>NC_092133.1:63379524-63745774 GCF_043159975.1 Macaca nemestrina
ATAAGCATATATGATGTAATGTGGTATGAAAATATCTGTAATTTCTATAAGTGATAAAGTCTTAGGTATCATATGCACTGTGGTTTGTATTTAATAATATTAATAACTAAAGTGCTAAATTTCAAATAGAACTTTATAAAATAAAGAACTATATTTTTTCCTCATCCACGTCCACAGACACCCTGAATTCTACATATGAATCCCCATGAACTCTAGGTTAAGGACCTCTGTGGGAATTGTAACAGAAATCAGGATGAGTTCTGCTACCAGAAAAACTAGGCAAGTCTACCACAAGAGCCAAGAAGCTTCTGCTCCAAGAAGATAAACTATTTGCTTTGCATGTTCTAAAGGGTCACCTACATCTGCATATTGTCCTCCCTCCAGTATAATGACTTGACCTAGCACTCATAGAGTCAGAACCTTACAATCTTACAAACCTGCAAGATTACCCGAATACTCAGTCTAACTGAAAAATATACAGCAGCTAATAATACTGTATAATCTAGATTAATGGTTTGGAACACTTAGTGTGCTTAAGGATCACTTGGGAAGGCTTATTTTTGAAAATGATTCATGACCCCATCATCAGAGTATGTCTAAATTGGGGAACAGAAATCTTCACTTTTAACTATCACCCAAAGTGATTCTTATGCAAGTGGTTAGTCACCAAACATTTGAGAAACAACAACAGAATTAGAGTCCCCAAAGTCAACAAACAGAAGAACTTAAGGAAACATAATTAGTATAATTAATATTCTAAAAGAGATTTAAATGTTTATCACAGCTATAAGAACAGCCAGGCCGGGCACGGTGGCTCATGCCTGTAATCCTAGCACTTGGAAGGCTGAGCTGGGTGGATCACGAGGTCAGGAGTTCAAGACCAGCCTGGCCAAGATGGTGAAACTACGTCTCAACTAAAAATAAATAAATAAATAAAAATTAGCCAGGCATGGTGGCGGGTGCCTGTAGTCCCAGCTACTCGGGAGGCTGAGGCAGAGATTTGCTTGAACCCGGGAGGCAGAGTTGCAATGAGCCGAGATCACGCCACTGCACTCCAGCCTGGGTGAAAGAGCAAGACTCTGTCTTAAAAAAGAAAAAAACAAAGCCACAGAAAACACCACCGGTATTCTTGGAAATTTGAAATGGTATTGCAAAAATAAAAACTAGACAGTTGAAGACTTAAAGAGCAGAATGAAAATAGCTAACATCAAAATCAGTGACCAGAAAAGAAAGCCAAAAATTCTCCCAGAATGGAAAGGATATGCAAAGTATGAGACAAAAATTAAAAGCCACAAGTCTCATCCAGACAGGCCAACATTCATCTTAATAAGAGTTTTAGAAGAGAAAAAAAATGTGTCTCTGCCTAGAAAAGGGTCTGGAAAATATATAGCAAGTCCTTAATTGCAGTTATCACTGGCAGTAAGAATTGAATGGAGGTGAAGTGAAAAGAGACATTAAATTTTTTCTTTATTTCCATAATTGTATAATTATTTTATAAGAATAAATTCATGTATTCCTTATGAAATTAATTAATCTAGACATGAATAAAATTATTGTCAAAGATACACCAGGAAAATGCTAATAAAAAGGAAGCCAAGAATATCAATATTAACACTAGACAAATTGAATCAGAGTAGACACTATTAAACAAAATAAAGAGGAACATTTTATAATAATAAAAGGTGAGGGCGGAGCAAGATGGCCGAATAGGAACAGCTCCAGTCTCCAGCTCCCAGCGCCAGCGACACAGAAGACAGGTGATTTCTACATTATCAACTGAGGTACTGGGTTCATCTCACTGGGGAGTGCCGGACAATCGGTGCTGGTCAGCTGTTGCAGCCCGACCAGCGAGAGCTGAAGCAGGGCGAGGCATCGCCTCACCTGGGAAGTGCAAGAGGGAAGGGAATCCCTTTTCCTAGCCAGGGGAACTGAGACACACAACACCTGGAAAATGGGGTAACTCCCACCCCAATACTGCAAGCAAACAGGCACACCAGAAAATTATATCCCACACCTGGCCGGGAGGGTCCCACGCCCACGGAGCCTTCCTCATTGCTAGCACAGCAGTCTGCTATCTAATGGCAAGGCAGCAGCCAGGCTAGGGGAGGGGCATCCGCCATTGCTGAGGCTTAAGTAGGTAAACAAAGCCCTGGGAAGATCGAAATGGGTGGAGCTCGCAGCAGTTCAAGGAGGCCTGCCAGTCTCTGTAGACTCCACCTCTGGGGACAGGGCACAGCTAAACAACAACAACAAAAGCAGCAGAAACCTCTGCAGACACAAGCGACTCTGTCTGACAGCTTTAAAGAGAGCAGTGGATTTCACAACGCAGAGGCTGAGATCTGAGAACAGACAGACTGCCTGCTCAAGTGGGTCCCTGACCCCTGAGTAGCCTAACTGGGAGACATCCTCCACTAGGGGCAGATTGACACCCCACACCTCACACGGTGGAGTACACCCCTGAGAGGAAGCTTCCAAAGCAAGAATCAGACAGGTACACTCGCTGTTCAGCAGTATTCTATCTTCTGCAGCGTCTGCTGCTGACACCCAGGCAAACAGGGTCTGGAGTGGACCTCAAGCAATCTCCAACAGACCTACAGCTGAGGGTCCTGACTGTTAGAGGAAAACTAACAAACAGGAAGGACACCCACACCAAAACCCCATCAGTACGTCACCATCATCAAAGACCAGAGGCAGATAAAACCACAAAGATGGGGAAAAAGCAGGGCAGAAAAGCTGGAAATTCAAAAAACAAGAGCACATCTCCCCCTCCAAAGGAACGCAGCTCATCGCCAGCAATGGATCAAAGCTGGACGGAGAATGACTTTGACGAGATGAGAGAAGAAGGCTTCAGTCCATCAAACTTCTCAGAGCTAAAGGAGGAATTACGTACCCAGCGCAAAGAAACTAAAAATCTTGAAAAAAGAGTGGAAGAATTGATAACCAGAATAATTAATGCAGAGAAGGCCATAAACGAACGGACAGAGATGAAAACCATGACACCAGAAATACGTGACAAATGCACAAGCTTCAGTAACTGACTCGATCAACTGGAAGAAACAGTATCAGCGATTGAGGATCAAATGAATGAAATGAAGTGAGAAGAGAAATCTAAAGAAAAAAGAAGAAAAAGAAATGAACAAAGCCTGCAAGAAGCATGGGACTATGTAAAAAGATCAAATCTACATCTGATTGGGGTGCCTGAAAGTGAGGGGGAAAATGGAACCAAGTTGGAAAACACTCTTCAGGATATCATCCAGGAGAACTTCCCCAACCTAGTAGGGCAGGCCAACATTCAAATTCAGGAAATACAGAGAATGCCACAAAGACACTCCTTGAGAAGAGCAACTCCGAGACACATAATTGCCAGATTCACCAAAGTTGAAATGAAGGAAAAGTTCTTAAGGGCAGCCAGAGAGAAAGGTCGGGTTACCCACAAAGGGAAGCCCATCAGACTAACAGCAGATCTCTCGGCAGAAACTCTACAAGCCAGAAGAGAGTGGAGGCCAATATTCAACATTCTTAAAGAAAAGAATTTTCAACCCAGAATTTCATATCCAGCCAAACTAAGTTTCATAAGTGAAGGAGAAATAAAATCCTTTACAGATAAGCAAATGCTTAGAGATTTTGTCACCACCAGGCCTGCCTTACAAGAGACCCTGAGGGAAGCACTAAACATGGAAAGGAACAACCGGTACCAGCCATTGCAAAAACATGCCAAAATGTAAAGACCATCCAGGCTAGGAAGAAACTGCATCAACTAACGAGCAAAATAACCAGTTAATATCATAATGGTAGGATCAAGTTCACACATAACAATATTAACCTTAAATGTAAATGGACTAAATGTTCCAATTAAAAGACACAGACTGGCAAACTGAATAAAGAGTCAAGACCCATCAGTCTGCTGTATTCAGGAGACCCATCTCACATGCAGAGACATACATAGGCTCAAAATAAAGAGATGGAGGAAGATCTACCAAGCAAATGGAGAACAGAAAAAACCAGGGGTTGCAATACTAGTCTCTGATAAAACAGAAAACAGACTTTAAACCATCAAAGATCAAAAGAGACAAAGAAGGCCATTACATAATGGTAAAGGGATCAATTCAACAGGAAGAGCTAACTATCCTAAATATATATGCACCCAATACAGGAGCACCCAGATTCATAAAGCAAGTCCTTAGAGACTTACAAAGAGACTTAGACTCCCATACAATAATAATGGGAGACTTCAACACTCCACTGTCAACATTAGACAGATCAACGAGACAGAAAGTTAACAAGGATATCCAGGAATTCAACTCAGCTCTGCAGCAAGCAGACCTAATAGACATCTACAGAACTCTCCACCCCAAATCAACAGAATATACATTCTTCTCAGCACCACATCACACTTATTCCAAAATTGACCACATAATTGGAAGTAAAGCACTCCTCAGCAAATGTACAAGCACACAAATTATAACAAACTGTCTCTCAGACCACAGTGCAATCAAACTAGAACTCAGGACAAAGAACCTCAATCAAAACCACTCAACTACATGGAAACTGAATAACCTGCTCCTGAATGACTACTGGGTACATAACGAAATGAAGGCAGAAATAAAGATGTTCTTTGAAACCAATGAGAACAAAGATACAACATACCAGAATCTCTGGGACACATTTAAAGCAGTGTGTAGAGGGAAATTTATAGCACTAAATGCCCACAAGAGAAAGCTGGAAAGATCTAAAATTGACACTCTAACATCACAATTAAAAGAACTAGAGAAGCAAGAGCAAACACATTCAAAAGCTAGCAGAAGGCAAGAAATAACTAAGATCAGAGCAGAACTGAAGGAGATAGAGACACAAAAAACTCTCCAAAAAATCAATGAATCCAGGAGTTGGTTTTTTGAAAAGATCAACAAAATTGATAGACCGGTAGCAAGACTAATAAAGAAGAAAAGAGAGAAGAATTGATAGACCACTAGCAAGACTAATAAAGAACAAAAGAGAGAAGAATCAAATAGATGCAATAAAAAATGATAAAGGGGATATCACCACTGACCCCACAGAAATGCAAACTACCATCAGAGAATACCATAAACACCTCTACGCAAATAAACTAGAAAATCTAGAAGAAATGGATAATTTCCTGGACACTTACACTCTCCCAAGACTAAACCAGGAAGAAGCTGAATCCCTGAATAGACCAATAACAGGCTCTGAAATTGAGGCAATAATTAATAGCCTACCAACCAAAAAAAGTCCAGGACCAGATGGATTCACAGCCAAATTCTACCAGAGGTTCAAGGAGGAGCTGGTACCATTCCTTGTGAAACTATTCCAATCAATAGAAAAAGAGGGAATCCTCCCTAACTCATTTTATGAGGCCAACATCATCCTGATACCAAAGCCTGGCAGAGACACAACAAAAAAAGAGAATTTTAGACCAATATCCCTGATGAACATCGATGCAAAAGTCCTCAATAAAATACTGGCAAACCGGATCCAGCAGCACATCAAAAAGCTTATCCACCATGATCAAGTTGGATTCATCCCTGGGATGCAAGGCTGGTTCAACATACACAAATCAATAAACGTAATCCAGCATATAAACAGAACCAAAGACAAAAGCCACATGATTATCTCAATAGATGCAGAAAAGGCTTTTGACAAAATTCAACAGCCCTTCATGCTAAAAACTCTCAATAAATTCGTTATTGATGGAGTGTATCTCAAAATAATAAGAGCTATTTACGACAAACCCACAGCCAATATCATACTGAATGGGCAAAAACTGGAAAAATTCCCTTTGAAAACTGGCACAAGACAGGGATGCACTCTCTCACCACTCCTATTCAACATAGTGTTGGAAGTTCCGGCTAGGGCAATCAGGCAAGAGAAAGAAATCAAGGGTATTCAGTTAGGAAAAGAAGAAGTCAAATTGTCCCTGTTTGCAGATGACATGATTGTATGTTTAGAAAACCCCATCGTCTCAGCCCAAAATCTCCTTAAGCTGATAAGAAAATTCAGCAAAGTCTCAGGATACAAAATTAATGTGCAAAAATCACAAGCATTCTTATACACCAGTAACAGACAAACAGAGAGCCAAATCAGGAATGAACTTCCATTCACAATTGCTTCAAAGAGAATAAAATACCTAGGAATCCAACTTACAAGGGATGTAAAGGACCTCTTCAAGGAGAACTACAAACCACTGCTCAGTGAAATACAAGAGGACATAAACAAATGGAAGAGCATAGCATGCTCATGGATAGGAAGAAGAATCAATATCGTGAAAATGGCCATACGGCCCAAGGTAATTTATAGATTCAATGCCATCCCCATCAAGCTACCTATGAGTTTCTTCACAGAATTGGAAAAAACTGCTTTAAAGTTCATATGGAACCAAAAAAGAGCCCGCATCTCCAAGACAATCCTAAGTCAAAAGAACAAAGCTGGAGGCATCACGCTACCTGACTTCAAACTATACTACAAGGCTACAGTAACCAAAACAGCATGGTACTGGTACCAAAACAGAGATATAGACCAATGGAACAGAACAGAGTCCTCAGAAATAATACCACACATCTACAGCCATCTGATCTTTGATAAACCTGAGAAAAACAAGAAATGGGGAAAGGATTCCCTATTTATTAAATGGTGCTGGGAAAAAAACAAGAAATGGGGAAAGGATTCCCTATTTATTAAATGGTGCTGGGAAAATTGGCTAGCCATAAGTAGAAAGCTGAAACTGGATCCTTTCCTTACTCCTTATACGAAAATTAATTCAAGATGGATTAGAGACTTAAATGTTAGACCTAATACCATAAAAACCCTAGAAGAAAACCTATGTAATACCATTCAGGACATAGGCATCGGCAAGGACTTTATGTCTAAAACACCAAAAGCAAAGGCAACAGAAGCCAAAATTGACAAATGGGATCTAATTAAACCAAAGAGCTTCTGCACAGCAAAAGAAACTACCATCAGAGTGAACAGGCAACCTACAGAATGGGAGAAAATTTTTGCAATCCACTCATCTGACAAAGGGCTAATATCCAGAACCTACAAAGAACTCAAACAAATTTACAAGAAAAAAACAAACAACCCCATCAAAAAGTGGGGAAAGGATATGAACAGACATTTCTCAAAAGAGGACATTCATACAGCCAACAGACACATGAAAAAATGGTCATCATCACTGGCCATCAGAGAAATGCAAATCAAAACCACAATGAGATACCATCTCACACCAGTTAGAATGGTGATCATTAAAAAGTCAGGAAACAACAGGTGCTGGAGAGGATGTGGAGAAATAGGAACACTTTTACACTGTTGGTGGGATTGTAAACTAGTTCAACCATTATGGAAAACAGTATGGCGATTCCTCAAGGATCTAGAACTAGAAGTACCATATGACCCAGCCATCCCATTACTGGGTATATACCCAAAGGGTTATAAATCATGCTGCTATAAAGACACGTGCACACGTATGTTTATTGCAGCACTATTCACAATAGCAAAGACTTGGAATCAACCCAAATGTCCATCAGTGACAGACTGGATTAAGAAAATGTGGCACATATACACCATGGAATACTATGCAGCCATAAAAAACGATGAGTTTGTGTCCTTTGTAGGGACATGAATGCAGCTGGAAACCATCATTCTCAGCAAACTACTGCAAGAACAGAAAAGCAAACACCGCATGTTCTCACTCATAGGTGGGAACTGAACAATGAGATCACCTGGGCTCGGGAAGGGGAACATCACACACCAGGGCCTATCACGGGGACGGGGTTAGGGGGAGGGATTGCATTGGGAGTTATACCTGATGTAAATGACGAGTTGATGGGTGCTGACGAGTTGGTGGGTGCAGCACACCAACATGACACAAGTATACATATGTAACAAACCTGCACGTTATACACATGTACCCTAGAACTTAAAGTATAATAATAATAATAATAATAATAAGAAGAAGAAGAAGAAGAAGAAGAAGAAGAAGAAGAAGAAGAAGAAGAAGAAGAAGAAGAAGAAGAAGAAAAGGTACCTTCCACCAGGAAGTCATAGGAATCAAGAAAACTTCTAAATCTAATAATATAGGGTGTTTTTGTTGTTGTTGTTGCTGTTGTTGTTGAGACAGAGTCTCACTCTGTCACCAGGCTGGAGTGTAGTGGCGTGATCTTGGCTCACTGCAACCTCCACCTCCCAGGTTCAAGAGATTCTCTTGCCTCAGCTTCCCAAGTAGCTGGGTTTACAGGCACACACCACCGTGTCCGGCTAATTTTTGTATTTTTAGTAGAGACGGGGTTTCACCATGTTGTCCAGGCTGGTCTCGACCTCCTAACCTCGGGTGATCCACCTGCCTCGGCCTCCCAAAGTGTAGGATTATAAGCATGAGCCATCGCACAGGCCTAATAGAGGTTTTTAAATGTATGGAACAAAATACCATTAGAAATACAAGGAGAAAATGGTATTTTGCTGTAATGTGAAAGACTTCAACTCACCTCTCTCAAACAGGTGAAATAGAAAACAGGAGTAAAAATGAAGACAATTTATTTATTACACTTAAGAATTTTTAAAACTTCCTCCCAAAGAGAGACTACACAATTTTTTCAAATATATATAAATACGACTTTCAAAACATGAATTAAGCCACAAAACATTTCAGTGTTCCCCCCAAAAAATTCCAAACATTTTCCAAAATAAAGCCTATATTTTCTGACCAAAATTCAGTAAAACTAGAAATTAATTTTAAAGGATGACAAAAACAAACAAAAAACACTTTTAAAACACCAGAAACCAATTTTAAAAATTTTAAAACACACTTCTAGTAGTATAAGGCAAAAGAAAACTAAGTTAAAACTAACATCTGTTTTTTAAAAATACAGATAAAAGTACTGCTTATTAAACATAAGGTGTTCAGAGGAAAACTGACACCCTGAATGAGTTTACAAAAGAAAAAATACCAAGTAAGAAAAACAGAAAAAGAGAGACTAAAAATTAACTCAATAAACATATTCAAGATATTATAAAAGATATAAGTTAATAAAAATAAAAGCAGGCCAGGCGCAGTGGTTCACACCTGTAATCCCAGCACTTTGGGAGGGCAAAGCAGGTGGACCACAAGGTCAGGAGATCGACACCATTCTGGCTGACATGGTGAAACCCCGTCTCTACTAAAAATACAAAAAATTAGCCAGGCGTGATGGCATGAACCTGCAGTCCCAGCTACTCAGGAGGCTGAGGCAGGAGAATTGCTTGAACCTGGGAGGCAGAGATTGCAGTGAGCTGAGATTGTGTCACTGCACTCCAGCCCAGGTGACAGAGTGAGACTCCATCTGAAAAATAAAAATAAAAATAAAAGCAGAACATAATTAAAGTAATTAAATAGTAGTCTTAATTACTAAAAAGAAAATTCTTTACAGAGAAGAAAATTTAAAAAGTCAGATTTTTAAAATTCAAACTAAAAAAAAAGAAGACACGTGTTCCTAATGTCATTCATCTATTGCCTCTTTTTTGTAAATATCTGTGGAATACAACTTGACGCTTTGATATATTTATGCATTGAGGAATGACTGAATCAAGCTAATTAACATGCACCTCACATACTTTTTTCTGGTGACTGTTATATTGAAGTTTTCTTTTTCCATAGCTATTTGAAAGATATGCATTCTCTGTTGTGTGTGAAGTTCTATATACCAAATCAACTTTCCATACTGCATATGGGGGGGCTCAATAAAAAATAACAAACAAAAATAAAAACAGTTCTATTTTGAGTAGTCAGTGTGAATTTCAATCAGTAGTCAATGTGAATTATCTGCTCCTATTACACAATCCCTTCATCAGCACTCATATTTATTTTTCCTTCATGCCTTTTCTCATTTTGCATTGCTCACAAGTATGCTCCCTAATCAACGCTAAACTAACACTAAGGCTAAACATCATCAAGGAGTCAGCATCCAAGAAAGCCCAACCTGTGTCATGTGAGTGAGAATCTAAAGGAAGTGTTGTGCTAGCTTTTAATGCTTGATTTATGGTATTCTCATCTCCTGAATAGGTATGCAATTTTTAGGATTGGAGGCTTTTTATTTTTACTTCTTTTCTAGCTCCCATGAAGCACATGACAATGTGGAAATAGAGAACGAGTAACTAATAAATATTGATGATTAACTGATGGTCATGAGATTCATGATACAAACATTTTATAAGAATTTGTTTTTAAAACTTTGCTCTGGATTTGTTTTGTTTTTTTCAAGTTTTGGAGAAAAAAAAATTACTATATCTGGCTACCAGAGTTTTCTCCAACCTTGACATCAGGTCCATATAATAGCAAACCTTGAACATTATCTATAATACCATGTACATCATGGGTATAAAAGTCCCAAGAAGCCAAGAGCAAACAAGGTCTAATAATCATTACTATCTATGTGTTTTATTTAATCATCAAGATAAAGGAGATGTTGTCCTTCTTTTATTGGGTAAATATTTATTAGATGCATTAAAACCTCACACCAGGTTCTAAAATACCAACAATTCATTGCTTTTTCAATAAATATGTTTTAAGCAATTACTATGTACCTGGCACCTTGCTAGGTAGTGACAATATAAATATGAATAAGGCATTATTCCTCTACTCATAGAACTCATCCAGTAGTAAAGACAGATGCATAACAAATAAACATTAAACTCAAGACCTAACTGTATTCCAACAGTGTCCATCATTTGTCACAAGAGCATTATAGAAAGAGTAATTGTTGGGAGGGCCCACAAAATATGTGTTCAAGTTGTAACTCTTCTAATTCCTGTTTATTTGACTTTGGACAAGTTATACAACCTGACAGAAGAGTAGTTTGCTCCTCTATAAAGTACACAATTAACTCCTGACCTATGTGCTCTACAAAGCAAATTGATACTACTAATAAAATGTGCAGATAAACACCCTAAATAGTACAAATATAAGACGCTGGTACCTTAAATTTGTATTAAGCCAGTACCTAGCACAAGGGCTCACACAGACATTAATTATACAGAAAATAGATTTAATAAATATTTGTTAAATATAGACAGTACATTGTTGTAGCACTTATTCTCAGATTTACCACACATTTTAACACTTCATTAAATTTCATTAACTACCTCAGACATAAAAGAATATATGAACAAAGAATAATACAACACACATCCATCTACCAACCCAGCTTCAGAAAAACAGTATGCTCAGTAGCTTTAAAGCTCCTGATATGTCTATGCAACCTCCTTCTCCCCACTCCTCCACTCCTGAATTTTGCATAAATCATTCTCTTCCTGCTCTTTATATCTTACTAGATATGCCTGTACCACGAGAAATGTGTTGTTTAGTTTTGCTTGTGTGAGCCTTTATATAAAAGTAAAAATGTATGAATTTTTATATGGCTTGCTCTTTTATGGTAAAGCTTTATGTTTTGGTATCATTCATATTGATATGTATTACTATAATTTACTCATTTTTATTCTTTATGGCCTCATGTCTAAGTTTAAAGGGAGTGTTTTTAATTACTCAAATTTAACTATGAAGTTTACTGTAGAAATTTACAGAAACCCTTTATCAAGTTAAGAAAACTCACTTCTGTTCCTAGCTTTCTAGAAGTTTTAAATAAATTATATTGAATTTTTCAAATGTTTTCTGTATCTACTGAGATTATTATATAGTTTTTCTCTTTTAACTTGTTAATGAGGTGAATACCATCAGTAAATGTTCTCATGTTGAACTAACATTACATTCCTGGAATAAATTCAACTTTGTCATAACGACTTTTTTATCTAGTGCTAAACAATTTACTCACATTTTGTTTGAAATTTTTGCATCTCATTTCATAAATTAGATTGACATGTGAATTTCCTTATTTATCTGACTTGTTAGTGTCGTTTCACACTTGCTTCACCAATTTCATGTAATGAATTGGAGAGCTTTTTTTTTTTTTTTTTCTATTCTCTGGACACTGCTGTAAAAATACATTTACATATTCCTGGAAGAGTTTGTAGTATTCTATCACACTATCTGAGCCTCCTATTTGCTTTCAGTAAAAACTGTTAACTACTAATTCTATTTAATTATTTCATTCATATTGTCTATACTTGAGTCAGTTTTGTCAATTTATATTTTCTTAGGAATTTTTCCATTTCATCCAAATTTTCATTTTTATCAGTATAAATCTGTTCATATTTTTAGTGTTTTAGTATTTATAATATTTAGTATTTAGTCATAACCCTGTAGTTATGACTTCTCTTCTGACTTTCACTCTTACATGTTGTTTTTTGTATGCTTTCAGTATTCCTAATTTATCTCACCAGCAGTTGGTCAATTTTATTGGTCTTTACAAATAATACACTTTTGGCTTTGTTGATCTTCTCTACTGTATCTTTGTTTGTGATTTAACAAATTTCTATTCTTATCTTTATTAATTTTTTCCTTCTGGGTTTTTTATATTGTCTATTTCAAACTCCAAGTGGAAACTTAGTTCCTTAATATCCAGCTTTCTTCTTTCCTAATATAAGCATGTATAGGTGAGAAATTTCCTTCTATGTACTCCCTTTAGCTATATCTCTCAAGTTTTGTTGTTATTATACATTATCATTATTTCTCAGTTATAAGTATTTTTTACTTTCAATTATAATTTATTCATGACCCAGTAGTTATACAGATGTGGTTTTCAAAAAAGATTCCAAATAGTAGGGTAATTTCACTTATTTACCTAAATACATTTCTAGGTGGCCTATATAAAACTAGTGCTTTGAAAATCATTGACTCAGTATGCAGTCAATTATTGTTAATTTTCCATGTGTCCTTGAAAAGAATGTGTTACAACCTCCTGGTGAATTTATCCTCTTATCAGTAGATAGTAACAGTCATTAGCATTTTTACTAGTATTGATATAGCTGGTATAGTTAGAGTTTGTTGGATATCGTTTTATCCTTTGACTTTCAAACTATCTTGATTCTTAAGTTTTAGATGTGCTTTTTATAAACAGCATATAGCTAGATTTTGTTTTACATTCGAAGCTGTCAGTCTTTTGTCTTTGGAGAGTTTAGGTTTTCTTTTAACATTTATGATGATTCCAAGAATATTTGGATTTATTTTATTATATTTTCTACTGTGTGTACATCCTTCTTTTTCCACAGTGTTTTTTCCTCCATTTTTTCTTTTTTTTGGACAAACTGAGTTTCTTATTTTCTCATTGCATTTTTCCTTTTCCATATTTGGCAATTATACAGTCTATGACTATACATTTTTAGCAGTTACTCTAGACATTTTAACATGCTTATTAAGATAAATGCCTAACATAAGTCAATATTTTTATCATTCTCCCAAAAATATATAAAGACCCTAGAACATTTAACTATGATTCTATCCATCCTAATTATACACTGTGTTTCCAGACACAATCATTCTATAATTTTAATTATACAAAGTATAGTTATTAATCATTTATAAAAAGTAATATGTAAGCAGTAATAAACCCTTATGTTTACCATTTCCTCTGCTTACAAATTCCTGCATTTGCACCCTTGTTATATGATAATTTTTTTATTTTTCTTTAAGAGTTTTTTCAGTGAAAAGTTGTTGACAATAAAGTATTCATGTTTGGGATTGGGTAAAAATATATTTATCTTTTTTCTTGAAAAATAGCTGTATCATGTACTGAACTCAAGGTTAACAGTTATTTTCTCTGAGAATGATTTACTATCTTGTAGCATTCATGTTTAAGAACTCGGCTATCATTCACAGGTAATCAGTCATCATTCACAAGTAATTCTTTTTTTCCTATTTTCTTTTAAAAATATTCTTTTGGTCTTTGGCATTCTTCAGTTTCACTATGATACGTGTAAATATAGGTTTCTTTAAATATACGTTGCTTGGGATTTACTGGCTTCTTAGCTATAGAGAATGGTGACTTCCATCAGTTCTAGGAAATTCTCATTATCTGTTTTACACTTCTCTCTCTTCTGAATTTTATATTAGAATATTTTAGAACTTGTCATGGCATATATCTTAACTGCTTTTCAAAATATATTTTTTACTTCTGTGACTTTCTGTGGGAAACTCAAAGTAACCTCTTCAAATATCTTTCAGATCACCAATTCTCTAATCTAATCACCTGTTTTGCCTAACCATTGAATTTTTAATCATTATGTTTTTCATTTTAGATAGCTCTGCCTGGTCAATTTTGACAGTCTTTTGTTCCTTCAACATATTCATTAGGGAATAATGTATATTAAAAATATTAACTTTTCTCAATACCTTATAATTTCAATATCTACAGTGTTTGCAGATTGGGGATTCTGTAGTTTACTCATTCTTTGAAGTTACTCAAGATGGCTTATTTGTGTTTTTGTGAAAACCATCTTCCTTGGAACTGTATGAGATTTTTTTGAAAGCTGCGTATAAAGTGCAGAAAGAATTTGAGTTTCCTTCTGGCAGATCTCTGGAGGTATTGCTGGGATAAGGCAATTTTAAATTAGATTTTTGGACAGGGTTTTAGAGGTTACACAGATAATATGAACGCTGAATCAAAGTCCAGATAAGGACAGGCCTATGGCTAGAAAATTCCAACATGGATTCTGTTCCTTTTTTCTGAGCTTTCCAGAGCCTAGGCTATGCTAGTCAAGTTCTCCCAATATCTCCTGCTATTTGGGTTAGTGTTTTTTTCATTTCTCTAATAAGGTGGTCAAATTTTAAAGATTCCCAGTAACATGCAAATGTATCTTATGGGACTATCCAATTGGCAAGATACAGAATTTATCTTTTGTCTTCAGTTCATAGTCTTTCAAAGTTCAAGCTCCCCGCCATAATTGAAAAGCAGTTCCCCCATCCCCCAACACAATGCTGGTGCTGGCTTACTAGTTAGGATTTTGTGCTTTTCGTATCAGCCTCAAATAATTTATATAATTCAGTTATCAGATTATTTATGTATATAAAAATATTTTCTTCATCTCTTTTAGTTCTTATAGCTCACTATATATCTAGAAACCAAACCATTTTTAAAAATCATATTGATGTGCTTCTAGCTACCAGTGATGTCTATTTCTTCTTTAGCTTCTAAATGCTAATCTGACTGACAGAGATCCTGTTTTCTCCTAAAGGTAAAAATGTAAGAACATGAGGAGTATCTTTCCCAAAATTATTACCCTTAGTAAAAGACAGAGTATCTTGGAAGTAACAGGGAACTCTGACTAAGGCTGGACAGCTGCTGAGAGAAGAGAATATATATAAAGTTTTCTCTCTTTGTGCTGCCTTACCACAGAAAAGATTCTGAGCAGCGTATCACCTACATGTGCTTCTGGTGGTTTCCATCACTATAAATTCATGGCCTGGTTAAAAGTTAAAGTAGAGCCATATACCCCCAGATACATCCACTTTCAGTCAGAGAAAAATTTCAGGAGAAAAAATAAGGGTAAGGAAAAAATGCTTTTCACTGCAAAATCACAAAATGACATGTCATATTATTATATTCATTCATTCATTCATTCATATTTACCTAGCACTTACTACATTTAGGGCATTATTCTAGGTGCTGGAGATAACAACAGTAAACAATGACTATATGAATGATGATACACGAATATATAAAAAAGGTTTAAAAAAGTGAATATGACAGCTCTTTGAAAATAAGAAAATAGATATACATATAATTGTTATCATCTTTATTGCATGAGGATTCAGATAAGTCTTGTGTACCACAATGACAACAGCTGCTTTTTCCCTCCTCACAGGAGAAAATATGTCTTAATGGACTTGGAATTTTCAAAGCAATTTTTATTGGCAAAGTTTCTTGCTTCATAACATTTTCAAAATTGTCTTAATCTAAAATTCGACACTTCTCAACTCTCGTTCAGTCTCAAATACAGAAGAAAACCCCTATAATTCACACTGGCCTTTCCAACAAATCAATTGATTTAGCCAGTATAGTGTTCTAATTCAACTTCTATTTTCTCCACTCATAAATTTCAGGTTTCATACCCACACCCAGTCAAGGGCCACAATGAAAAATTTAACAAAAGCTTCAGCATGGTTGTTGAGTAAGCACTCTGATACATTCCACACTATAAACATTTAATGAGACTTGCTCCCAACAGAGTATTTACTACATCAATTTACTTCATAGTATTATATTTGCAGGAGCAAAATAGAGCAAAGGTTATTTTGGATGCTTTACCAATACAGCTTCCTGTAAATAATGAAAAGTGCAACCATTTAATTTACCAAATCATTAAAAAAGGTTAATAAATTCTGCTTTATCTAGTTCAGACAGCCGCAGCAGCTATTTGTAACTTGGATATAAAAAATATAGAAAACTTAGGCATTTTTTACTAGTTTGCGCATCTGTATCTTCAACTAGAACTAAATTTCAAAGGTTGTTCAGACAGTTTAGAATCCTCATTAGGATCTCAGAGAAATATCTTTTGGACTCCCTCCTGCCTCATGAAGAACAAGTGAGTCTGAATCTGCCTTTCTTGAGAAAGAGAACACTCTATTACCCTGCCTATGCCCACTCCCATTGAAGTTACACACACATACACACGCACACATACACCACGCACACTTTCTCCTCCTCTCCAACCGCTGCCATTTTGTGCCTGTAGCAGTCACTTTCCACTAAAATGAGAAAACAGAAGAGGTCTCAGAAGAAGGAATGATTTGGAAATGTCTTCTTCTATAATCCTAAAACACGGAATGCATTGTCTGAGATAAACCGGAGCTCTTCTGGGAGCATTCTCTGACACAGTTCTGTTTAGTACTACGAAAAATGTGCTATATGGGTTGAGCACTGCTAATCTAAAAATCTGAAATCCAAAATGCTCCAAAATCCAAAACTTTTTGAATGCCAGTGTGATGGCACAAGGGGAAAATTCAGCATCTAACTTCATGTGACAGGTCGCAGTTAAAATGTAGTCAATGGATTAAGAAAATGTGGCACATATACACCATGGAATACTATGCAGCCATCAAAAAGGATGAGTTTGTGTCCTTTGTAGGGACATGGATGCAGCTGGAAACCATCATTCTTAGCAAACTATCGCAAGAACAGAAAACCAAATATCGCATGTTCTCACTCATAGGTGGGAACTGAACAATGAGATCACTTGGACACAGGAAGGGGAGCATCGCACACCAGGTCCTATTGTGGGGAGGGGGTAGGGGGGAGGGATAGCATTAGGAGATACACCTAATGTAAATGATGAGTTAATGGGTGCAGCACACCAACATGGAACATGTATATATATGTAACAAACCTGTAGGTTGTGCATACGTACCCTAGAACTTAAAGTATAAAAAAAAAATGCAGTCAAAACATCATTTCATGCACAAAATTACTTAAAATATTGTATAAAATTACCTTCAGGCTGTGTATAGGATGTATATGAAACATAAATGAATTTCATGTTTACACATCAATCCCATTCCCAGGATAACTCATTAGCTATATGCAAATATTCCAAGATCCAAAAAATTCCAAAATCCAAACCATTTCTGGTCCCAAGCATTTCAGATAAGGGATAATCAACCTGTATGATCCTATCCATCTATTCTAGCAAATTTCTACATATCACACTCGACACTCCCCAAATACAGACTATAGATGGTCCCTGACTTGACTTAACAATGGTTCAACTTATAATTTTTTCCAGCTTTATCATGGCACAAAAGTAATATATACTTAGTATGTATGTATAGTGTTTCAAGCCCCTAAAGGTCATACCCTTCCCAGGGTAGGGTAACCTGTATCCAGTGACCGAAAGAGACATACAGGCCTGGTCATTTCTGCCTGACAAGGTACACTCTGGAGGGCAATGCTCTCACCAGAGCTCCCTGCTGACTGACCAGTTCTGTTGTGAGTATCAGAGAGATGATATACAGAACCAAAGAGCTAATTAGAAAAATAATTACAAGGGTATGGTTGTGAAAGGTGAGTAGTTCTTCTATAATAGGGGATGTGGCGTCTTGAAGGCCTTTGTGGGTCTAGATCTCAGGTAGACTTCTTCCTCTATCCAGTCCCGCTCCCTCCCTCTTTCCTTCCCAAATGTAACACCTTGTTTTCCAAACTCCATTCTGTGTGTGATTCTGGAGGACCCAGCCTACAACACTAGCCATGACTCCTTCCTTTCTCTCATGTCCCACATCCATTCTATCAAAATTCAGTTGACTCTACTTACAAAATTTAGCACTGATGTCCACTAACACCACTCTAGTCTAAACTAAAACATGAAGTGGTTAATGTAAAGTGTATAAATGGAACCTGGGTTACTACAATAGCCTCTGGCCTGCTTTTTCAGTTCCTCTCATTGTTCTCCTTCAGTCTATGTTCCTTATGCAACCATCATAGTCCTTTTAAGACACAAGTCTCAGCATGTCATACCTTTGCTTAAAACCTTTCAGTGTATTCCCGTTTAACTTGGAGTAAAAGCCAAAGTCCTTAAAGGCATACACAGCCCTCAATGGTTGCTTCTCTAACCTTAGCTCCTACTACTCCTTGCCTTGCTCTCTCCACCCAGACACCCTGGTTTTTATGTTGTCACTTAAACATGGAGCACATACCTTCGAGCCTTTGCTCTAGATCTTCATCTGCCTGATTCCTGAACTCTTTCAAGGTTTTGGCATTATCTCACCTTCTCAATGTAACATACTAAACAATTGTGTTCTCTACAATGTTTATTGGTTTTATTTTTTGCCTATAGTCACCTGCTAAAATGTACAAACTTGTCAAGGGCAGTGATCAGATATGTCCCAAGCACATAGAACAGTAATGCCAATAAATATTTGTATCTTATGCTTCATAAGTAGATCTACGTGAAAGAAAGACATCATTTCAATCTAATTAGTAATCACCATTCAAATTCATTGGTTTCCTTGGCAGAGATGTACAGGAGTCAGAAATATACTAATAGAATATTTTCCTGTTAATCAATTCTTTGGAAGACTCAAGAAGGTGATAGAGACTAATCTGGATTTTTTATTTTCTCATGCTCTAAATGCTAACATGTGGATCTTCTTCTGTTTTATTATTATTATTACTGTATTGGGACCTCACATCACAGTTTATCTTTCTCCCGACTTACCTCCAGCTCATCAAGGGCACTTCCCAGAGTTGCTGCCTGAGGTTCTCGTGGGGTTGTCATATTCTGGATCCCTTGTGAAGCATTTGAAATTACATTGAGAGCATTCTGAATTTCTTCACAAACTGTGTCCTTGCTTGCTTTGAGGGAAGCAACATCAGAATGCTCCAAACAAGCTGAACAAATTGAATGCAAGAGGGGAGAGTTCTCCTTCAATGAGGCTCGGGCTCCTGCAATTTCATCCCTCTGATTTGGAGATTTTAAGTCCTGAGAAGGGAAATAAAAAGAGTGGTATCTTACAATGGGTTATGGGGGAAAGACTTAAATTAAAAAGCTTCATTTTTTAGTAAGTATAAATGAAAAGATAATAGACATCAAGAAGTCAGCTATAAGTTATAATCAAGGGCATCTATTATTTCTACATTCTTTCAGGTTCTGTTAAAAATTCTGCAGCATAAACAATGATGCAGTTAACAAGTAAAGGTCCCAATAGTGCAGATGTGTAAAGATCTATTACTATTCAGTCAAATCCTTGTCAGTCAAATCCTTATAAGTAGCTAAAACACTCTGACATTCACATTATTAAGTGCATAAGATAGCTTGAATTACAAGGACGCTGATTACCTCATTCCATAGATGTTGATAATTGCATTTAACCTTTCCATTAAAATTAAACCAACTGAGTTAAAAACACTAAATGAAACCTACCACCATTCAGCTATATTTCTTTTCCTTTTCAGAAATACTAATAAATTAATCCTATATCATTCTTTCTTTGACATTTATTCAACAATTAGTTACTGAGCACTTAGCATATTCTAGCCCTTGTGCTAGACTCCAGTGTACAGATATGAAAAAATCCTACGAGGACCTTGTTTTTCTTTCTTTTGGGGGGAAAGGGCCTACAGACAAGAAATAAACTAGATAAACAAATATACAAGATGATTTTAGGTGACAATAAATGCTGTGAAGAAAACACAAAAGTGAAGTGTCATAGAGACTGACTTGCAAGGAGAAAGCTGCTTTAGGTTGAATGGCCAGAGAAGGTATTTCTTCAGAGATGACAATTTGCAGTAAATGTAAATGAACCGCATTACATTGGAGGGAAGAGAGAAAAGAGAATGTTCTATCTAAGTGATAGGTGATCAGAACTAGCTCAAGATACAAGAAAAAAATCTGGCAAGCCCTACCTTAACCAAGTGATGAAATTTAACATCATCAGTGATATCACATGGATATCATGTACCCCTTGATATACTGTGACAAGAAAAGTATGCCATTTCTGTGGTATTCCCTCCAGGAACCCATAATTCCAGTCTAATCATGAGAAAAACAACAAACAAAATGAGATTAGTGAACATCCTAAATGACATCTGGGCAGTGTTCCTCAAGACCACTAACATCATGAAAAACAGGAGATTGACTGACAAACTGTCATAGAACAGAGAAGATTGGGGAGACATAACTAAATGCAATGTGGTACTGAGGATTAGATCCTGGAACAGAAAAAACATTCATGAAAAACTGCTGAAATCCAAATAACCATTATTAATAGTTAATAGCAATGCATCGGTATCCATATCTTTGTAATGGCAAATGTAAGATACAGTATTAACAATGGAGAAAACTGGAAAAAAGGTAAATGGGAACTCTCTGTACCAACTTTGCAACTTTTCTGTAAATCTAAAATTATTCCCAAATAAAAGCTTAAGTTAAAAAAAATAATTCAAGGGACATTTACAATAGTTCATTCACTTCATATACACATTTCATATAATCTTCATAAAAACTCATGAGAGATGTGATTATTCCATTTTAAAACTCAAAACACTAAGGTTTCAAGAGACTAAGTTTCTTAGCCAAGTGGCAGAGCTAGATGGTGGTATTTCTTGTATTGTAACCCACGTCAGTATAACTTCCAAGCCCTTATCCTAAAAACTATGTGCCATTCTTTCCTACATAGGAAAAATTTCTTATTTGCTACACAGCATGAGGACTTGTATTTGTATAATATCATGTAGCTTATAAAGTGCTTCTGTATAGCATCTTATTGATCATCACAATACTCTTTGAGGGAAGGAGTCTGCTATTATTAGTCCTATTTTAACTAAACAGGTGTTTGGTGTAAGAAGATAGCAACTAGTAAAGGAACTGAGATATAAACCTAGTCTACTGATTGCTAACCTTATGCTTCTTTCACAAGGCTCTGCTACTCTGGGAATAATGTTGCCTAAGGTTAATAAATGGCTTGTGCTACTATATTTTTAGTTCCTTCCCTTCTGAAAATAAAGGCTGTCTGCTACTTCACTCAGGCTTTGGAGATATTAACTTCTAACTGTCCTCCCTACATTTTGTAACAAAGTAGCTATCAACCCACTGTTCATACTCACTAATTACCCAAGAAAAGACACTCTATGGTTTTCTTGGCTTGCTACAATTTCCCCCTTGTATATGTGGTCTGGGTTTTAGTTTTAGCTCTATCATTAGCACCATGAGCTGGGTAACTCACCTCCTCTTTCGGTGTCTGTCTTTCTATCTATAAAAATGGGATAATGATACTTCTTCCAACTCTCTCACAAGATTGAGTACACAGCACATCAGAAATGGAATAGAAGTGCAAAATAGAAAAAAGGTATAGAAAGAATATGGAATTGTTTTATTCCTTACATCTGTCAAACTTGGTGTACTGTTTTTGTACTATGATAATCTTAGTGATTTTCATATTTCCCACAACGTTACAAGCTCTACCTACAGTCATCAGTGTAACTTAAGGGATAAATAGTTTAATGTTTAGAAAGGATCACAGCTCCTCAGATGAGTAATAATTGAAAGTATAAATGTTCAGAAAGAGGTGAAGCAAATTCTCTGATACTACTGTACAGTCAACTTAATACATAATTCCCTCTGAAGTGACCTATACCTCATGCTTCTTTATTTAGAAGGACAGTGTCAAGGTTTAGGTTGTTTCTGAAAGGTGAAAAACTTGAACATAGATTATAACAAGAAGGCTAAAGTTAAAATTATTTCTTTTGCTCTAAAGGTGGCAATGTGTAATCTGACAGTAAATTGTAGTAACTTTAATGCCATGGGGACTTTGAAATGTTAAAAATACAAATGTATTTTGAATTTGGAGCCTACGCTTTGTCATCTCTGCCCAAGGCAATTACAGAATCCATGAGCCCAAATAGCAAGTCCTTGAAGCCTGCAAAAAAGGACTGAATCAGTGAACATAACAAATATAATGTTACAGCAGTGGACGGGGGAAAGGGGCAGGTTGCAGAGTTTATGTAAGGAAAATTAACAAGGCATGACCATTTCTCCCAAAGGACATCAAGCATGGTAAACTTAATGTAGTAAATAGGTACACAGATAAAACAGAAATTAATGACTGTCACCTCCTAAACGTGTGTTGTGGTAGTGGTGTCTGTGGTTGTTTTATTTTAACTGATGATACCACAGGTTCAAAGGTTCATAGGTTGTCCATTTACCCTAAAATTTGCATCAGGTCAAAATAAGAATTAAATAGTAAAGTTAATCAAGGATTTCTTTGGATGGAGACATATAAAGAACTCAGCTCCTCAAGGATTGATACTTATTTATAATCTTTTTTTAAATGCTCCAGAAGAAAGCTCACAGGAGATTTCCAAGTTAAGAAGACATTAAATGTTTCCAGCTGACGAAGAAACACACAGATGGGATTTAAAAAGACCTTACAAGTCTGTGCAAGTGGGTAGAGAAGTAACATATGAGTTTTAACCCTGGCAAGAGAACAAAATATATTTAGGAATATTATTTTAAAAAATAAAAATGGAGGGCTTTAAGCCATCAGTTAATTAATTCAACCATTCCTTCAACCTGTACTATGTTGAGCGTCTCCTATGCCGAGCCTCGACTTTGCATCAAGGCAATGTGCTAAATGTTGGAAATGCAAAGATAAAGATCCGAAGGGGAGACAAATAAACACATTTACATGGGGACTAAAATAGAGTTACCCACAGCATAGAGGACAGTCTCTCAGCTTGAAGGGATTAAATAAAATTTCTCAGAGAATGTGAATCTTTTCTCCAGCTTTATTGAGGTATAATTAACAAATAAAAATTGTGTATATTCAAGGTGCACAACATGATGCTTTCATATACATATACATTGTGTAATGATTACTACAATCGCATTAATCAATATAACCATCACCACACAGTTACCCTTTGCGTTTGTGTGTATGTGCTGTGAGGACAGGCAAGATCTATTCTCTTAGCAAATTTCAAGTAAGCAATACGGTATTATTAACTATATTCGCCATGCTGTGAGTTAGGTCCCTAGAACTTATTCATCTTATAATTGAAAGTTTATACCCTTTGACCAACATGTCCCCATTTCCCCCGCACACCAACCCCTGGCAACCATGGTAAAACTGCTTCTACAAGTTTGACTTGTTTAGATTCCACATATAAATACAATCATATAATACCTACTTTCTGTGTCTGGCTTATTTGACTTAGCATAATGTCCTTCAGGTTCATCCAAGTTGTCATAAGTGGGGGGATTTCAGAGAAGGTGAATCTTAAACAGTGAGTATAAATTATCCCTATGAGGGAGGACCCACAGACCCTTTGAAGGAAGTGGACTGCTCCTGCAAAATCTGGGATACACCCCAAATACTGTGAGTGCCCCAACTGCAAAAGTGGGAAAGGGAGAGCCTCCTCTCCTGAATACACACGTCCACTGGAGCAACTGAAGGTCTGTTTGTGGGAGAAGTTTCCGACCTTACCTGGAGCTGAGTCAATTTAAAGAGCCAAGCAAAAATACAGGGGTAGAGGAAGCAGCAGAAAGTCTCCGGGAGCCCGCTGGGTCCCCAGTCAGACCATTCCTGTCTGGCACCACAGGGATACACTGAGAGGGCAGCCAGAGAAGCAGGGGTGGGGAGAGTGGGAAGCATCACAGGGAGAAGGAAAATTCCAGCTGAATTTTGTAACAATTTGAATAGGGTGAGAAGCCTCCTGGCCAGAACTTGAGGGAGGATGCGAATCTAGTGTGCAGACTCCACAGCGGGGGAAGAACCAGGCCGTTTTCATTTGAAGGTGGCAGGCGGGTAGCCTAGGGCAAGTTTTCAAGCCCGGCTTGCCCACCCCTGGAAACAGACTCCGGGCTGTTTGGGGGCACGGTGGGAGTGAGACCGGCCCTTTGGTTTGTGTGGGAGCTGGGGGAGGCCTGTGACTGCCAGCTTTCCCCCACTTCCCTGACTTCCCTGACAACCTGGATGACTCAGGAGAGGCAGCCACAATCCTCTTAGGTGCACAACTCCCTTGACCTGGGAACCTCACTCCTGTCCCCAGTAAGACCCGCCCAAGGAAAGTATGAGCTCAGATACACCTAGCCCTGTCCCTACTTGATGGTCCTTCCCTACCCACCTGTAGCTGAAGACAAAGGGCATATAATCTTGGTAGTTCTAGGACCCTGCCCACTGCCAGTTCCTCTCCATACTACCATAGCTGATGCTGTCTGCAAAACGCCGTCTCCCGGCAGGAGGCCAACCAGCACAAAAACAGAGCATTAAACCACCAAAGCTAAGAACCTTCATGGAGTCCACTACACCCCGCTGCCACCTACACCAGAACAGGTGCTGGTATCCACAGCTGAGAGACCCATACATGGTTCACATCACAAGACTCTGTACAGGTAACCCTCAGTACCAGCCCAGAGCAGGGTAGACTTGCTAGGTGGCTAGACCCAGAAGACAGACAACAATCACTGCAGTTCAGCTCACAGGAAGCCACATCCGTAGGAAAAATGGGAGAGTACTATATCAAGGGAACACCCCATGGGAGAAAAGAATCTGAAAAACAGCCTTCAGCCCTAGACCTTCCTTCTGACAGAGCCTATACAAATGAGAAGGAACCAGAAGAAAAAATCTGGTAATATAACAAAACAAGGCTCTTTAGCACCCCCAAAAAGCACACTAGCTCACCAGCAATGGATCCAAACCAAGAAGAAATCCCTGATTTACCTGAAAAAGAATTCAGGAGGTTAGTTGTTAAGTTAATCAGGGAGGGACCAGAGAAAGGTGAAACCTAATGCAAGGAAATCCAAAAAACAATACAAGAAGTGAAGGGAGAAACATTCAAGAAAATAGATAGCTTAAAGAAAAAACAATCACAAATTCAGGAAACATTGGACACACTTTAGTAATGCAAAATGCTCTGGAAAGTCTCAAGAATAGAATTGAACATGTAGAAGAAAGAAATCCAGAGCTCAAAGATGAGGTCTTCAAATTAACCCAATCCAACAGAGAAAAAAGAATAAGAAAATATGAACAAATCCTCCAAGAAGTCTAGGATTATGTTAAACGACCAAACCTAAGAATAATTGATGTTCCTGAGGAAGGGGAGAATCCTAAAAGCTTGGAAAACATATCTGGGGGAATAATCAAGGAAAACTTCCCCAGCCTTGCTAGAGACCTAGACATCCAATTACAAGAAGCATAAAGAACACTTGGGAAATTCAGCATGAAAAGATCATTGCCTAGACACATTGTCATCAGGTTATCCAAAGTTAAGACGAAGGAAAGAATCTTAAGAGCTGTGAGACAGAAGCACCAGGTAACCTATAAAGGAAAACCTATCAGATTAACGTAGATTTCTCACCAGAAACCCTACAAGCAAGAAGCAATTGGGGCCCTATCTTCAGTCTTGTCAAACAAAACAATTATCAGCCAAGAATTTAGTATCCCGTGAAACTAAGCATCATATATGAAGGAAAGATACAATCTTTTTCAGACAAATGCTAAGTGAATTTGCCATTACCAAGCCACCACTACAATAACTGCTAAAAGAAGCTCTAAATCTTGAAACAAATCCGAGAAACACATCAAAACACAACCTCTTTAAAGCAGAAATCACACAGGACCTATAAAACAAAAATACAAATTAAAAACAAAAACAAATAGTACATAGACAACAAATAGCATGATGAATGCAACAGTACCTCACATCTCAATACTAACACTGAATGTAAATGGCTTAAATGCTCCACTTAAAAGATACAGAACTACAGAATGCATAAGAACTCACCAACCATCTACTGCCTTCAGAAGACTCACCTAACATGTAGACTCATGTAAACTTAAAGTAGAGGGTTGGAAAAAGGCATTTCCTGCAAATGGACACCAAAAGCAAGCAAAGGTAGCTTTTTTTTTTTTTTTTTTTTGAGATGGAGTTTTGCTCTTATTGCCCAGGTTGGAGTGCAATGGCGCAATCTCAGCTCACCGCAACCTCCGCCTCCCGGGTTCAAGTGATTCTCCTGCCTCAGCCTCCTGAGTATATATACAGGCCGAGGATTACAGGTATGAGCCACCATGCCCAACTAATTTTGTATTTTTAGTAGAGATGGGGTTTCTCCATGTTCGTCAGGATGGTCTCGAACTCCCAATCTCAGGTGATCTGCCTGACTTGGCCTCCCAAAGTGCCAGGATTAAAGACCTGAGCCACCACGCCCGACAAAGGGGGTAGCTATTCTTGTATCAGACAAAACAAACTTTAAAGCAACAGCAGCTAAGAGACAAAGAGGGACATTATATAATGGTAAAAGTCCTTGTCCAACAGGAAAATATCTCAATCCTAAACATATATGCAACACTAGAGCTCC
Organism: Macaca nemestrina; assembly: GCF_043159975.1. NCBI lineage: Eukaryota > Metazoa > Chordata > Mammalia > Primates > Cercopithecidae > Macaca > Macaca nemestrina. The sequence continues at coordinate 63,406,252 of NC_092133.1, forward strand.
CAAATTTGTAAAACAATTACTAATAGACCTAAGCAATGAGATAGACAGCAACACAATAATAGTGGAGGACTTCAATACTCTACTGACAGCACTAGACAAGTCATCAAGACAAAAAGTCAACAAAGGAACAATTGATTTAAATTATATCTTGGAACAACTAAACTTAACAAATACATACAGAACATTTCATCCAACAACCACAAAATACACATTTTATTCAATAGCACAGGGAACTTTCTTCAAGATAGACTATATAATAGGCCATAAAATGAGCCTTAATAAATTTAAGAAAATTGAAATTATATCAAGCACTCTCTCAGACCACAGTGGGAAAATACTGGAAATCAACTACAAAAGGAACCTTCAAAACCATGCAAATACATGGAAATTAAATAACCTGCTCCTGAATGAGCATTGAGTCAAAAATGAAATCAAGATAGAAATTTAAAAATTCTTCAAACTGAACAAAATCCTCTGGGATACAGCAAAGGCGGTGCTAAGAGGAAAGCTCATAGCCCTAAACGCCTACATCAAAAAGACTGAAAGAACACAAACTGACACTCTACGGCCACACCTCAAGGAACTAGAGAAACAAGAACAAACTAAACCCAAACCCAGCAGAAGAAAGGAAATAACCAAGATCAGTGCAGAACTAAATGAAATTGAAAGAAAATAAAAACAAAAGATAAATGAAACAAAAAGTTGGTTTTTTGAAAAGATAAATAAAATTGGTTAGCAAGACTAACCAAGAAAAGAAGAGTGAAAATCCAAATAACCTCATTAAGAAACAGGAGATAGCCCAGGCATGGTGGCTCACGCCTGTAATCCCAGCACTTTGGGAGGCTGAGGTGGGCAGATTACAAGGTCAGGAGTTTGAGACCAGCTTGGCCAACATGGTGAAACCCTGTCTCTACTAAAAATACAAAAATTAGCAGGGTGTGGTGGTAGGCACCTGTAATCTCAGCTACTTGGGAGGCTGAGGCAGGAGAATCACTTGAAACCAGAAGGCAGAGGTTGCAGCGGGCTGAGATTGCACCACTGCACTCTAGCCTGGGCAACAAGAGTGAAACTCCATCTCAAAAAAAAAAAAAAAAAGAAAGAGACAGGAGATATTACAACTGACACCACTGAAATACAAAGACCATTCAAGGCTACTATGAACACCTTTATGCACATAAACTAGAAACCTAGAAGAGATGGATAAATTCCTGGAAAAATACAGCCTTTCTAGCTTAAATCAGTAAGAAGTAGATACCCTGAACAGACCAATAATAAGCAGTGAGACTGAAATGGTAATTAATAAATTACCAACCAAAAAACCCAGGACCAGATGGATTCACAGCAGAATTCTTCCAGACATTCAAAGAACTGATACCAATCCTTTTGACACTACTCCACAAGATAGAGAAAGAAGGAACCCTCCCTAATTTATTCTATGAAGCCAGCATCGCCCTAACACCAAAACCAGGAAAGGACACAAACAAAAAAGAAAATATGGACCAATAACCCTGATGAACATAGATGCTAAAATCCTTAAAATACTAGCTAACTGAAACCAAAAACATATCAAAAAGATAATCCACCATGCATAAGTGGGTTTCATACCAGGGATGCAGGGATGGTTTAACATACACGAGTCAATAAATGTGATACCTCACATAAACAGAATTAAAAACAAAAATCACATGATCATCTTAATAGATGCAGAAAAAGCATTTGCCAAAATCCAGGAGCCCTTTATAATTAAAATTATCAGGAAAATCGGCATACAAGGGACACACCTCAGTGGAATAAAAGCCGTCTATGACAAACCCACAGTCAATATTATACTGAATGGGGAAAAGTTGAAAGCATTACCTCTGACAACTGGAACAAGACAAGGATGCCCACTCTCACCACTCCTCTGCAACATAGTACTAGAAGTCCTAGCTGAGAGCAATTAGACAAGAGAAAGGAATAAAGGGCATCCAAATTGGTAAAGAGGAAGTCAAACTGTCACTATTTACTGACAATATGATCGTTTACCTTGAAAACCCTAAATACTCCTCCAGAAAGCTCCTAGAACTGATACAAGAATTCAGCAAAGTTTCCAGATACAAGATTAATATACACAAATCAGTAGTTCTTCTATACACCAACAGTGACCAAGTGGAGAATCAAATCAATAACTCAACCCCTTTTACAATAGCTGCAAAAAATAAATAAATAAATAAAATAAAATACCTAGGAATATACCTAACAAAGGAGTTGAAAGACCTCTGCAAGGAAAACTACAAAACACTGCTGAAAGAAATCACAAACGAAACAAATGGAAACACATCCCATGCTCATGGATGGGTAGAATCAATGTTGTGAAAATAACCATACTGCCAAAAGCAATCTACAAATTTAATGCAATCCCCATCAAAATACTACCATCATTCTTCACAAGAATAGAAAAAGTAATTCTAAAATTCATATGGAACCAAAAAAGAGCCTGCATAGCCAAAGCAAGACTAAGCAAAAAGAACAAATCTGGAGGCATCACACTACCTGGTTTCAAACTATACTATAAGGCCATAGACATGAAAACAGTGTGGTACTTACTGGTATAAAAATAGGCACATAGACCAATGGAACAGAATAGAGAACCCAGAAATAAACCCAAATACTTAGGCCAACTGATCTTTGACAAAGCAAACAAAAACACAAAGTGAGGAAAGGATACCCTTTTCAACAAATGGTGCTGGGATAACTGACTAGACACATGTAGGAGAATGAAACTGAGTCCTCATCTCTCACCTTACACAAAAATCAACTCAAGATCCACATGTAGGAGAATGAAACTGAGTCCTCATCTCTCACCTTACACAAAAATCAACTCAAGATGGATTAAGGATTTAAATCTAAGACCTGAAATTGTAAAAATTCTAGAAGATAACATTGGAAAACCCCTTCTAGACACTGGCTTAGGCAAGGATTTCATGACCAAAAACCCAAAATCAAATGCAAAGATAAATAGTTGGGACTTAATTAAACTAAAGAGCTTTTGCATGGCAAAAGGAACAGTGAGCAGAATAGACAACCCACAGAATGGGAGAAAATCTTCACAATCTGTAATCTGACAAAGGACTAATATCCAGAATCTACAATGAACTCAAACAAATCAATAAGAAAAATAATAAACAATCCCATCAAAAAGTGGGCTAAGGACTTGAATAGAAAATTCTCAAAAGAAGATATACAAATGGCCAACAAACATATGAAAAAATGCACAACATCACTAATGATCAGGGAAATGCAAATCAAAACCACAAGGCAGTACCACCTTACTCCTGCAAGAAAATGGCCATAATCAAAAAAAAAACAAAAACAAAAAGCGGTAGATGTTGGCATAGATGCAGGGATCAGGGAACACTTCTACACTGCTGGTGGGAATGTAAACTAGTACAGCCACTATGGAAAACAGTGTGGAGATTCCTTAAAGAACTAAAGGTAGAACTACCATTTGATCCAGCAATCCCACTTCTAGGTATCTACCCAGCGGAAAAGAAGTCATTACATGAAAAAGATACTTGTACACATATGTTTACAGCAGGACAATTCACAATTGGAAAATCATGGAACCAACCCAAATGCCCATCAATCAAGGAGTGGATAAAGAAACTGTGGTGTATATATACAATAGAATACTACTCAGCCATAAAAAGGAAAGAATTAATAGCATTTGCAGTGACCTGGATGAGACTGGACACTATTATTCTAAGTGAAGTAACTCAGGAACGGAAACCAAACATCATATGTTCTCACTGATACGTGGGAGCTAAGCTATGAGGACACAAAGGCATAAGAATGACACAATGGACTTTGGGGACTTGGGGTGGGGAGGTGTGGAATTGGGGGAAGGGATAAAAGACTACAAATACAGTGCAGTGTATACTGCTCAGATGATGGGTGCACCGAAATTTCACAAGTCACCACTAAATAACTTACTCATGTAACCAAACACCACCTGTTCCCCAATAACTTATGCAAATTTTTTAATTAAAATTAAAAAATTCAAACATTGCCTAAGTATAATAGAAAAAAAAAGTTATCCCTATGAGCAATGCGAACAAAAGAGCATGTGAAAAGGCCTGAAGCAAGAAAAGGTGAGGAACATGCAGGTTACTACAGGTGATATGACAAATTCAGGAAACCTAAGCATGAATGGTGATGAATCCAGCAGGAAAGGCAGGCAAGAGACATTTCACATGCTCTGCTAAAGAACTCCAAAAGCAACAAGCTCAGATGTGTATTTACAAAGATTGCTCTGGCAATGGGTTTTTGAGTGGATTGGAGAGAATGAAATTGCAGTCAGGGAGACCAGGCAATAATCCAGGTCTGGGAAAGAGACAATGAGCGCCTGAACACTATTGCTAGGCTATAGTGAGATAGATCCAGGAAATTTTTAGGAGGTACAAATGGTAGGACTTTGGTATATCTAGATGGGAGTGGGGAAGAGGAGGTATTTGAAAGCATCTAGAGAATTGTTTCAGCAATTGTGTAAGTAGTGATGCATTCACCACAATGAGAATACAGAGAGAAGAATGTGCTTGGAAGAAAAAGGTGAAGTACATTTTGTCATCTGCCAAATGTAACATATCAGCACAAGATCCAAATGAAAATACAATACACATGAATCTAGAATTCAGAGGAGAGTCTGGGCCACAAATAGAGATATGTGAACCACCGGCTCACAGTTGGGAGCTAAAGCCATGCGTGTGAAGGCTACAAGACCTGCACCAAGGGTGAATATTACAATAAGGAGAAGAATCTAGGAGTCATTGTAAATTGTTCCTTGAGGATCTCAACCCAGTAATTTTACGTGCTAGCCCCAAAGGCCAAATATATATTTATATTAGCAAGAAGGGTATCAGCAAATACTGAATTCAAAAAAATTTTTCAATTAAAAGTATTTTTAAATAGGCCGGCAAACACATGCAGATTACAGAGTTTAGAATCTAAACTACTGTGGGTAATCATAGTCATCATACCTTAAGATAACAAAAGATTTTTCTTTAAAAGCAATTTTGAACAGAATGACTTATGTTTCTGGAAAGCTTAAAAATATGAGGTCCGTTCACCTTGAAAAGGGGAAATTTATATTGGAAAACACATGATAAAAACATCTATAAATCATGAATGAACTTGATAACTTGTTAATGGGCTTCTTTACTTAAATCTGGAGATGCTAGGTCATAGAAGTCGCTTTTAAGATTTGAGTAGAAGAAATTATATCTGTTCACACTTCTGTCTCCACTACTTCATTATAACTCTCTTGAATGGAAGTACTATGGCTTACTTATTTTATATTTCATTATCTAGTAGTATATAGCACATATTAGGAGTTTAATAAATTTTTGTTAAGGAAACAGACAAATGAATAAGAATTAAGCCAGAAGAAGTTAATATGCTCAAAAGGGGATAGATATGATTACTCCAAGAAATAAAACATGTGGAAAATATACTTTAATCCAGAGAGTTTGAATAAATTTATGCATAGCAATGCCACAGAAAGCTGAAGAGCGAAATTAAACTGTACCTATCTTCACATTAAGTGTTAGTGAAGTCATTGGTACAACTACTTTGGAAAACTGTTTGATAGTTTTTACTGAAGCTGAGTATATGCATGTCCTGTTCCCCAGCTATTTCATTCCTAGGAGAGGATACACACATATGGAAATATGTTCCTATGTCCATCTAAAGACACAGGCAAAAATGTTCCATACCAGCACTGTCTGTAATAGTCCAGACCTGGACACAGCCCAGAGTAATGAAAATGAACAAAACATAGCTACACATGACAACATGAAATATGGCACGAAAAAAAAGGAAGACATAAAAGAGTATGTATTGTTTAATTCCATCTATGTGAAGTTCATACTCAGGCAAAAGTAACCTACCATTTTAAAAATAAGAATAGTGGTTATTCTTGAGGGGGTGATTAGAGACTAGACAGGGAGGAGGAATCTTTCAGTTTCCGGTAGTTTTCTTGTCCTGGGTGCTAGTTACACTGATGTGTTTAGGTTGGAAAAATTCATTGGACTGTTCATTTTGCACTGTGCATTTTTCTGAATGTATATTGTACTTTAATAATAATAAAAAAAGTTCACATAAAATCAAGGAAACGAAAAACAAAAAGTAAAGCCAATATCCATAGAGTGAGCCTTCTTTTGGCAAAGGACACTGGTATAAACTAGCTATGGACTGGCTATGGTGTCATATTACCCATGTCATTAAGGGAAGAATGAGAAAATTGAATATTCTGTCCATCTATAAGAATCCTGTATCCACTTTGAGGGCTTATATTTTTAAAAAAGAAAAAAAAATGTTTGAAATATAAAAATAAGAAGAGAAAGCTCCTGTAGCCTGACCATCAGAAAAAGCAAACCTAAGAGATTTTCACAGCAGTTGATTCCATGAACCGTTGGACAAAACTGCATTTCTGAGAATTAAAGAAAACTTCCTTATGAAGCTACATTCCTGCCCACATGGAATAGCTCCGCATATACTCTGCTCAACAAAGCAGAACTACATGCAAATTACTGAGTTTCTCTTCCAGGTGTTTAAATGAGGTTTCTGAAGCTGACAAAACCACTCTGGTAAGGGAAGGAAAGGGAGCTTATAAAGAGAGGTTTTGTTTGTTTAAGATTAAGATGTGCAGCAGACAAGCCCATGTATACTTTGCTATTTGGATTCCATTATGGGTTGGCTTCTGTCTCCAGTCTTCTCTCTGCCAAGATGCTGCATACCAATTGCTTCACTGGTCATTGGGCAGCTTCATGTTCTATTAGGAAACAAAATAACACAAACACCTGCTAATTTAATGTTTGGCCAACCTAAATTAGGAAATGGAAACTTAGTCTTAACTGAGCTGAAGGGTATAAGACGGTGAAACAACAGTAGGCTTCAGGTAAAACAAAGTTTTGAGAAGAAAACTTAAAATTAAAAAAATGCAAGATTTTACAATAAAAGCATCATTAAGGAGCAGAGAGAGCCCTTTACTGCTTTTCTATCCTTATTTCCCATTTCTCATTTCATAGAAATAGGACAGATTCAATAAAAAAAGAAAATAAAAGAATTCTTCAAGTTCAAATGGGAAACTGAGAAACCATATAATAATAGTATTAAGACATTTCCCAAGGTGTGCATTCTGGGTCATTAATGCATACCTTCGATAACTGAAATACACCAAGGTGAATATTAACAACTCCAAAGAAACCTCTGAAGAAAACATTATCACTTAATTCTAATGCAGACTACTGTGTCAGTCAAGAAAATGTAGGGGTGTGTGTGTGTGTGTGTAAAGTTCAAAATGCACTATGTTCATTTCCTATTCATCTGAAGCAAATACAATATGTATTACATTTGTCTATTGTTTGCCTGGAATTTATACCTCAAAATAAATAATATCTGAAGCCATCTACCACATGATTAAAAAGTAAAAGGAATAAACAGAAAAACAGAAAAGTTACGGGCTATTTTAGCAAAATTCAGTGGCTGTACTTCATGCATCCTTTCCATTGGTGCATATGTTTCATCATTTAATCTATCAAGAAGAGTCAAATATCCATAGGTCAAGGCCAGGGGTAATGGCTCACGCCTGCTACAATCCCAGCACTTTGGGAGGCTGAGGCAGTTGGATCACCTGAGGTCAGGAGTTCGAGACCAGCCTGGCCAATATGGTGAAACCCCATCTCTACTTTAAAAAATACAAAAATTAACTGGGCATGGTGGTGTGCACCTGTAATCCTAGCTACTCGGGAGGCTGAGGCATAAGAATCACTTGAACCTTGGAGACAGAGGTTGCTGTAAGCCAAGATCATGCCACTGCCCTGTAGCCTGGGTGACAGAGTGAGACTGTTTAAAAAATAAAATAAAATCTGTAGGTCAGAAAATTTTCCCTCTAAAGCATAATTAACAATTAGTAAAGTTGAATTTTTTAGTTTAGTCAAAAATCAATAAATATTGTTATCCTTACAATTCCTTCCTATGAAGTTTTCATGACTCACTTGTGAGAAATAGACCACTTGTTTTCTGAATGTTATGGTGTATCTCAAAGAGCAAATAGCATCACTTAGATCAAATATGATCCAAGCCCAGGGATGTTGACCCGACTTCCTAGTTAATAATTCATTATATTTGTGTAGTGATTTATTCTGTTCAACATATTTCCAGCCATTCTTCCACAAGGAGTTCTATAAGAAATCATAAAAAGTGGTATCCCTTGTTGTCGAAAGAAGAAATGGACATTTGTCAAAAGGCACACACAAATTAATAAAAAGTGGTGATGGTGATTTTTTTCAAAAAGCCAACATTTACCAAGCAGCTGTGATGCTTCCTATATTCAAGTACTCTCTAATCACTTTCTCATTTAATGGCCCCACTAGAAATAGGATCCACAAGACTGGCTCCTGTCTCAACACTCTTTCTACTCAACACTATTTCTATTTGTTGTCAGTAGCTCCCACTATCTGCTCCTAAAATCTGTCAAAAAACTTTCCTTTAACTCCGCCCATCTGTGGTGACCCAACAGAGAATATATATTTCAGGCATATCTTCCTGACAAAGAATTGTTGTAACTAATACAACTAAGATTAGAAACATTTTCCTTAATTTAGTTTTAGAACAAGGCTGATACAAAAACCTCAGGTCAAAACTACAAGATTAAAAATTAAAGTGTGGCCCATAAGGTCATTTAGAATGCTCAAAAATGTAAGTCAGATATGTAGAGAAAGAATGAAACTAATAAGTATCATCTTGAATATTTCAATCTAACTTTGATAAAGGAAACATTCTAAATATGGCACATTTGTAGATTAATGGTTGATTTTCCCAGAGGAAAAAGTGTTTTACTTTTTAGTTTAATTCAAATAGCTTGAAATGTCTGCTATAAGGTGTGACTTTAAAGCTAAAACTACAAACAAATGTTTAAGCAGGAAGCGTGAATAGGGCAGATGAAAGTAAATAGGGAATGGTGAGGCCTTGGCACACTATACCGTATCTGCCCCGATTTAAACACATTCAGATCCAATTGGCCAAACCAAAAAAATCCCTGAATCTAATGTACTAGCACAGATGTTTCGGTGAGCCTTATTAATGCAGTCGCCAAGGTCATGCAATATATGTGCCTGACCTTGGAAGACCTCGGAAATATAGCAAATGCATGTCCCTGGGCCTGATGAGCCTACAATAAGCCAAAAGGCCTGAATGAGGAGCAACTCTAAGGCAGGAAGTCTGCCTCATTTTAATGGAAATAACATAAGCTTTGAGGTTAGAAACCCAATGCAAAAACACTCCAATAGCAGGAGATTTCAGGTAGAATAATTAACCTTACTTCAGCTACAAAATGTGAATAATTCCTACCATTTAGGGTATTAATGAAGTGAAATGATTTAATGCCAAAGACTTTTCCAGCATTTTCTTATTTGATGTCTCTCTATGCAACAAACTATTAGCCATATTCCCTCTTTACAATATTTCCCCCATTTTCTTAGATGACAGCAACCTAAATTTAAACTGAGAGGTGTTTACCTCTCTTCTAAGTTCCAGCTGCATATGTCAAGTTGAGTCTCAAACATGTCCAAAGTTGAACCCATTGTGTTTCCTACACTCCCACTCCCCATACGTTTCTCTCCAGCATTCCATCTGCATGGTCCTAATATTCAGCTGATGAAAAAGAAACATGAGGAATATTCACGACTTTTCTAACCCCCCAACCCCCACCATTAGGTAAGGTCTATTATTATACTCATTAACTATTTCTCCAATATACACCCTTGCTCTGGTCCTCACTAGTAGCACTACTCTAGAGGAGAAATGATTAGGGATAAAATTAAGGAAGTGCTTGTAAACACAAGGGAGAGGAGAGACTACAGAAATATTTAATAAGACAGAACTTTTTGACCAATCTCTTCTCTGTAATACCATCAGAGGAAACTCTTTAAAACTTAAATCTGGTCGTCACTCCTCCAATTTGAAACTTTCTAGTGATGGTTAATCCACAAATTTAAAAACTCATATTTTTTGTTATAGACAAGCATGCTTCTCTGGCTTCTCTCTCTAGTCTTACTTCCTTCTACTCCCATCACAGTCACTCTTTTCTCCAGCCACACAGAATTACATGAGGTTCCACTGATGCCTTTGCACAAGCTATGTTCTAGTCTCCCCTGCAACCCCCTAGGAAATGACTATTCATCTTTTAAGTCATCGTGGATTCTTACATTCTATCACACACAGACTTCATTCATGTGCCCCCTTTACAGGGCACTAGTCTAGCAGATATTTTAAACTATTATCCTTTGCTGTAACTATTTGTTGACATATCTGTGTCTCTCACCAAATTATGAGTTCCTGCTGAGGCAAAAATGATGTCTTAATTCTTCCATCCCCTAGGCCTTGCATAGGAACTAGCTGAGAGTAACCAATGAGTGAATAACACCTCTCACCACTTTAAAGTAATGAAAAAACCTTGAGGGTCACTGCCATAAAATAATTTACTTTTCCATGAAATAAAAATTTCAGTTTTGTAAAAGGAAATCACAACTGCAAAAAAGCTCAGATATGCTCAGTCTAGAATGGAAGTGTTTTTTCATTGTCCCTGACTAGGCTAACTAGATTTGTTTATGAACTAGTCTTCAAAGCGTTCTGGCCTAAGCCTCTTTTAAAAAAACCAGTGACGACTGTTTTTATCACTTATAAGAAGGTGTGTCTTTCAGAGCCTATGGCTTTGACTCTCAGGATGTTCTAAAATATACCTAATTTCTAACACATTCCCCAACAGAAACAAGACTGAGCAGAATGCAGATAAAGATGTCTCACACTTGACATGCCGTTCAGAAAGTTAAATTAGTGCTCCCTATATTAACCAATAACTAGATTCATCTGATCAAGGAAAACAGAGGTAACTTAGGTTAATAATGTTGCTAAATTTGGGGTATTCCGAAAAACTGATTTCAACAAGTATTTATATAGTGGAATTGTGCTTAGAGCTGTGAGGAAATAGAAATACCAAGTAAAATCGAGTACCCAGCTCTGCAGTCCTTTGTTCTCCAGAAATTGTTAGATAATGATATGCTAAAATAATAAATTTGGCTAAAATTGGTGAAATAGATAATAATTACCATAGGAATTATAAGGAAAAGCATGAAAAGCTTAAGAAATGCTTCAGAGACAGGAAGATGCACATTTCTAAATGTACCAGGGAGAAGCTAGCCCAGAAAACCGGTATGAAAGTCAGTTGGCTTGCTAGTAGGCATCTCAGACATTCTGTGTCAAAATTGGAGCTCCTGATAGTGCCCCTCAGCCCACTATTCTTACGATATTTAACAGTTCAGTTAACAGCAATTCTTCTCATTGCCAGTGCCAAACACTTTGTTGTTATCTTTAAGCTTCTCCCCTTCTCTCATATCCCACATCCAGTTTGTCAGAAAATCCCATCAGTTTTACCTTCATTTATGAAAAATGTGACCTCTTACTACCTCTCCAACTTACCATGTCACTGCTTGGCTCAGACCATCCTATGTATTTCCGTGACCCCACTCCCAGTACTCTCCTTGCTTACCCTGGCCAGCTCCATGGACCTCCTTGCTGCTTATCCAAGAAGCCAGGGACATCCCTACATTAGGTCTTCCCATGGCTGGCATGCTCTTCTAGATCCGTGACTCCCTAACTTCTTTCAAATATTTCCTCAAAAATAAACTTTTCAGTGAGACCTCCCCAGTCACCCTGTCTAAAAGTTCAATCAACAATTCCAACCTCAATATGCCATATTTCCCTTCCTTGTTTTATTTTCTCTGTACTATTTGTCACTAATATATACTACATTTATTTATCATGTTTGTTTTCTGTCTTCTCCAGTGGAATGTAAGCTCCATAAAGGTACATAAGAGGTGATAAATATTTACTTCATGAATGAATGAACAGCAACCCAAATTAAGAATTTTCAATTAATTTGACACATTTTACTGATCACACATGCAAAAAGTTATCCTATCATATGGCAATAAAATACCAGAGAATTATCTAGTTATAACAGGGAAGACAGAAAAAGGGCATAGAAATAGTATAAATTTCCTGTGCCCTTTTAGCTCTCATTCTAGAGGCAAATCTTAGAACATTCACTTGCATATCTTAGGATTTGGTTGTGTATTCTACTTAGGTCATCTTTCACGTTTGCAAGAATTCATATAGCAAGCTTCTGAACCCAAAACATAATGGCTGCTGTTTAAAGGTCAACTGTGTATGACTGCCAGTTAGATGGCAAGTTGTATTTAAAATCCAGATCCCTAATTAACAACGATTTTGCCTTACTCAAGAACTGTATACAGAGCATGAATCATCTATATGCAGAGTATTCACTGTTTTAGTTGTTGCCAATTTAAATATTCATGTCTCTAGGAATGGCTTCAATCCACCCTGGTACATAAAATAAATTAGCATTCTTGCACTCTAGAGAGAAGTATGTGTTTAGCACCAAATGGAATCAGCAGATGACTAAATACTCTTTTTTTCCTCTCCTGTTTCTATCATAAATACAACAGATGCAAGATGCTGGAATGTGGACAACCCCAGAAGGTTGGTGTTTGCCTCTAATGTAGAAATAAACCATTCAAAAATTCATTCCATATAGCATACCAGAGTTAGCAAGAGCCCTTTGGTTTCTTTATCACCATCAAGATGACTTTATGACTAAACATATCACAGCAGCCCTCATAGTACAAATGAAGCATAAGGCTACCTTTGCTACTAAACATTATGGAATATCTTATAAATTTACAGCAATGATAATTCAAGCCCAAATAAATGATTGCCACATAAATGATTCAGAGTTACTACAGTTCAACAGTAAATTTTGAGCATTACCCAAATTCATGGGACACTTAAAGGTATGAGACATGGATCTTTAAATGATAAGTTACTAGAGTACAACTGTTCCTATATTAAATAGGGAAAAATTGCTTTCTAGGAAGATTCAGGTCTCATCAATCTCATCTCTTTTATAAGCAGAATGTACATGGAAAATGGCAGGACCTCACCAGTTGTCCAATTGTCCAGCTATGTTCCTCAAGGTTCTCTAGCTTTTGCTATCTCAATGTTAGTGGTACTTTCATTCTCATTTTTATTCACTATTGGATGTGTAAGTAATGCATACTCAGAGACAGTCAATTTCAGTAAGAAATACATAAATAAATAAATCTTCAACCACAGCTAAAATCATAATTAATAGTGAAAGACTTAATGCTTTCCTCCTTAAAATCAAAAACTAGACAAGGATGTCCCCTTTCACTAGTTCTATCCATCATTGCGCTAGAAGTTCTAGTCAAATAATTAAGAAAATCAAAGATATAAAAGGTATATATATTAGAAAACGATAAATAAAACTACCTCTCTTTGCAGATGCTATAATCTGTGTGTTAAAAATCCTAAGGAGTACACTTCCTGCTGAAAACAGTAGAGCTAATAAATAAGATTGGTATAGTTCACAAAAGGTAAGATCAATATGCAAAATCAGTCGTACCTATAGACCCTTGCAGTGAAAAATCTCAAATTGAAATTAAGAAAACAATTTCACTTAAATAGCATCAAAACATAAAAAACGTAGTAGAAAATTTAACAAAAGAAATACAAGATGAATATACTGAAAACTGCAAAATATCATTGAAATGAATTAGTTAAGACATAAATAAATTTAAAGACATTTCATGTCATGGATTAGAAAACAATATTTTTATGATGACATTATCCCCCAAATTGAACTATAAATTTAATGTAATTTCTATCAAAATTCCAAGTGTGTTTTTGCAGAAGTTGACAAACAATCCTAAAATTCATATGAAAATGTAAGGAACTCAGAATGGCCAAAGTTATCTTGAAACAAAGAGCAATGTTGGAGGAATTCCCCTAACTTGATCATTACACATTACATGCTTGTATCAAAATACCACCTGTACTCCATAAATATGTACAACTACTATATATACATATCAATTAAACATTAATAATTCTTTTAAAAAGAATTCCCAGTTTCAAAACCTACTACAAAACTATAAGACAGTGTGTTACAATCATAAAGACAGACATATAGATCAATGTAATAGACATCAGAGTCCAAAGTTAAATCTTTCAATTTATTGTCAATTGATTTTCAACAAGGGTACCATGACAACTCAATAGAGAAAGAATAGTCTTTTCAGGCTTCACGCAGTGGTTCACACCTATAATCCCAAAACTTTGGGAAGCTCACGGCAGGTGGATCGCTTGAGTCCAGGAGTTCAAAACCAACCTGGGCAACATGGCAAAACCGCATCTTAATTAAAAATACAAAAATTAGTTGGGTGTGGTGGCACATGCCTGTAGTCCTAGCTACTTGGGGATGAAGTGGGGGTGGTATGTAGCAGGAGGACCACCTGAGCTTCTGGGGGTTGAAACTGCAGAGAGCCCTGATTGTGCCACTGCACTCCAGCATGGGCAAGAGTGAGACCCTGTGTCAAAAAAAAAAAGGACAATCATTTCAACAAATGGTGCTGCGGCAACTGGATTTTTTTCTTGTTTTTTTTTTTTTTTTTGTTTTGTTTGTTTGTTTGTTTTGAGACAGGATCTCACTTAGTCACCCAGGCTAGAGTGCAGTGGCACAACCTTGGCTCACTGTAGCCTGGGACATTCTGGGCTTAGGTTATTCTCCACTTCAGCCCCCCAAAGAGCTGGGACTACAGGCATGCGCCACTACACTTGGTTAGTTTTTGCTTTTGTTTTGGTAGACAGACGGGGTTTCACCATGCTAGTCTGGTCGCAAACTCCTGGGCTCAAGCAATCTGCCTGCCTCGGCCTCCTGAAGTGCGGGAATTACAGGCATGAGCCCACCACACCTGGACAACAATTGGATATATACATGCAAAAGAACAAAGCTGGACTCTTACCTCACACCAAACAGAAAATTAGCAAAATGAATCATAGACCATTTATGCCTATGTCAACCTATTTATGCCTCGTGTTCCATTATTGGAATGCTAAGCATGTGAGAGTTATTTATGTCCTACTGCTCAAGGTCATTGCCCAGGTCTGATTGCAAAAATTCAAAAAATTGCAACCTCAGGAATAAATGGGTTTTAATATAAGAGCTAAAACTATAAAACATTTAGAAGAAAACATAGGAGTAAATCTTTGTGATTTTCGATTAGATGGTAATTTATTAGATATGACAACAAAAACACAAACAGCAAAAGAAAAAAATAGACAAATCAAATTTCATGAAAACTAAAAAATTTTGCTCATCAAAGAGTATATAAAGTAAAAAGACAATATACAAAATAATAGAAAATTTTTGCAAATTGTATATATGATGTGTCATATATCTGGAATATATAAACAGCTATAAAAACTCTAATAAAACAATTACTCAATTAAAAAATGGGCAAAGAGTCTACATAGACATTACTCCAAAGACAATACAGTCATCCCACAGTACCCCCAGGGGGTTGGTTCCAGGACCCTCATGGAAACCAAAATCTATTATATTCAAGTTCTTAACATAAAATGGCATAGTATTTACATAGTATCATATCCTATCATATGCTTTAAATAATCTCTAGATTACAGTAAATTCTCACTTAACATTTTTGATCGTTTCTTGGGAACTGTGACTTTAAGCAAAACAATGTAACAAAATCAATTTACCATAGGTTAATTGATATAAACAAGGGTTAACTTTCTACTGCATGTATTACTGAGCTTGTAAATAAAGACCAAAACATTTGTAATATGAAACATTGAAATAAATGTGAGCCGCACATACATTTAAGAAAGATTACCCAATTATTTTCATTAGAGGTGGCAGGTGACAGAGTCTATCACAGCAGCTCCAGGTGCAAGGCGGGAACCAACCCTGGTCAGGACACCACTCCCTTGCACACAGGGTTCAGTCACACACATACCCACACTCACTCATACTGTGACAATTTAGATTCACCAGTTTACCTAACATGCACATCTATAGGATGTGGGAGAAAACTGGAGACCCAGAAAAAACCCACACAGACATGGGTAGAACATGCATACTTCACATAGTTAGTGGTCCCTGCTAGGTACCAACATTGGATGAAACAACATTATTGGAGGACCAGCTGTACTTACAATACTTAATACAATGTAAATGCCATGTAAATAGTTGTTACACTGTATTTTTAATTTGTATTATTTCTATTGTTGCATTTTTATTTTTTATTCAGATTCAGTTGACCCTTGAACAGCATGGGTTTGAGCTGCACAGGTCCACTTATACAGACTTTTTTCAACCAAACATGGATCCAAAATACAGGATTTGTGGGATGTGAAATCTAAGTATACAGAGGGCCAACATTCTTTTTTTTTTTTTTTTTTTTTTTTTTGAGACGGAGTCTCGCTCTGTCACCCAGGCTGGAGTGCAGTGGCACGGTCTCAGTTCACTGCCAGCTCCACCTCCCAGGTTCATGCCATTCTCTTGCCTCAGCCTCCCGAGTAGCTGGGACTACAGGTGCTCACCACCACACCTGGCTAATTTTTTATATTTCTAGTAGAGACAGGGTTTCACCATGTTAGCCAGGATGGTCTCAATCTCTTGACCTAGTGATCTGCTCGCCTCAGCCTCCCAAAGTGCTGGGATTACAGATGTGAGCCACCGCGCCGGGCCACAGAGGGCCAACTTTTTATATACATGGGTTCCGAAGGGCAGATTTCAAGACTTGAGTATTTGGGTATACCTGAGGGTCCTGGAACTCATCCCTCATGTATACAGAGAGATGACTGTAGTTTTAAGTCACTGTTGGTTGAATCTGCGAATGTGGAATCAGCAGATATGGAGGGCCATCTCTATACAAATAGATCACAAATGCATGAAAGATGTTCAACATCAGTAGCCATCAGAGAAATGCAAATAAAACCACAGTGAGATACCACTTCACACCCACTAAGATGGCTATAATAAAAATGCCTATAATCAATAACACTTGTTGGCAAGGATGTGGAGGAATTAAAACTTTCACTCATTTCTAGGCTGACTGTAAAATGGTACAGCCACTTTGGAAAACAGCCTGGCAGTTCCTCAAAATGTTAGTCATACATAGAATTATCATACCACCCAGTAAGTAATTCCTCTCTTCAGTATGTAATCAAGAGAAATGAAAACATATGTCCACATAAAAACTTGTACATGAATGTTTATAGCAGCATTCTTCATAATGGCCAAAAAGTAGAAACCACCTCAATGTCCATCAGCTGATGAACAGATAAGCAAAATACAGTATATCCACGAAATGAAATATTATTTGTCAATGAAAGGGGATATAGTGGTCAGAATTGCAGTGACGTGAATTTGAACCAGGGTTTAAAACTTTTATATAGGGGGGCGGAGCAAGATGGCCGAATAGGAACAGCTCCAGTCTCCAACTCCCAGCGCGAGCCACACAGAAGACCGGTGATTTCTGCATTTTCAACTGAGGTACTGGGTTCATCTCACTGGGGAGTGCCGGACAATCGGTGCTGGTCAGCTGCTGCAGCCCGACCAGCGAGAGCTGAAGCAGGGCAAGGCATTGCCTCACCTGGGAAGCGCAAGGGGGAAGGGAATCCCTTTTCCTAGCCAGGAGAACTGAGACACACAACACCTGGAAAATCGGGTAACTCCCACCCCAATACTGCAAGCAAACAGGCACACCAGGAGATCATATCCCACACCTGGCCAGGAGGGTCCCACACCCACGGAGCCTCCCTCATTGCTAGCACAGCAGTCTGTGATCTACCGGCAAGGCAGCAGCGAGGCTGGGGGAGGGGCGCCCACCATTGCTGAGGCTTAAGTAGGTAAACAAAGCTGCTGGGAAGCTCGAACTGGGTGGAGCTCACAGCAGCTCAAGGAAACCTGCCTGTCTCTGTAGACTCCACCTCTGGGGACAGGGCAATAACAAACACAGCCGAAACCTCTGCAGACGCAAACGACTCTGTCTGACAGCTTTGAAGAGAGCAGTGGATCTCCCAACACGGAGGTTGAGATCTGAGAAGGGACAGGCTCCCTGCTCAAGTGGGTCCCTGACCCCTGAGTAGCCTAACTGGGAGACATCCCCCACTAGGGGCAGTCTGATCCCCCACTAGGGGCAGTCTGACACCCCACACCTCACAGGGTGGAGTACACCCCTGAGAGGAAGCTTCCAAAGCAAGAATCAGACAGGTACACTCGCTGTTCAGAAATATTCTATCTTCTACAGCCTCTGCTGCTGATAGCCAGGCAAACAGAGTCTGGAGTGGACCTCAAGCAATCTCCAACAGACCTACAGCTGAGGGTCCTGACTGTTAGAAGGAAAACTATCAAACAGGAAGGACACCTACACCAAAACCCCATCAGTACATCACCATCATCAAAGACCAGAGGCAGATAAAACCACAAAGATGGGGAAAAAGCAGGGCAGAAAAGCTGGAAATTCAAAAAATAAGAGCGCATCTCCACCGGCAAAGGAGCGCAGCTCATCGCCAGCAACGGATCAAAGCTGGACGGAGAATGACTTTGACGAGATGAGAGAAGAAGGCTTCAGTCCATCAAACTTCTCAGAGCTAAAGGAGGAATTACGTACCCAGCGCAAAGAAACTAAAAATCTTGAAAAAAAAGTGGAAGAATTGATGGCTAGAGTAATTAATGCAGAGAAGGTCATATACGAAATGAAAGAGATGAAAACCATGACACGAGAAATACGTGACAAATGCACAAGCTTCAGTAACCGACTCGATCAACTGGAAGAAAGAGTATCTGCGATTGAGGATCAAATGAATGAAATGAAGCGAGAAGAGAAACCAAAAGAAAAAAGAAGAAAAAGAAATGAACAAAGCCTGCAAGAAGTATGGGATTATGTAAAAAGACCAAATCTACGTCTGATTGGGGTGCCTGAAAGTGAGGGGGAAAATGGAACCAAGTTGGAAAACACTCTTCAGGATATCATCCAGGAGAACTTCCCCAACCTAGTAGGGCAGGCCAACATTCAAATCCAGGAAATACAGAGAACGCCACAAAGATACTCCTCGAGAAGAGCAACTCCAAGACACATAATTGCCAGATTCACCAAAGTTGAAATGAAGGAAAAAATCTTAAGGGCAGCCAGAGAGAAAGGTCGGGTTACCCACAAAGGGAAGCCCATCAGACTAACAGCAGATCTCTCGGCAGAAACTCTCCAAGCCAGAAGAGAGTGGGGGCCAATATTCAACATTCGTAAAGAAAAGAATTTTAAAACCAGAATTTCATATCCAGCCAAACTAAGTTTCATAAGTGAAGGAGAAATAAAATCCTTTACAGATAAGCAAATGCTTAGAGATTTTGTCACCACTAGGCCTGCCTTACAAGAGACCCTGAAGGAAGCACTAAACATGGAAAGGAACAACCG
This sequence comes from Macaca nemestrina, assembly GCF_043159975.1. NCBI lineage: Eukaryota > Metazoa > Chordata > Mammalia > Primates > Cercopithecidae > Macaca > Macaca nemestrina. Next base: position 63,425,667 of record NC_092133.1, read on the forward strand.
GTACCAGCCATTGCAAAAACATGCCAAAATGTAAAGACCATCCAGGCTAGGAAGAAACTGCATCAACTAACGAGCAAAATAACCAGTTAATATCATAATGGCAGGATCAAGTTCACACATAACAATCTTAACCTTAAATGTAAATGGACTAAATGCTCCAATTAAAAGACACAGACTGGCAAACTGGATCAAGAGTCAACACCCATCAGTCTGCTGTATTCAGGAGACCCATCTCACATGCAGAGACATACATAGGTTCAAAATAAAGAGATGGAGGAAGATTTACCAAGCAAATAGAGAAAAAAAAAAAGTGGGGGTTGCAATACTAGTCTCTGATAAAACAGACTTTAAACCATCAAAGATCAAAAGAGACAAAGAGGGCCATTACATAATGGTAAAGGGATCAATTCAACAGGAAGAGCTAACTATCCTAAATATATATGCACCCAATACAGGAGCACCCAGATTCATAAAGCAAGTCCTTAGAGACTTACAAAGAGACTTAGACTTCCATACAATAATAATGGGAGACTTCAACACTCCACTGTCAACATTAGACAGATCAACGAGACAGAAAGTTAACAAGGATATCCAGCAATTGAACTCATCTCTGCAGCAAGCAGACCTAATAGACATCTATAGAACTCTCCACCCCAAATCAACAGAATATACATTCTACTCAGCACCACATCGTACTTACTCCAAAATCGACCACGTAATTGGAAGTAAAGCACTCCTCAGCAAATGTACAAGAACAGAAATTATAACAAACTGTCTCTCAGACCACAGTGCAATCAAACTAGAACTCAGGACTAAGAAACTCAATCAAAACCGCTGAACTACATGGAAACTGAACAACCTGCTCCTGAATGACTACTGGGTACATAACGAAATGAAGGCAGAAATAAAGATGTTCTTTGAAACCAATGAGAACAAAGATACAACATACCAGAATCTCTGGGACACATTTAAAGCAGTGTGTAGAGGGAAATTTATAGCACTAAATGACCACAAGAGAAAGCAGGAAAGATCTAAAATTGACACTCTAACATCACAATTAATAGAACGAGAGAAGCAAGAGCAAACACATTCGAAAGCTAGCAGAAGGCAAGAAATAACTAAGATCAGAGCAGAACTGAAGGAGATAGAGACACAAAAAACCCTCCAAAAAATCAATGAATCCAGGAGTTGGTTTTTTGAAAAGATCAACAAAATTGACAGACCACTAGCAAGACTAATAAAGAAGAAAAGAGAGAAGAATCAAATCGATGCAATTAAAAATGATAAAGGGGATATCACCACCGACCCCACAGAAATACAAACTACCATCAGAGAATACCATAAACACCTCTACGCAAATAAACTGGAAAATCTAGAAGAAATGGATAATTTCCTGGACACTTACACTCTTCCAAGACTAAACCAGGAAGAAGTTGAATCCCTGAATAGACCAATAGCAGGCTCTGAAATTGAGGCAATAATTAATAGCCTACCAACCAAAAAAAGTCCAGGACCAGATGGATTCACAGCTGAATTCTACCAGAGGTACAAGGAGGAGTTGGTACCATTCCTTCTGAAACTAATCCAATCAATAGAGAAAGAGGGAATCCTCCCTAACTCATTTTATGAGGCCAACATCATCCTGATACCAAAGCCTGGCAGAGACACAACAAAAAAAGAGAATTTTAGACCAATATCCCTGATGAACATCGATGCAAAAATCCTCAATAAAATACTGGCAAACCGGATTCAGCAACACATCAAAAAGCTTATCCACCATGATCAAGTGGGCTTCATCCCTGGGATGCAAGCCTGGTTCAACATTCGCAAATCAATAAACATAATCCAGCATATAAACAGAACCAAAGACAAGAACCACATGATTATCTCAATAGATGCAGAAAAGGCTTTTGACAAAATTCAACAGCCCTTCATGCTAAAAACTCTCAATAAATTCGGTATTGATGGAACGTACCTCAAAATAATAAGAGCTATTTATGACAAACCCACAGCCAATATCATACTGAATGGGCAAAAACTGGAAAAATTCCCTTTGAAAACTGGCACAAGACAGGGATGCCCTCTCTCACCACTCCTATTCAACATAGTGTTGGAAGTTCTGGCTAGGGCAATCAGGCAAGAGAAAGAAATCAAGGGTATTCCGTTAGGAAAAGAAGAAGTCAAATTGTCCCTGTTTGCAGATGACATGATTGTATATTTAGAAAATCCCCTTGTCTCAGCCCAAAATCTCCTTAAGCTGATAAGCAACTTCAGCAAAGTCTCAGGATACAAAATTAATGTGCAAAAATCACAAGCATTCTTATACACCAGTAACAGACAAACAGAGAGCCAAATCAGGAATGAACTTCCATTCACAATTGCTTCAAAGAGAATAAAATGCCTAGGAATCCAACTTACAAGGGATGTAAAGGACCTCTTCAAGGAGAACTACAAACCACTGCTCAGTGAAATAAAAGAGGACACAAACAAATGGAAGAACATACCATGCTCATGGATAGGAAGAATCCATATCGTGAAAATGGCCATACCGCCCAAGGTAATTTATAGATTCAATGCCATCCCCATCAAGCTACCTATGAGTTTCTTCACAGAATTGGAAAAAACTGCTTTAAAGTTCATATGGAACCAAAAAAGAGCCCGCATCTCCAAGACAATCCTAAGTCAAAAGAACAAAGCTGGAGGCATCACGCTACCTGACTTCAAACTATACTACAAGGCTACAGTAACCAAAACAGCATGGTACTGGTACCAAAACAGAGATATAGACCAATGGAACAGAACAGAGTCCTCAGAAATAATACCACACATCTACAGCCATCTGATCTTTGACAAACCTGAGAGAAACAAGAAATGGGGAAAGGATTCCCTATTTAATAAATGGTGCTGGGAAAATTGGCTAGCCATAAGTAGAAAGCTGAAACTGGATCCTTTCCTTACTCCTTATACGAAAATTAATTCAAGATGGATTAGAGACTTAAATGTTAGACCTAATACCATAAAAATCCTAGAGGAAAACCTAGGTAGTACCATTCAGAACATAGGCATGGGCAAAGACTTCATGTCTAAAACACCAAAAGCAACGGCAGCAAAAGCCAAAATTGACAAATGGGATCTAATTACACTAGAGAGCTTCTGCACAGCAAAAGAAACTACCATCAGAGTGAACAGGCAACCTACAGAATGGGAGAAAATTTTTGCAATCTACTCATCTGACAAAGGGCTAATATCCAGAACCTACAAAGAACTCAAACAAATTTACAAGAAAAAAACAAACAACCCCATCAAAAAGTGGGCAAAGGATATGAACAGACATTTCTCAAAAGAAGACATTCATACAGCCAACAGACACATGAAAAAATGGTCATCATCACTGGCCATCAGAGAAATGCAAATCAAAACCACAATGAGATACCATCTCACACCAGTTAGAATGGCGATCATTAAAAAGTCAGGAAACAACAGGTGCTGGAGAGGATGTGGAGAAATAGGAACACTTTTACACTGTTGGTGGGATTGGAAACTAGTTCAACCATTATGGAAAACAGTATGGCGATTCCTCAAGGATCTAGAACTAGATGTACCATATGACCCAGCCATCCCATTACTGGGTATATACCCAAAGGATTATAAATTATGCTGCTATAAAGACACATGCACACGTATGTTTATTGCGGCACTATTCACAATAGCAAAGACTTGGAATCAACCCAAATGTCCATCAGTGACAGATTGGATTAAGAAAATGTGGCACATATACACCATGGAATACTATGCAGCCATCAAAAAGGATGAGTTTATGTTCTTTGTAGGGACATGGATGCAGCTGGAGACCATCATTCTTAGCAAACTATCACAAGAACAGAAAACCAAACACTGCATGTTCTCACTCATAGGTGGGAACTGAACAATGAGATCACTTGGACTCAGGAAGGGGAACATCACACACCGGGGCCTATCATGGGGAGGGGGGAGGGGGGAGGGATTGCATTGGGAGTTATACCTGATGTAAATGACGAGTTGATGGGTGCAGCACACCAACATGTCACAAGTATACATATGTAACAAACCTGCACGTTATGCACGTGTACCCTACAACTTAAAGTATAATAATAATAAATAAATTAAAAAAAAAGAAAAGAAAGGGGATATAGTACTGATACACGCAACAACGTGGATGAATCTTGAAAACATTATGCCAAGTCATGTCACAAAAAAAGAAGCCAATCACAAAAGGCCACACGATATGAGTTAGTTTCTCTGAAATGTCTAAAAGGGTAAATCTATAGAGACGGAAAGCAGATTAGTGGTTACCTGCGGGTTGGGAGCAGGAGTGACTGCTAATGGGTACAGGGTTGCTTTTGGAGGTAATGAAAATGTTCTAAAATTAGGTTATATGTTGACTATCGTACATCTCTGTAACTATGCTAAAAACTATTAAATTGTATAATTTAAATAGTGAACGTTAGGATTTGTGAATTATGCCTTAATAGAGTGGTTAGGCATAAAGACAAAGACATACACATACATATGTCATCAGAAAGAGGAGTGAAGGGGCAGCCTGTCCTAAAAGTAAAACTCAGAATTGAAGGATGCTAATACTTAGGCAGCTTAGAACCAATGTGGAAGAAGAAGAAATCAAGATCAAGGGACGGGGGTTGGAAAACTGCTGGCTTAAAGCACTTAAATAGGCCAGGTCATGTTCGTCAACAGAAAATAATCCCAATTTAAATTACAAATAGAGCCCCTTCTAGAATTTGCCATCATATGGTCAGGTCCCAACTGTAAGGAATTCAAGATTTGAGGAAGAGAGGGAGGGGCAGTATTAATGTAAACACAGAGAGACATGGTATCCAGCATCAGGAAACCTATTTTCCACTAGATCATCACTAGTGATCTCAGATGTTTAGGAAGAGAATCAAGACCTAAGGAGGTTGTGGCTCACACCTGTAATCCCAGCACTTTGGGAGGCCGAAGCAGGTGAATCACTTGAGGTCAGGAATTTGAGACCAGCCTGGCCAACAAGGTGAAACCCCATCTCTAACAAAGAACACAAAAATTAACCAGGCATGGTGGTGTGTGCCCGTAGTCCCAGCTACTTGGGAGGCTGAGGTGGGAGAATTGTTTGAACCCAGGGGGTGGAGGTTGCAGTGAGCAGAGATCGTGCCACTGCCCTCCAACCTGGGCAACAGAGCAAAAGAGTGAAACACTGTCTCAAAAAAAAAAAAAAAAAAAAAAAAAAAACACCTAAGAACTAAGGAGGAAGATAGCTATTATGTGGAGAATTAGAGGCTCATCTATTGTCTGGGGTTGAAGGAGGCCGTAGAGTCATCCCCCCTTATCTGCAAAAGATATGCTCCAAGACCCTCAGTAGATGCCTAAAACCCTGGATAATAACAAACCCTATATGTACTGTTTTTTCCTATACATACATACCTACGATAAATTTTAATTTATAAATTAGGCACAGTAGAAATCAGCAACAATAACTAATAATAAATTAGAACAAGCATAACAATGCACTGTAATAAAACTTACGTGAATGTGTTCTCTAACTCTTTCTGTCTCAGAATACCTTATCATACTGTACTCACCCTTCTTCTTGTAGTGATTTGAGTTTATACGATGCCCACAGGATGACATGAAGTGAAGTGAATGACATACGCATTGTGACATACCATTAGGCTACTATTGATCTATATTCCTGAATCATGTGTAACCATCCCTTACTTGCAATAAATGACTTGGTGTCATTTGTTTCAGGAGATTCCTTGCCGAAATTCTCATATAAACTCAGTGCTTTCTGGTGCAACATGCTGTCAATCAGAACACGTTTTCTGTTTATGTCTTTCACTGACAAATTTAATGCCATTTCCATCTAATTAATCACTTATGATGCACTGTATCTGTAAGGTTTGCAGTTTGAGGTATGACAACCAAACTAGAATTTCTTTCTCCTTCTTCACCATTTAATGGATAGAAGATTTATTCTTACACATAGATTCTAGCAACCTCAGCATACAATTACTTTTTTCCTTACTAATTCAAGAAATTTCAATTTTGCACTTAAAGGAACAACTTTATGGGTTCTCTTTGGCATATCCCAACTGCCAGCATCACTACTCTTGTGCTTTGGGGCCATATTAAGCAAAATAAGGATTACTTACACACAAATGCTACAATACCATGACAGTCAACCTGATAACGGAGAGGGCTACTAAGTGACTAATGGGCAGATAGTGTACAGCATAGATGTGCTAGAGGAAATGATTATTCGCATCTCAGCAGGACTGAGCAAGATAGCACAAGATTTCAAAATGTTATGCAGAACAATGTTTAATTCAAAACTCATAAATTGTTTATTTCTAGATTTTTCATTTAATATTTTCAGGTCACAGTTGACTGTGGATAACTGAAACCTCAGATAAGGGGAAATTACTATATTTTTAGACCATGCAAGTAGAAAGACACAAGAAAAATGTGGAGAGTTAAATAGGGCTACAAGGGGTTAATCTATAGTTTAAAGACTAGGTTGTGGGAGATGAGTGAGATGATTTAAATGTTCTCTCTCTCTCTTTCCCTCTCCTATATTTAAGTCAAGTCCTGGGAATGGCATAAGTATATAATGGAGGCCATCAAGGGATTCAACTGTTGGGAGTAGAGAATGCAGAGTCATAGGAGGTAACCGGCAATGCCAATACCATGGGAGATTGTAGCTGTTCCCTGCAGTTTCCTCCAATGCAGCAACACCAAAGGAAATCATAAATGAAAAATGATGATGATGATGATGATGATGATGATGATCCATGACTGGCAGAACAAAGCAATATACCAAGGCCAAATTCTGGGTTTTATGGGCCCAGGAGGGCCAGAAGGTAATGCAATATGAGGGCCACTCAAATATCCATAGTTCCTTCCTGACTGGCTATTCAGACTCAGGATCCAGTATTCCAGGAATGAACTATGAAAAGTATGTACTGAGTGTCCACTATACAAATGGCGGCATTCTAGGTACTTTCCCTTCCTTTTATGATTCATGCATAGACAGTTTATTTAAACTGCAATACAGTTTTCCTTTCTTACCAATTTATTCTCAATTATATGCTCTAAATATTTACAAGTTCCTCTGTTGTCCTTTTCAGGATTTACCATCTTGCTACCTTTCATATGGAAAATACTGGCAGAAAAAAGAAGACATTCAAAGTTGGGCTCATAAAAGAAATGCCCCAAAGTGGCCCCCAAGACTCAATTTAGTTCAAAATATGCAGTGACTTATAAATTAATTAGAAACATGAACAAATTGCAGCCAAAAAAAGCCCTCTAAAAGAGGAAGAAGTAAGAGAGAGGGATAAATAAAAACTAACATGTATCAAGTGTCTGCTATATAGATGGTAAGGTTCAAGGTATTTTCCCTTCCCTGTGAAGTGGGAATCATTATCACCATTCTTATAGACAATAACAGAAACACAGAAAGATCATAACTCATCCAAGGTAATAGGATTGCTACTATAGATGGCACTGGAACCTAGGTCTTTCTGATCCAAATCTATACTCTGAGCCCAATGTAATGCTACTTCTATTAACATATCTCTCAAGCTCACTTTTCTAATATAGTCATGTACAACATAATAACATTTTAGTCAACGACAAACTACATATACAATGGTGGTCCTGTAAAATTTTAATATCGTATATTTTTACCTTTTCTATGTTTAGATATGCTTAAGTAAATAAATACCATTCTGTTACAATTCCCTATAGTATTTAGTAAGTAACATGCTGTACAGGTTTATAGCCTAGTAGCAACAGGCTATATCATGTAACTTAGGTGGGTAGTAGGCTATACCTTCTAGGTTTGTATAAGTACACTCTATGCTGTTTGTACAACAATGAAATCGCCTAATGATGCATTTCTCACAAAGTATCTCCATTGGAAAATGATGCAAGACTGTTTATCAAATGAAAGGCCTAAATTTTGAAGTGTCACTCTAAAATTTTTGTGTGATTGCTTTTATGGTATAAAACTACAATAATTTCTGGCCGGGCATGGTGGCTCACAACTGTAATCCCAGCACTTTGGGAGACTGAGGCGGGCGGATCACCTGAGGTCGGGAGTTCAAGACCAGCCTGACCAACAGGGAGAAACCCTGCCTCTACTAAAAATACAAAATTATCCAGGCATGGCAGGGCACGCCTGTAATCCCAGCTACTAGGGGGGCTGAGGCAGGAGAATCACTTGAACAGGGAGGCAGACGTTGCAGTGAGCTGAGATCGTGCCATTGCACTCCAGACTGGGCAACAAGAGCAAAACTCCATCTCAAAAAAATTAAATAAATAAATAAATAAAACTACAATAATTTCTAAAATCTATTACAACTCCAAAATTCTCTAGTTATATCTTAATCAAATAATATTCAGAAGGAAAATTACACAACTTAAGATTCCAACAATCCTGAGACCTGTGTTTCTTCTATGTACTACATCAGCAAAGACGCTAATTGGCTCTGTGTATGGTGCTTACTATGCTGCTTACTGCTATACCTGCTTTATAGATATTAAATACTTTAATCCTTCTAATAACCCTATGAAGCAAATTGTTATCTTCATTTTACAAAGAAACTGACATGCAAACATACTAACTGTTCAAGTTAAAACACTGAGAAGCAGTGGAGGAGAGATTTAATCCAAAGTATTTTAGTTCCAGAGCCCACATGTGTAACTGCTAGGCTGTTAGACTTTCCAATAAGAACTGAAAACCTTCTACTAGAGGTTCACAGTGTTTTAGTTTTGTATACATTTTCTCATTTGATCCCATTATATTGTGCTCATTACATAGATTAATAATCTAAGAAAAAAATGGCTTATTTAATGTCATTCAGCTATCAACCAGCAGAAAACACTCTTCTAATTCTTGCAATACACCATGAGATTTTTTTCTTAGTGAATTCTTACCACTAAAAACCAGCACCACTGGATAAATAATCACTTAAATATAATAGATATAGAGTATATATAACAGATAAAAGAGACAATAAGAACAGCAGCAAAAAAACGGATTTCACTCCTTTAAAATTCTTAGACCCTTAAATTGTATTATTTTCTCTATCGCTAAACTGGACTAGATTACACGAAGACCTTTGAAGCTTAGAGGTTTAAGCCAATTAGCTAAATAATTAGGAAAATATTATTTGCCACCCCTTTCTCTTGCCTTGCTCTCTTTAATTTGGCAATACATGCATTTTTTCTGATTGCATTGATTGTTCACCAACCTAGGAAGCTTGCTCTTGATGCTAGTGAAGCAATGTCTTATTATTTTGATTGTATACCAAGATTACACTTCAGTCTGAACTGTTTACTTAATAATTTCATTGCCTTACCAAATGCCTTCTTTTGATCTGTCTTGATGTCCAAAAATATTAGGGCATTAAATTTTTCATTATTAAAATAACAATATAGGCTATAAAAACCACATCACTTCAGCTCCTTGCTGCATAAAATGATGGGACACATGAATTTGATCATTACCGGATGGTTTATCTGAATGATTACCCAATAAAAATGACTGCTTTTTCCCTAAAATCTCTTTATCCTTACATTCGATTAAATGACATAAGATGGGATGATCTAGCAATTTTCTTAAAGTGAATTATCTGGGAATTTAACATTGCTTTGAAAAGTCTCTGAGTGATGTTAGACATTTACTTTATTTCCCACCTGGAAGGAGAAACAGAACACAATATAAAATAATCACCCTAAGCTTTAATTAAGGTCATTTAAGATCAAAAAGGGAGGTAGCACAGCAATACAGGGAGGAAAACTGCAAAAACTTTAGTATCGTGGACATTAAAAATACCCAGCAGTACTTTTTTTAGTGAAACTTTTAGAACAAAATCAATTTAAATAGTTAAGAAAAAGTTTAGTTAAATAAAAAAAAATTAAAATTGCAAAATGCAAACTGTTCATCAACGTCTTCCTTTAAATTAAAAAAATGCATCTTTGCTAAGATTTTATGCTTATAGAAACACTTGCTTACTCATAATTCAAACATTTCACCAGTTTCCAGCAATAAACATGTTTATAATTTTAGACTTCTGATAGCAGATAATCATAACTATAAAACAATATTGAACAACAGTTATCTAAATAGTTTCTTGAATCATCATGTGATGTTTACACAGTTGGGCATTTAAGACCAATGTGTGAGAGATAATTGCGTAGCTATAATTCTGAGCCTGTTGTTTTAAGAACAAGCAGGCTGTTGGGGAGGTAAAGACATGGTTTGTGGTTTTCTAACTCAAAAAATAATCTGGAGAATAAAGTATATTAAGACTCCTAGAGTGCAATGCTGAAAGCACAAATTTCAGTTTAAACTAGGAAAGGCAAAAGCTAATGTTTTCATTGCCACATTAATTTTCTTACATTATACCTGAGCAGTGTTCTTGTTTCTAATTATATTCCTACATGAATGCCTTATTACATAGAATGTGGGAAATATTACAGTGTGATATCTTGTGTTTCTTGGCTTGTATTCTTTTATATTTATAGCTTTAATGTTCTACATGGTGAGATTTTTATATAATAATTATGCTCCAGTACACTGACTCTGCTCCACAAAACACAAGCACAAAGTTCTCTTAAACAGTGGGTGGTTTAGTGTTTCATGCATGGTGTTTTGGTCTTGTTTTGTCTTGCTTCATTTTTGTTTTGATTTTTTTAGACAAATTGGATAAGAAAACCAAATTTTTTCTTTAATTAAAAACAATAATAAAAAATAATATTACAGATAATATAAAATAGAATAAAGAATTGAGGTTTTGTGTATATTTTTATGACTATATCTGAAAGGTTTTCTCAAAAACATGAAGTGTTCAGGTATGACTTCCAGAAGCTGAAAAGTAATAGCTGTTAAGACTCTCCTTACATCATCACAAAGTTTAACAAAACTGACTCCTTGCCCAAAAGTTTATGAAATCATTCATACTCCCAACATTTATTAAGGGCCTACTGTGTGTGTCAGACAATCTGCCAGTCACCTGGGTTTCAGATTAACAAGGATAAGTCCTTTCCTAGTTCCTTCTACAAATGCAATCCCTCTTCAAAAATCTGAATTTCCTTGCTCATTTCAACAATGATTACCTTTTTTATTTTTTCTTGTTTGTTTGTTTCAGATGGAGTCTCACTCTGTTGCCCAGGCTGGAGTGCAGTGGCTTGATTTTGGTTCATTGGAACCTCTGCCTCCCAGGTTCAAGCAATTCTCCTGCCTCAGCCTCCCGAGTAGCTGGGACTACAGGTGCACGCCACCACATTTGGCTAATTTTTGTACTTTTAGTAGAGATGGAGTTTCACCATATTGGTCAGACTGGTCTTGAATCCCTGACCTCAGGTAATCCACTCACCGTGACCTCCCAAAGGGCTGGGATTACAGGCATGAGCCACCGCGCCCGGCCACAATGATTTTTCTTAAAAGCACTTGTCATAATACCCAAATTTTCTTAAAGTAACAATTTATAGTTTTCCAAAAGCGAACACCTAGAGAACTTTCATGGCATTTTGTTTAGCCCACAACTTTGAAAATTTTATTTTATTGTAGTAAGAACACAAAACGAGATCTATCTTTCAACTGTGATTTTTTAACCTTAAGTGATGTCTACTTTATTATATCCCTTTCCATGAAAACTGAAGCCCCAAAGGTTGAATGAATCTTAAAAATTAGTCACTTTCTCAGTGTAAAAACATTCATTGCATCAATATGTAATTTAAATATGCTATTTTTCAAGCCAAGTATTGTTTCAGGATTAAAGGTGTTCAAACATTCCCTCAAGAATATGTTTGTCCTTCGTACCAGTGGGGCATTGGTTCTAGGATCCCCACTGATACCAGAATTCTCAGATGCTCAAGTCCCTTATATAAAATAGCATAGTATTTGCATCAAACCTACATACCTCCTCTCATATCCTTTAAATCATCTCTAGATTACACATAATACCTAATATAATGTAACTACTATGTAAATAATTGTTGTACTATATTCTTTTTATTATTTTTATTGTTGTGTTGTGCTCTTTTTCCCACATATTTTCAACCCACAGTTGGTTGAATCTGCAGATGGGAAACCAGTGGATTTGGAGGGCCAACTATATTCTCCAAAACATAGTTTTAAATGCTCATATTTTAGCTTTTAACTACTTATACTACTATAACACAAGTTCCCAGTCTGCTGAACTAAACCCATTGTGCAGAGTGAAACCCAAGATAATCAGTCTTTGAGTTTATCTTAGTTGTCTCTCCATATTTTTATAGATTGGAGACATATCTTTACAACATCTTTTTTATCAGCCTTAAAGCTCTGAACATAAATCTAAAACGTCAAATCTCAACACTGACCCTGAAGTTATATAATGCAAAAACAAACAATCAAAAAAAAAAAAAGCGTTTAGCATTAAAAGAGCTGAGTATAATATTGGCTCACCTAACTTCCCAGTAAGTTAAGAAGACCTGAACTAATCATTTATGAGGAAGCTTGGATCACTTTACAGACTGAATAATACTTATCACAAGGAGGGTTTGGAAAGATTATGATAAGATAATACGCATGTGAGAGCACTTACACTGTAAAATACACATCCCTGAGGTTACTGCCTGCTGTCTACTTCATGACTATTTTTGCGCCACTTTATGTTCCCACTTCCTTGCTACCTCCCATGACCCTCTATCTTTTTGCCTAATCGGCAAACATATTCTCAGTTTCTCAGCTGCAGGATACCAGGTGACCTTGCTCTCTGATTCTGCCTCTTTCCTACTATTAGTCAAATGAAGTAGCTTCATAAGCAGCACAGTCAATTTCCTGTAAAGTGTAATTGGGATAGTGCTGGAGGGGCCCCTTTCCCAAACTCACCTCCTCTACTGTTCTGCCCAGGGCATGTAGTTTCATCATCAAAATATAATTATTGTACGATATATACTATATGTTAATATAATCCATTACCTTGGATTAAAGCACAATTTCTTCAGCAGTCCTTTACTAGATGCCAGTACCCTAAAGAAGAAACTAATCAAGTAACATGTATTTGCTCAGCTTATTTTATATACATTAGCACTGTGCTAAATAACAAATGAACCCAATAACGGCATCATTTCCTAAATAAGAGCCATCATCTGGAGGGAGTGGGGCCACAGAGGTTAGGTGTTTCTCATTCAACATAATAATGGAGAAGGAAAGAGTAGGCAAGAACCTAGCTTCTGAGGAATAGAAACTCAGAAGATGCTATACTCAGAAGAGGACCCAAAGTAGCCACAGTGCAGAATGGAAGTCCTATGTATGAAAAGGATTCAAAACACTATGACATTTGCTGTTCCTTTATGATTAGCCTTCTCTTTGTAAGTAGTCCCAGTGAAGAAATTTGGCAACAAACATAAAATACTTTCTCCACAAAATAATTTTAGGGACTCACTTAAACACAGAAAAAAATGTAGTAGCTGTTATTTAGTGCCAGGAAGTCTCCTCATTCCAAAACATCTCTCACATTCAACACCTAGAAATTAATTCTTCTATAGATCCAATCCATTAGGCAAGAAGTGTCCTACCAATAATGCCATCCTTGAAATTCAAGCATTGCAAGTACAAATAACATTGAATCATAACGTTATGTGACTTTCACTGTTTGTTGTTGTTGTTGTTGTTTTTGAGGTGGAGTTTCACTCTTGTTGCCCAGCCTGGAGTGCAGTGGCTCCATCCCAGCTCACTGCAACCTCTGCCTCCCAGGTTCAAGTGATTCTGTTGCCTCAGCCTCCCGAGTAGCTGGGATTACAGGCATGTGCCACCAAACCCGGCTAATTTTTGGATTTTTAGTAGAGACGGGGTTTCGCCATGTTGTTCGGGCTGGTCTCGAACTCCTGACCTCAGGTGATCCGCCTACCTTGGCCTCCCAAAGTGCTGGGATTACAGGCGTGAGCCACCGTGCCTGGCGACTTTCACTGTTAAATCCATTTCATTGACAAAAGAAAGTGAAGTTATCAAGTGCTCTGATAGAAAGCCTCAGTGGTCATTCATGTGGTCAGCCTGTCTATAAGTCATCTTGGGGACTGGTTGTTAATAACCAGAGGGTTTCCTGTGCTCCAAAATTTGCTTAGGACTGGCCCTGATAACTCCATTTATTTATTTATGCATACAAACCCAGTTTAAATTGGCAAGCAGATGAGTTAAAATAATGAGATTACCAAATGAACACAAAAGATATCCTGAATCTTTCCAAACCCAATTCAAAGCCAAGCTTTAAAATCAAGAGGGACAGAAGTGCTCAACACACCACCTGCAATTTAACTGAGTTCAAGGAGTTAAAAGGTCTTAAAATTAACCATGAAACTTCAAAAACATAAGAATGGTCTTCAAAAACAACATTTGGGAAACTGTATGTCAGAAATACCAACACTGTGGGTGCCAAGAGTGAGGCATTTTGCGATGACTAACAAATTAAGGCATTTTAATGTGAAAACTGATTATATAATGCATAATCAAGTAGAGTAAGGAGGAAACAGAGGTATGCTTTCTCATTAATTCTGGCTTAGAACCACATTGCATAACATCACCAGATTTATGAATATAGAGCAACTTTAAAAATCCACGGCTGTTCCCTGAATCAAATCATTTTTATAGCTCAAAGAGGGTGTCATTTCAAATACCCACATTTATTCAAAATATTTTTATTGTCTCTATGTAGTATAAAATCTCAAAACTATAGTAGTCAGGATGGTCAGCAAGGGGTAATTGGTCCAGAAAAACAACTCAGAAAAGAGAAATCAGAGAAAAATGTCTCAGTTTCAGTGATGCTGCCTCTAGTTCACGTTGGGGATTTTTTTCTTTATGTATGTAGCTACACAGGGTTCTGCTATACAAATAAGTTGTGTATGTTTTTTTAAATCAACTAATAGTAACACAAATGTAGCACTGACTATGGGTTGAGAACTGTTCTATGTATATTATCTCATTTAAATATATTACTCAATACACTTTAATAATGCATGGTATAATATTGTACAATAATATTAAATATAAACTGTTCAATCTCATTCAATATTTCAATGATCTCATACTTTTTAGACCAAAAATAAATGGGAAAAGAGAAAGAGAGAAGAGAAAAGGCAAATAATTACTATTATAAGCCACAAGTTTTCATGTATAATACGATAAATACTATATTGGCATTCAAGTAATTTAGTTCCCACAATAAATAATAAGATATATCATCCAACCTATTATCTGCTATATCATAAAAATAATTTTATATGCAGGATCAAAAGGGGTGATTTTCTTGACTTTTCTGTGACTATTTTCAAAAGTCGTGAAGCAGAACATCCATGCAAGGAGAAGACAAACTGGCTCAGCAGCTGACCCCTGGAGGTACTAATGCAGAGTTTGAAAGGGGAGGAAAGCTTATTACTAGTGACCATGAGATTCCCCAGCTTATATTAGTCAGAAATAGCACCCCAGGATGGAATATTAAATTATAAGGATATCTTACAAAGGCAGTCTAGAATGTGAGAGGTCTAGGATCTGTGGATGTCAGAGAAGTCTGTATTTTCACAAATCATAAAGACCAAAACTGCTTTAAACATTTTTTTTAAAAAACAGCTCATACTCCCTTTGTGATTTCACAAAAGGCTGTCTGTGGATCTTTGCGGGGGGCAGGTAAAAAGTCCCCACTAGACACAAAAAGGGGTACAAATTAAACAACAATATAAAACCCAAATTGATTTAAAACTTGTTAGGAAAAAAATATATTTCACAAAAGCGCAGAGATAATGTTAAAAATGAGAATGCAAAAATAACACAAAGGGGAAGTGAGAAATAGCACCGCTAATCAGCAAAGGCAAGAGTTCCAGTAAATTGCAGCTCATTCTGAAATGACAGACTCCAGGGTGTTTTCAATCAGTCTTCAATGAGAAAATATTTTACAAGGAAGAACTGTATAAGTTCAAGTAACTAACATCTTACTTGATGTAAGATGTTACTTGATGATGCACCTACATGCATATAGGAACTACTTAGTAGGGAGAAGGGTATAAAACTGGATGCCATAGCACAGCACTTGGAAAAAAACTAAGTCTCCACAGGTTAGCAGGGCCAGATGGCAAGAAACCCAAGGTATTATAACAAGCAGTGGCTAGAGTATTTATTCAAACTAGTCAATCATCACTGCAAGGCCCTGGTACCTTTCTTTTACAAATGAGTTCTTGTTTCGGCCATCAACTTCATCATCCCCAGAAGCCCAAAACAACACTCCAGTTTATAAACTGATGGAATTGCAGTGATTTCAGACCTAGTACTATTGTGATCTGGGATCTTTTTATTATGGCATCATAAACATCACTTTCAACAACTTTCCGGTATGTCTCGGCCCTGTTCTGAGAGATATAAGTCAGAAGCGGAGAAAAGGTTACTAATGCGTTGATTTGTGGCATGAAGAATTGTGCAGAATCTTTTCCTTTGATATGACAGTCCAAGGGCTATATTAACAAGGGCAGATGGTTGCCATCATTTGTTAAAAGCACCTATTCATTATAAAAAAGGAAAAACACCTTATCCTTCAAGAAAGGACTTAAAGTGATACCAGAAGACCTCAATCTTGCACTCTCCAGCCTCCCTGCTTCATCTTTGTAAGGATGTTGTTCATAACCCTTCCTTCTATGCCAGGGAAAGGATATGCAAACTAAAAAAGAAGAAGTACCAGATGTGAAATTCTATAAAATGCCAACTGATTCACACCCTACACTCAGAGGATTTACACACACTTCCACTTCTGGCAGGACCAAGGGTAATGAGAATTCTGCTGTAGCTGGTGAAGAACTAGCAAATAAGAGCCAAAAAAGATACCTACCCCCGGGAAGGAGAACTTCAACTCCAATAAATGAGGCAATGCTGATGAGATAAAATTTACATTTAAGTCACAGAGCTACTGGGACTGAATTGTAATTTAGAAAGTGTCAGACAATAAAGCAGTTTGATAACGTCAGCTTTTTTACTGCTGTGTATCTGTAAGAAAATTGCTTTTTAAAAAAAGAGTAACATTTGAACTAGCATCAAAGTTATATTATTTTACAATATTTTATATTAAGGAAACATCAAAAATGAAGAATATGCTATAGTTTATTAAGGACATATGATGGGTTGATGGGTTAGGGACTTGACATGTTTTATCTCATTTAGTATACTTGATCCAGATAGACCCATTTTTAAGAAGCAGCAACTCAGAAAGGGTAACTAGTCCAAAGCCCTGGCGGCAGGAAAGACCAGAACTGGGATTCAGCTATCACAAGGACAAAAAACCAAACACCGCATGTTCTTACTCGTAGGTGGGAATGGAACAATGAGAACCCTTGGACACAGGAAGCGGAACACCACACACCGGGGCCTGTTGTGGGGTGGGGGAGAGGGGAGGGATAGCATTAGAAGATATACCTAATGACGAGTTAATGGGTGCAGCACACCAGCATGGCACATGTATACATATGTAACAAACCTGCATGTTGTGCACATGCACCCTAGAACTTAAAGTATAATTTAAAAAAAAAAAAATCATTAAAAAAAAAAAAAAAAAAGCCTGCCAGACTAAGTCATTGTTGTTTGTGCCTCGGATTCCCTTTGCAAAACTCACTATTAAATTTTTTTCAAAGTTATAATAATAACTATTAAGGGCTATGTTCCAAGTATACTGTCTCACTATATTTCCAAACAGCTATATGAGGTACTATTTCACCTGTATATAGTTAGGAAACTAAGACTCAAAAAAGGTAAGTAACATGCCCAGTTAGAAAGTAGGATAAACATGATTCAAATTCAAATGACTGCCTCCAAAGCCTCAGCACATTTACAAAATTCGTAAGAGCTACAAAATTGGAACAGACATTAAATGCCTGGTCTTTGGGGAATTCCTCCATTTTGCAAATTTTAGATTTAGATTCCCACCTGTCTAGCTTCATCTTTTATGTGTTTGTTTTCTCCTCTCTTCTTCTCATTATCAATACCATAACTTCCTAGATTCATGAAATGTTAGAGACAGAGGTTCACCCTCTGATAAACTGACCTACCGAGGACTAACAGTAACTTAATAACAAAGTGCAATTTACATCCCAAATTGCTCATCAGTTGGATAAACTTTCCACAGCATGATGCCAAAATAAGTAAATATGGAGCCATAGAAAAAAGACTATGAACAATCCAATTCCAGTGTTTTCAAGGTAACAATTAGATATAATGACTTTGTATCAAGGGTAAATTTTTGAAATCAGCCACTACTTTAATAGGATTTTCTTATGCTATAAAAACATCAAAATATGCAACCTAGCTTTGAAAGCTCTCTAAGTTGTGTTCCCAACCTAGCAAACCCTGTACACCAGCTCATCTGCTCTACTTGCCATACCTAGTAAAACTCCTTGTCTGTCTTATTTCTGGAACTGTGACAGCTTTCTCCACATTTCCATCTTTTAAAATAATCAAACTCAACGATTCATCCTTATAGTTTCTATCACAAAGTCCCAGCCATGATCTGTTGAAGGCTCATATTCCGTTACTTCGAAATTCTATCAACAGATTTATGATGACTTGATTATACAATTTTTACATCTTCTCCTTCCCCAAGACTTCCCTAAAATAGTAAAAGAGGAATAGACACATACAAAACAAAAAATAAAAGGCCTAACTGAAAGAGATTTTCACCATATTTGCAAGGGGGGTGCTAACAAAAGATGGATAACTTACTTAGCAGGGAGGGGAAGCTATAACTTTAAAAGGGGAATAAAGATAAGAAGAGAGCTGATTCACTTCATAGAACCCTTAAGGAGGTTCAGGGTTTAAAGTATGCTTCTGTGGGGTACAAAATGCCCATACACACCTCTCTCCTACTCCCTGCACTAGATACAAGCACCAAGAGAATACCGCATTTTCCATGGGATAAATTTAACGGGAGTAGCACAACACTCAGAGACATCAGGTACTTTGGAGAGCAAGGAAAAAAGTGGATTAATTAAATGTCCATGTATTGAGTTATGAGACGCCTCCTCCTCAGCCTCTATCTCTTCATGTGCAAAAACCTGGAAACCAGGCATCTTCCACACACATAAGGAATCAAAGATTACTTCCTTGGAAAAATTGAACTGCCGCAGAGAAAAATATCTTTATTCTCAGGCTTGAGGTTCTCCAGCAAAGTGCTAGGTCCTAACACCCTGGAGATTCCAAAATGAAACAGGTCAATCGACAAGGCCTAGAAACAGATCTGCAAATCAGTCTTTTAATGCTTCATTCAAACCTAGACTGACACCCAAGAAACACCAAACATTTCATGAAAGATCTCAATAAAAAGAGAGACCAAAATAAACAGAGAAAAACAAATTAAAACTGGAAGAAACTGATATATGCTAGAAACAGAAAAAAGTCATCAAAAAATTTTTATGAGTATCCTCAGAAAGGTAAATGATTAAGATTACAATCTTAAAATAAGGACAGGATGCTACAGAAAACGAAAAAGCAAAAGACAAGAAAGAACACTAAACAATTCAACTTATATTTCATCTTATGCATGCAGTGAACTGTATTTTTGTTCAAAATATATATATATGTTCTACCCCTCTCAGGGGGGAGGGTATCCTCCCCTGTCCCATCCATGGCTGGCTATTTGCTGTTGATTTCCTTTGGGCAATGAAATGTGTTTGAATGTGATGTTTCACAGAAACCTTAAAGCAAGCATGTGGTTGGCATTTTTCCCCCTTTGGCACAAGATTGGCAATATTCTAGATAGCAGAATATTGATATAATCTAGAATAGATATTCTAGTATGATATAATCTAGAATATTGATATAATCTAGCATAGATATTCTGGAATATGATATAATCTAGAATATTGATACAATCTAATATTGAATATTAGATTCCAGCATTTTGAATCCTCAAAGGAAGATGATGTGGACATACCTGCAGCTGACCCACAGTGAGTAACTATCATGATAAGGAATTAACTTTGCAGAGATGGGTAACTAGAAATAAGGAGTTGCTTTTCAAAGGATACAAAGTTTCAGGTAGACAGGAAGAATACACTTTAAGATCTATTTCACATCAGGGTGACTACAGTCAAAAACAATACATTGCATAGTTCAAAAGAACTAAGAGAGTAAATTTCAAATGTATCACCACACAAAAAAAAGTTAAATAGTGAGGTAATGGATATGTTAATTAATTTGATTTAATCATTCCATACTGTATACATACATACATACAAAACATCAAATTCTATGCTTTACATGTATTACAATTATGATTTATCAATTAAAACAATATTAACTTTAAAAGAATTAAACTTTTGTTGTTGAAAGCTTTTGAAATTCTAGGCATGTTTTTTACTTCAAATAATCTGGTCTATCCTGACAATTACAATAGGTTTGATCACATTGACAGGGTTCTGGATTTTATTTTAAAAGACTGACCCAAATTAGTAGGCACCTAGAAAACTAAGAAATTAAAACACAAACAATTCTTAACTCTGGATAAAACAAAAAGTTATATAAGAACAAACTGTAGCCATTTTACACTATGTGATTCAGAGTAAAAAACATTTACATAGTAATAATAACATAATCACTTCATACTGGCTGAAATAAAAATATGAAATAACTCTATCAAAAGGATAGGAAGAAGTTCTGTGTGTGTGTGTGCATGTAAAAGCGATATGAAAATTAAATTCTAATCTTTTTCAAAAGGAAATCAATGAAGATCTAACTTTGAAACATCAAGAAAAACAGTATACCGTGTGATATTTAGAAATATGAATATAAATACTAAAAGAAACAATTAAAATATTTAAAATAGTTGCCTCTGAGGCATGGGAACTGAGAGACAGGCCGAACATGGGACAGCTATTTTTTCTTATAGCATTATTTGATTTATTCTATGTACTCTTTTGGTAAAAGTGAAAATTAAACGAAAACAGCAGTATACTCTTATATTTTACAAATACTGAGTTAAATATCAGAAGAAAGAGCCAAGAGTTTAAAAATAGTTGTCTCTGGAAAATAATTGGGAAGTGAAGAGGGGTTAAGCATGGGACTTCTACTTTTCATTTTAAGTTTCTTAGCATTATTTGAATTTTTAAACTTTGTCCACAATAATTTGATAAAATTTAAAACATTAAAATTTTCTAAGAGAAAAGGAGTAATCTGAAATAATTGAAATTTGTGAATAAGTGCAATTTGATTTTGGTATAGTGGGTCAAATCATCAGAAAACAAATTCAGATGAGAAATAAAGTACTCAATACTGGTTTATCTTCTGGTAGAATCAATCATTTAACAGTGGCCAAGCATGGTGGCTCATGCTTGCAATGTCAGTAATTTTGGGAGGCCAAGGCAGGAGGATTGATTGAGGCCAGGAGTTTGATACCAGCCTGGGTAACATAGAAAGACTCCCATCTCTACAAAACTAAACTAAACTAAACTAAACTAAACTAAACTAAACTAAACTAAACTAAAACAAAACAAAACTAAATAAATAAATAAATAATCAGCCGTTAGTGGCAGCTCATGCCTGTAGTCCCAGCTACTTGGCCACTAAGGCAGGAGGACTGCATGAGCCCAGGAGTTTGAGCTATGATCACACCACTTCACTGGGCAACAGCGGGACACCCAGCCTCTGAACAACAAACAAAAAAACTGTGGGCCCCTCTATGGCCCTTTTTGTTTTTCAAAATAAGAATTTTTAATAAGGTCACACTGGGAGCTTTAAGAACCTCAATTATTATAAAGCCTAAATTACTTTTAATACGTAGTTCCATACTTAGACTGCACAATGCACATCTCAGAGGCATTCTCAACAACCATTAAACATTTTTGAATTCAATTTTCAGTTAAACCAGTATTTCATTAACAACAAATTCCGGTTAAATACAACAAATATTCATTAAACAGCTATTGTATATGCAAATGACATTGCCCTAGGCTTTGTTGGGGATATAAGTTAAAATATCTCAATCTTTGAGTTTATAATATTCCAAGGAATATAAGCTATGCAATAACAACTACTAAAAAATAAAAAATTATGTCCAAAAGAGATTATTAAAGGAAAATCCTTATCATTCAGAGAACCATGGTCATTGGAAATAGGATTTGAACATCTGAATCTAGACAGAGAATTATCTGAGAGTAAAATAGTATCATAAAGCATGAGAGAAGGACAGTATGACACATGTGAATGCAGAAAATCATTCGTTTTGGCTGGAACATAAGGTGGATGCAGGGGAGTAGTAAAAAATAAATAAAGTAAATAGTCTGGGAGAAGATCACGTGGCTCCTTGAGAGTCAAGTTAACCTTTTTATAATTCATATAACAGAAAGGTTGGAGTCATTAAAGACTTTTTATGAACAAGTGGCTTGTCTAGATTTATTATTTAAAAAATTAGTCCAGAAATGTATATGAGAAGGATTAAAAGGGAAGGGATGAAAGCTATGTTTTATTTTATATTAATAGATAATAATGAGAAAATCATATTCTCTGAATAAATATCTAGACATACATTTTGAGGATTATTATCATTCTCAAGCACTGTGTACATTTCAAATGTGCTTCAATATTTTGTGAACACCATGACGGTGTTTTAGAGAAGTCATAAGTAGGCAACACATGCATTGAGCTCTGTAAACTCTATGTTTATATTAATAATCAAAATAGCTCCTGTCCATCTAAAGGAGGAATAGATGTCTTTAAGAAGAAATGAAAAAATAGAGTAAATGTGAAAATTTCCCTTACTTATTTCCAAACAAGTGCTCCTCCAAAAAAATGCAAATAATTAAGTTTCTGGAATGGTGAACATATCTATTAGTAGACATATGGCAGGAGCAGCAAATAAGCAGATCAAGTTGAAGTCCTAGTATTACCAATCTGTTAATGTTGACAGGAAGACTCATTTTGACTGTTCCTTTTATATCAATAAATGAGTGGATTTCAACTACTCTAAATAGGAATGCTAAAAGCAGCACTGCTAAAAGTGCATATCAAACTAATAATTTTCTGATGCCGTTTTGGTATATCCTACAAACATTTGTAGGACAACAACTCAGAAGGGAAAAAAAATATCTCATGCCTCTGAGGTCTGTACTGAATGCTAATGCATTTGTATATGATGGATTTAATACAGAACTGAGAATAAATGACTTTCAGCAGCTGCACTCTAGACCTATAAATCGCTCTGAGTACTACAAAATCCATACAGAGGAAGAACAGCTGGATAATTTACACCATCAGTATTTGTCAAAAAAAAAAAAGCTGAAAATACAGAACCTGATTTGTCCCTTTTTCAGAGTACACACTTCTACAAAAATTAAACATTATCTTTCTAGAGAATCTATTCACATCTTGACATGTTGCTCTTTTAAAATAAAGACAATTCCTCTTATTTTCAGAAGCACTTTTTAAAAGGATAAAAGCAGCAAAGAAAAAAACTTTTCCTATAACCAAATGCAAGCACAAAGAAAAGTCTGTTAATGTTTATTTTGTGTTCCAATTGCTATGCTCTGGTAAAATCCTACAAAAGGAAACACATTAACCAGATGACTTGCAGAGCACAGTGATACCAAAAATAGTACTTAAGTTAATACACTAATTGCAAAGTTGCAGAGATTAAGTTAATCATTCTAGTTCTTGGATAAACTTTTGGAGAGGGAGTATTTAGAGTTTAATATAAGGGCTGTCTTAAGCTTCCTAAAGAATAATACAAGCAGTAAAAATGTGCTCTGTATAAGTGAACTCCAGAAATAGAAAGCTTCAGTCACTAAAGTAATAATAGCTTTTGTATAAGCAACCAAATTACCCTCTTGCAACTTCTATTAAAGTCAATACAAGAGAGTGGCTAACAGCTAATTTTGCTCACAAATCTACCATTGTTTTGAGTTTTTATATTTGACGCTAAATCATAAAGAAGCCACATTACCTTGATAATAACAACAAAGAAAAACTCTTAAGTCTCCACATGGTAATTACTGTGACCTATATGCAGCAATTTGACAATATGTCAAAATTTGAACCTATTTTCAAATGAACCTATATCGGGTTGAGAAATCTAAGCATTCCTAAAACAATGATTAGCAACAACCAATTGGTGTTATTCTCCAAATCATGTAATCTAGTGGACTGTAATTCCAATATTATAAAAATGCTGTCATAGGAATATGCATGAGTGAATGTACAGGCAGCTTTATCTGCCTGCCAATTTCACATCCACAGGAAACAAAAGGAATAGTTGAGGTTATTCTTTTTTTCTTTTCTTTTTTTTTTCTTTTTAAGACGGAGTCTCGCTCTGTCTCCCAGGCTGGAGTGCAGGGGTGTGATCTCGGCTCACTGCAAGCTCCACCTCCCCGAGTTCACGCCATTCTCCTGCCTCAGCCTCCTGAGCAGCTGGGACTACAGGCGCCAACAACCACGCCCAGCTAATTTTTTGTATTTTTAGTAGAGACAGGGTTTCACCATGTTAGCCAGGATGGTCTCGTTCTCCTGACCTCGTAATCCACCCGCCTCGGCGTTCCAAAGTGCTGGGATAACAGGCGTGAACCACTGCGCCAGATTGGTTATTCTTAATTGATGCCTGTCAATCTTTCTTTTCCTACACTACTGATATGGTTAGGCTTTGCGTCCCCACGCAAATCTCGTTTTGAATTTTAATCCCAATAATCCTCATGTGTCAAGGGAGAGACCAGGTGGCATAATCTATTCATGGGGGTGGTTCCCCCATGCTATTCTTGTAATAGTGAGTGAGCTCTCACTAGATCTAATGGTTTTACAGGGGGCTCCTCTCCCCTTTCGCGGCACTCACTTTGTCCTGCCACCCTGTGAAGAAGTTGCCTGCTTCTCCTTTCTATTCTGCCATGATTGTAACTTTCCTGAGGCCTCCCCAGCAATGTGGAACTGTGAGTCAATTAAACCTCTTTCCTGGAAAGACACATAATTGCCAGATTCACCAAAGTTGAAATGAAGGAAAAAATGGTAAGGGCAACCAGAGAGAAAGGTTGGATTACCCACAAAGGGAAGCCCATCAGACTAACAGCAGATCTCTCAGCAGAAACTATACAAGCCAGAAGAGATTTGGGGCCAATATTCAATATTCCTAAAGAAAAGATTTGCAACCCAGAATGTCATATCCAGCCCAAATAAGTTTCATAAGTGAAAGAGAAATAAAATCCTTTACAGAAAAGCAAATGCTTAGACATTTTGTCACCACCAGGCCTGCCCTACAAGAGATCCTGAAGGAAGCACTAAACATGGAAAGGAACAACCGGTAACAACCGGCCATTGCAAAAACATGCCAAAATGTAAACTTCATTGATGCTAGGAAGAAACTGCATCAACTAATGAGCAAAATAGCCAGCTAATATCATAATGACAGGATCAAGTTCAAACATAACAATATTAACCTTAAATGTAAATGAACTAAATGGTCCAATTAAAAGACACAGACTGGCAAATTGGATAAAGAGTCAAGACCCATCAGTCTGCTGTATTCAGGAGACCCATCGCACATGGAGAGACACACATAGGCTCAAAATAAAGGGATGGAGGAAGATCTACCAAGCAAATGCAAATCAAAAAAAAGCAGGGGTTGCAATCCTAGTCTCCGATAAAACAGACTTTAAAACCACCAAAGATCAAAAGAGACAAAGAAGGCCATTACATGATGGTAAACGGATCAATTCATCAGGAAGAGCTAACTATCCTAAATATATATGCACCCAATACAGGAGCACCCAGATTCATAAAGCAAGTCCTTAGAGACTTACAAAGAGACTTAGACTCCCATACAATAATAACAGGAGACTTTAACACCCCACTGTCAACAATAGACATATCAACGAAACAGAAAGTTAACAAGGATATCCAGGAATTGGAACTCAACTCTGCACCAAGAGGATCTAATAGACATCTACAGAACTCTCCACCCCAAATCAACAGAATATACATTCTACTCAGCACCACATCACACTTATTCCAAAATTGACCACATAGTTGGAAGTAAAGCACTCCTCAGCAAATGTACAAGAACAGAAATTATAACAAATTGTCTCTCATACCACAGTGCAAACAAACTAGAACTCAGGACTAAGAAACTTAGTCAAAACGACTCAACTACATGGAAACTGAACAACCTGCTCCTGAATGACTACTGGGTACATAACGAAATGAAGGCAGAAATAAAGATGTTCTTTGAAACCAATCAGAATAAAGACACAACATGCGAGAATCACTGGGACACATTTAAAACAGTGTGTAGAGGGAAACTTAGAGCACTAAATGCCCACAAGAGAAAGCAGGAAAGATCTAAAATGGACACCCTAACATCACAATTAAAAGAACTAGAGAAGCAAGAGCAGACACATTCAAAAGCTAGCAGAAGGCAAGAAATAAATAAGATCCGAGAAGAACTGAAGGAGACAGAGACACAAAAATCCCTCCAAAAAATCAATGAATCCAGGAGCTGGTTTTTTGAAAAGATCAACAAAATTGATAGACTGGTAGCAAGACTAATAAAGAAGAAAAGAGAGAAGAATCAAATAGATGCAATAAAAAATGATAAAGGGGATATCACCACTGACCCCACAGAAATACAAACTACCATCAGAGAATACTATAAACACCTCTATGCAAATAAATTAGAAAATCTAGAAAAAATGGGTAATTTACTGGACACTTACACTCTCCCAAGACTAAACCAGGAAGAAGCTGAATCCCTGAATAGACCAACAGCAGGCTCTGAAATTGAGGCAATAATTAATAACCTACCAACCAAAAAAAGTCCAGGACCAGACAGATTCACGGCCAAATTCTACGAGAGGTACAAGGAGGAGCTGGTACCATTCCTTCTGAAACTATTCCAATCAATAGAAAAAGAGGGAATCCTCCCTAACTCATTTTATGAGGCCAACTTCAACCTGATACCAAAGCCTGGCAGAGATACAACAAAAAAAGAGAATTTTAGACCAATGTCCCTGATGAACATCGATGCAAAAATCCTCAATAAAATACTGGCAAACTGGATCCAGCAGCACATCAAAAAGCTTATCCACCATGATCAAGTGGGCTTCATCCCTGGGATGCAAGGCTGGTTCAATATACACAAATCAATAAATGTAATCCAGCATATAAACAGAACCAAAGACAAAAACCACATGATTATCACAATAGATGCAGAAAAGGCCTTTGACAAAATTCAACAGCCTTCATGCTAAAAACTCTCAATAAATTCGGTATAATGGAACATATACCAAAATAATAAGAGCTATTTACGACAAACCCACAATCAATATCATACTGAATGGGCAAAAACTAGAAGCATTCCCTTTGAAAACTGGCACAAGACAGGGATGCCCTGTCTCACCACTCCTATTCAACATAGTGTTGGAAGTTCTGGCTAGGGCAATCAGGCAAGAGAAAGAAATCAAGGGTATTCCGTTAGGAAAAGGAGAAGTCAAATTGTCCCTGTTTTCAGATGATATGGTTGTATATTTAGAAAACCCCATTGTCTCTGCCCAAAATCTCCTTAAGCTGATAAACAGCTTCAGCAAAGTCTCAGAATACAAAATCAATGTGCAAAAATCACAAGCATTCTTATACACCAGTAACAGAGAAACAGAGCCAAATCATGAATGAACTCCCATTCACAATAGCTTCAAAGAGAATAAAATACCTAGGAATCCAACTTACAAGGGATGTAAAGGACCTCTTCAAGGAGAACTACAAACTACTGCTCAGTGAAATCAAAGAGGACACAAACAAATGGAAGAACATACCATGCTCATGGATAGGAAGAATCAATATTGTGAAAATGGTCATACGGCCCAAGGTAATTTATAGATTCAATGCCATCCCCATTAAGCTACCAATGACTTTCTTCACAGAATTGGAAAAACTACTTTAAAGTTCATATGGAACCAAAAAAGACCCCACATTGCCAAGAAAATCCTAAGTCAGAAGAACAAAGCTGGAGGCATCACGCTACCTGACTTCAAACTATACTACAAGGCTACAGTAACCAAAACAGCATGGTATTGGTACTAAAACAGAGATATAGACCAACGGAACAGAACAGGGCCCTCAGAAATAATACACATCTACAGCCATCTGATCTTTGACAAACCTGAGAGAAATAAGAAATGGGGAAAGGATTCCCTATTTCATAAATGATGCTGGGAAAATTGGCTAGCCATAAGTAGAAAGCTGAAACTGGATCCTTTCCTTACTGCTTATATGAAAATTAATTCAAGATGGATTAGAGACTTAAATGTTAGACCTAATACCATAAAAACCCTAGAAGAAAACCTAGGTAATACCATTCAGGACGTAGGCATGGGCAAGGACTTCATGTCTAAAACACCAAAAGCAATGGCAACAAAAGCCAAAATTGACAAATGGGATCTAATTACACTAGAGAGCTTCTGCACAGCAAAAGAAACTACCATCAGAGTGAACAGGCAACCTACAGAATGGGAGAAAATTTTTGCAATCTACTCATCAGACAAAGGGCTAATATCCAGAACCTACAAAGAACTCAAACAAATTTACAAGAAAAAAGTGAACAACCCCATCAAAAAGTGGGCAAAGGATATGAACAGACACTTCTCAAAAGAAGACATTCATACAGCCAACAGACACATGAAAAAATGTTCATCATCACTGGCCATCAGAGAAATGCAAATCAAAACCACAATGAGATACCATCTCACACCAGTTAGAATGGCAATCATTAAAAAATCAGGAAACAACAGGTGCTGGAGAGGATGTGAAGAAATAGGAACCCTTTTACACTGTTAGTGGGACTGTAAACTAGTTCAACCATTGTGGAAAACAGTGTGGTGATTCCTCAAGGATCTAAAACTAGAAATACCATTTGACCCAGCCATCCCATTACCGGGGATATACCCAAAGGATTATAAGTCATGCTGCTATAAAGACACATGCACACATATGTTTACTGCAGCACTATTCACAATAGTAAAGACTTGGAATCAACCCAAATGTCCATCAGTGACAGACTGGATTAAGAAAATGTGGCACATATACACCATGGAATACTATGCAGCCATATAAAAGGATGAGTTTATGTTCTTTGTAGGGACATGGATGAAGCTGGAAACCATCATTCTCAGCAAACTATCACAAGAACAGAAAACCAAACACCGCATGTTCTCACTTATAGGTGGGAATTGAACAATGAGATCACTTGGACACAGGAAGGGGAATATCACACACCAGGGCCTATTGTGGGGAGGGGACAGGGGAGAGGGATAGCATTAGGAAATATACCTAATGTAAATGATGAGTTAATGGGTACAGCACACCAACATGGCACATGTATACATATGTAACAAACCTGCACGTTGTGTACATGTACCCTGGAACTTAAAGTATAATTTAAAAAAAAAAAAAAAAACCTCTTTCCTTTACAAATTACCCAGTCTCAGGTATTTCTTCATAGCAATGTGAGAACGGACTAATACATGCTTCCAATCACTTTATTTTAAAATCAGATAGCTTTGAGCCCAAACAAGGCCTCCTCTCTGTCAACTGTCCTTAATCTGAACTCAGTTTTAGAAAACTCACAACCATATAGGGTATATACTCAATTAGCAAAATGCCAGGGAAAAAATAATAGGCATTCAATAGTAGAAGTAAGCAAAGATTGACAAAGAATCCACGCCCTAAAGTGTCCATAAGGTTGAAGAGTTTAAAAAGGACACACTAGTTTATGTGAAGTAAGTGTCATGCAGATAACTGGAGGACTTATCTGTATTTCTCTCAAGTTATGCTGCTTACTAGTTCACAGCATAAACCACCAACCAGATGGCTAATTGCACAGCAGACATTCTTACATTGCCTTAAACTAGGAATAGAGAGCTATTACTAAATACACACACAAAAAAATAACAAGTAACATTGCTTATGGCCCACTAAACTGTATACATTTATGTGATTCTTTTCCCAATACCTCTGTCACAACTTTGGATCTTTTCTAGAATCTCTTTTAGGAGTTCATCCACTGAACTGAGCTAACTTTAAATGCACTACTATACTTAACTATTCTATAATTCTGAAGTTGCCCTAATTTCTCAAGTTAAAATATCCTGTGGTTCCAAACTCAACCCAACTTATTTCAAGACTCGTAGTACCCAATTTTTTTTTAATGTCCATTAAGAATGGGCATGGTTGCTATTGCCTGTAATCCTAGCACTTTGGGAGCCTGAGGCAGATGTATCACTTGAGCCCAGGAGTTCAAGACCAGCCTGGGCAATACAGAGAAACCTTGTCTCTACAAAAAAATACAAAAATTAGCTGGGAGTGGTGATGCATGCCTGTAGTCCCAGTTACTTGGGAAGCTGAGATGGGAGGATCACTTGAGCCCAATAGTTGGAGGCTGTAGTGAGCAAGGATCGCACCACTGCACTCCAGCCTGAGTGACAGAGTAAGACCCTGTCTCAAAAAATAATAATAAATAAATAAAATGCCCATTAAATAAAAATCTTAAGCAAAATTAATACTTTATTAATTCATAGTTATAGAAACCAAACCATTTTAGCAGAAGAGAATAAAAAATAATGTTCAAAGAATAGGGAAGAAAATTTTAGTTCTGATAATTTGTAATGCACTAAAGCATTTTGATAATTACTTGTTAAAGTTCCTGGCCTCAATCTTATAATTTTGAGGACATTTTCTGATTAATCTCTCTACTATTACTCCATGTAGGTGTATGACTATCCTTTGCATGGAGGTATTTTTACAAACCTCTATATCCCACAACACAATATCGCTACTTGATAAATAATTATTTATCACTTATCTGTCACTCATCAAAATCTATCATTTCCACTTATTTTCTTTAATCATCTCAGCTCACGTGGGTTCCCTCTCTCACATAAAGTCCCATACTACTTATTATTTGTAGCATAATGTAGTAGTTACAATTATACAGTTTTGATCCTAGCCATCCTGTATCAGAGTTCTATCATTTATTACTCATGAGACTATGGAGAAGTCACATAAACATCATAACTCTTATTCCTCATACCTAAAGTGGAAATAATTGTATCTATTTCTCAAAGTTTTTGTGAGAAATGACTAAAACCATATATGAAAGTGCTTATAATTCAGTGGAAAGCAGGAAAAGATAAAAATAAATAATAAATACAACTCAATAATAAGACAAACAACCCAATTTAAAAATGGGCAAACTATTTTAACAGACACTTACAAAGAAAGACATATAAATGCCCATTAATCACATGAAAAGATACTCAAAACTATAGTCATTAGGAGAATGCAAATTAAACCACCATTAGATGCCAATGCACATCTGCTAAAAGCTGAAGTTCCAGCAACCAGAACTTTAAACATTAGTTGGTCAGAGAGTAAAATGATAAAACTTCAAAAAAAGAGTCTGACCATTTCTTATAAAACTGAAAATACACCTATCCTATGACCAAATAATTTCATTTGTATTTATTTAAGAGAAATAAAAGTATGTTCCACAGAAAGACTTGTACATGGATGTAAATAGCACCTTTATTTATAATGACTAAAACTTAGAAATGCCCAGGTGTCAATAAATAGAGAAATGTTTAAACAATTGTGGTATACTACTACTCTCCTATAAAAAGAAACAAACTGCTGTATATATAATGACATAGATTAATATTAAAAATGTCACACCAACTGAAAGAAGCCTTACACAAAACAGAATGTACTGTGTGATTCCATTAATGTAAAGTAATGAGAATAGGCAAAACTAATGAATGGTGGAAAAGGTGAGAATAGTGGTTGTCTAGTGTGGGAGGCACTCCTGGCTCAGAAGAGGGATAAAGGAACTTGAAACTATCTGAGGTGATGGGTTACATGGATGTTTGTATTCATCAAAACTCAGAACAAGTACACTTAAGATTTAGGCATTTAAATGAAAGTTTTGCCAGAAGTTTACTCTAAAACAAAAATAAATGAAAATAACTATAAATTAAAAGCAGAAAACAGAAATCAATCTATTGATAAGCATAAATTAGGGTAAAATAATTAAACTGAACAAAGAGATTCTCAGAACTTTTCTTAATTCAGCTTTATGCTGTTTCAAGAGAAAACTATGGAATATAACAAACAAAGATTTAAATAAAAGAAATGGAAGAAGAGTTACAAAGCAGATACTAAATAAAAGAATGCTGAATAAGAATAAAGGAAATACTATTGTTATATCAGACCAAAAAAAGATGTTCAGGCCAACAAGAGTTACTAGTATACAAGGGTCATCATATAAAGACAACAGGAATATTTACTAGGAAGTAATTATAATTCTTGATTTCCACAACCTCAATAGCATAATCACAAATATTTGAAACAATAATTGAATGAATTATGAAGACATGTTGGCAAATTTACAATCACCATCAGAGATTATACCACTTCTCTTTTTGTAGTTAAAAATTAAGGAGATTTAAGCCATTGCCTGGCGCAGTGAGTCACGCCTGTAATCATAACACTTTGGGAGGCTGATGCCAGCGGATTGCTTGAGCCCAGGAGTTCAATACCAGCCTGAGCAATATGGAAAAACTCCATCTCTACAAAAATACAAAAAAATTAGCTGAGCAGGGTGGTGTGTGCCTGTATTCCCAGCTACTCAGAGACTGAGATAAGAGGATTCCTTGAGCCCAGGAGGTCAAAGCCACAGTGAGCCGGTGATCATGTCAGGGACAGAGGCTGAGGGACAGAGCTAGACTCTGTCTCAATAAAATAAAAATTTTATTGACAAAATATCAGTAAGAATGTATCAGATTTGAACAACATGATTATTGTTTAATTTAAGAAACAAATAAGATGGCCGAATAGGAGCAGCTCCAGTCTCCAACTCCCAGCGCGAGCGACACAGAAGACCGACTCCACCTCTGGGGACCGGGCACAGTAAACTAAACAAACGCAGCAGACACCTCTGCAGACGCAAAGAACTCTGTCTGACAGCTTTGAAGAGAGCAGTGGATCTCCCAGCACGGAGGTTGAGATCTGAGAAGGGACAGACTCCCTGCTCAAGTGGGTCCCTGACCCCTGAGTAGCCTAACTGGGAGACATCCCCCACTAGGGGCAGTCTGACACCCCACACCTCACAGGGAGGAGTACACCCCTGAGAGGAAGCTTCCAAAGCAAGAATCAGACAGGTACACTCGCTGTTCAGAAATATTCTATCTTCTGCAGCCTCTGCTGCTGATACCCAGGCAAACAGGGTCTGGAGTGGACCTCAAGCAATCTCCAACAGACCTACAGCTGAGGGTCCTGACTGTTAGAAGGAAAACTATCAAACAGGAAGGACACCTACACCAAAACCCCATCAGTACATCACCATCATCAAAGACCAGAGGCAGATAAAACCACAAAGATGGGGAAAAAGCAGGGCAGAAAAGCTGGAAATTCAAAAAATAAGAGCGCATCTCCCCCGGCAAAGGAGCGCAGCTCATCGCCAGCAACGGATCAAAGCTGGACGGAGAATGACTTTGACGAGATGAGAGAAGAAGGCTTCAGTCCATCAAATTTCTCAGAGCTAAAGGAGGAATTACGTACCCAGCGCAAAGAAACTAAAAATCTTGAAAAAAAAGTGGAAGAATTGATGGCTAGAGTAATTAATGCAGAGAAGGTCCTAAACGAAATGAAAGAGATGAAAACCATGACACGAGAAATACGTGACAAATGCACAAGCTTCAGTAACCGACTCGATCAACTGGAAGAAAGAGTATCAGCGATGGAGGATCAAATGAATGAAATGAAGCGAGAAGAGAAACCAAAAGAAAACAGAAGAAAAAGAAATGAACAAAGCCTGCAAGAAGTATGGGATTATGTAAAAAGACCAAATCTACGTCTGATTGGGGTGCCTGAAAGTGAGGGGGAAAATGGAACCAAGTTGGAAAACACTCTTCAGGATATCATCCAGGAGAACTTCCCCAACCTAGTAGGGCAGGCCAACATTCAAATCCAGGAAATACAGAGAACGCCACAAAGATACTCCTCGAGAAGAGCAACTCCAAGACACATAATTGCCAGATTCACCAAAGTTGAAATGAAGGAAAAAATCTTAAGGGCAGCCAGAGAGAAAGGTCGGGTTACCCACAAAGGGAAGCCCATCAGACTAACAGCAGATCTCTCAGCAGAAACTCTCCAAGCCAGAAGAGAGTGGGGGCCAATATTCAACATTCTTAAAGAAAAGAATTTTAAACCCAGAATTTCATATCCAGCCAAACTAAGTTTCATAAGTGAAGGAGAAATAAAATCCTTTACAGATAAGCAAATGCTTAGAGATTTTGTCACCACTAGGCCTGCCTTACAAGAGACCCTGAAGGAAGCACTAAACATGGAAAGGAACAACCGGTACCAGCCATTGCAAAAACATGCCAAAATGTAAAGACCATCGAGGCTAGGAAGAAACTGCATCAACTAACGAGCAAAATAACCAGTTAATATCATAATGGCAGGATCAAGTTCACACATAACAATCTTAACCTTAAATGTAAATGGACTAAATGCTCCAATTAAAAGACACAGACTGGCAAACTGGATCAAGAGTCAAGACCCATCAGTCTGCTGTATTCAGGAGACCCATCTCACACGCAGAGACATACATAGGCTCAAAATAAAGGGATGGAGGAAGATTTACCAAGCAAATGGAGAACAAAAAAAAGCAGGGGTTGCAATACTAGTCTCTGATAAAACAGACTTTCAACCATCAAAGATCAAAAGAGACAAAGAAGGCCATTACATAATGGTAAAGGGATCAATTCAACAGGAAGAGCTAACTATCCTAAATATATATGCACCCAATACAGGAGCGCCCAGATTCATAAAGCAAGTCCTTAGAGACTTACAAAGAGACTTAGACTCCCATACAATAATAATGGGAGACTTCAACACTCCACTGTCAACATTAGACAGATCAACAAGACAGAAAGTTAACAAGGATATCCAGGAATTGAACTCATCTCTGCAGCAAGCAGACCTAATAGACATCTACAGAACTCTCCACCCCAAATCAACAGAATATACATTCTTCTCAGCACCACATCATACTTACTCCAAAATTGACCACGTAATTGGAAGTAAAGCACTCCTCAGCAAATGTACAAGAACAGAAATTATAACAAACTGTCTCTCAGACCACAGTGCAATCAAACTAGAACTCAGGACTAAGAAACTCAATCAAAACCGCTCAACTACATGGAAACTGAACAACCTGCTCCTGAATGACTACTGGGTACATAACGAAATGAAGGCAGAAATAAAGATGTTCTTTGAAACCAATGAGAACAAAGATACAACATACCAGAATCTCTGGGACACATTTAAAGCAGTGTGTAGAGGGAAATTTATAGCACTAAATGCCCACAAGAGAAAGCAGGAAAGATCTAAAATTGACACTCTAACATCGCAATTAAAAGAACTAGAGAAGCAAGAGCAAACACATTCGAAAGCTAGCAGAAGGCAAGAAATAACTAAGATCAGAGCAGAACTGAAGGAGATAGAGACACAAAAAACCCTCCAAAAAATCAATGAATCCAGGAGTTGGTTTTTTGAAAAGATCAACAAAATTGACAGACCACTAGCCAGACTAATAAAGAAGAAAAGAGAGAAGAATCAAATCGACGCAATTAAAAATGATAAAGGGGATATCACCACCGACCCCACAGAAATACAAACTACCATCAGAGAATACTATAAACACCTCTATGCAAATAAACTGGAAAATCTAGAAGAAATGGATAATTTCCTGGACACTTACACTCTTCCAGGACTAAACCAGGAAGAAGTTGAATCCCTGAATAGACCAATAGCAGGCTCTGAAATTGAGGCAACAATTAATAGTCTACCAACCAAAAAAAGTCCAGGACCAGATGGATTCACAGCTGAATTCTACCAGAGGTACAAGGAGGAGTTGGTACCATTCCTTCTGAAACTATTCCAATCAATAGAAAAAGAGGGAATCCTCCCTAACTCATTTTATGAGGCCAACATCATCCTGATACCAAAGCCTGGCAGAGACACAACAAAAAAAGAGAATTTTAGACCAATATCCCTGATGAACATCGATGCAAAAATCCTCAATAAAATACTGGCAAACCGGATTCAGCAACACATCAAAAAGCTTATCCACCATGATCAAGTGGGCTTCATCCCTGGGATGCAAGGCTGGTTCAACATTCGCAAATCAATAAACATAATCCAGCATATAAACAGAACCAAAGACAAGAACCACATGATTATCTCAATTGATGCAGAAAAGGCTTTTGACAAAATTCAACAGCCCTTCATGCTAAAAACGCTCAATAAATTCGGTATTGATGGAACGTACCTCAAAATAATAAGAGCTATTTATGAGAAACCCACAGCCAATATCATACTGAATGGGCAAAAACTGGAAAAATTCCCTTTGAAAACTGGCACAAGACAGGGATGCCCTCTCTCACCACTCCTATTCAACATAGTGTTGGAAGTTCTGGCTAGGGCAATCAGGCAAGAGAAAGAAATAAAGGGTATTCAGTTAGGAAAAGAAGAAGTCAAATTGTCCCTGTTTGCAGATGACATGATTGTATATTTAGAAAACCCCATCATCTCAGCCCAAAATCTCCTTAAGCTGATAAGCAACTTCAGCAAAGTCTCAGGATACAAAATTAATGTGCAAAAATCACAAGCATTCTTATACACCAGTAACAGACAAACAGAGAGCCAAATCAGGAATGAACTTCCATTCACAATTGCTTCAAAGAGAATCAAATACCTAGGAATCCAACTGACAAGGGATGTAAAGGACCTCTTCAAGGAGAACTACAAACCACTGCTCAGTGAAATAAAAGAGGACACAAACAAATGGAAGAACATACCATGCTCATGGATAGGAAGAATCAATATCGTGAAAATGGCCATACTGCCCAAAGTAATTTATAGATTCAATGCCATCCCCATCAAGCTACCAATGAGTTTCTTCACAGAATTGGAAAAAACTGCTTTAAAGTTCATATGGAACCAAAAAAGAGCCCGCATCTCCAAGACAATACTAAGTCAAAAGAACAAAGCTGGAGGCATCACGCTACCTGACTTCAAACTATACTACAAGGCTACAGTAACCAAAACAGCATGGTACTGGTACCAAAACAGAGATATAGACCAATGGAACAGAACAGAGTCCTCAGAAATAATACCACACATCTACAGCCATTTGATCTTTGACAAACCTGAGAGAAACAAGAAATGGGGAAAGGATTCCCTATTTAATAAATGGTGCTGGGAAAATTGGCTAGCCATAAGTAGAAAGCTGAAACTGGATCCTTTCCTTACTCCTTATACGAAAATTAATTCAAGATGGATTAGAGACTTAAATGTTAGACCTAATACCATAAAAATCCTAGAGGAAAACCTAGGTAGTACCATTCAGGACATAGGCATGGGCAAAGACTTCATGTCTAAAACACCAAAAGCAACGGCAGCAAAAGCCAAAATTGACAAATGGGATCTCATTAAACTAAAGAGCTTCTGCACAGCAAAAGAAACTACCATCAGAGTAAACAGGCAACCTACAGAATGGGAGAAAATTTTTGCAATCTACTCATCTGACAAAGGGCTAATATCCAGAACCTACAAAGAACTCAAACAAATTTACAAGAAAAAAACAAACAACCCCATCAAAAAGTGGGCAAAGGATATGAACAGACATTTCTCAAAAGAAGACATTCATACAGCCAACAGACACATGAAAAAATGCTCATCATCACTGGCCATCAGAGAAATGCAAATCAAAACCACAATGAGATACCATCTCACACCAGTTAGAATGGCAATCATTCAAAAGTCAGGAAACAACAGGTGCTGGAGAGGATGTGGAGAAATAGGAACACTTTTACACTGTTGGTGGGATTGTAAACTAGTTCAACCATTATGGAAAACAGTATGGCGATTCCTCAAGGATCTAGAACTAGATGTACCATATGACCCAGCCATCCCATTACTGGGTATATACCCAAAGGATTATAAATTATGCTGCTATAAAGACACATGCACACGTATGTTTATTGCGGCACTATTCACAATAGCAAAGACTTGGAATCAACCCAAATGTCCATCAGTGACAGATTGGATTAAGAAAATGTGGCACATATACACCATGGAATACTATGCAGCCATAAAAAAGGATGAGTTTGAGTCCTTTGTAGGGACTTGGATGCAGCTGGAATCCATCATTCTTAGCAAACTATCACAAGAACAGAAAACCAAACACCGCATGTTCTCACTCATAGGTGGGAACTGAACAATGAGATCACTCGGACTCAGGAAGGGGAACATCACACACCGGGGCCTATCATGGGGAGGGGGGAGGGGGGAGGGATTGCACTGGGAGTTATACCTGATGTAAATGACGAGTTGATGGGTGCAGCACAGCAACATGGCACAAGTATACATATGTAACAAACCTGCACGTTATGCACATGTACCCTCCAACTTAAAGTATAATAATAATAAATAAATAAATAAATAAATAAATAAATAAAAAAAAAATAAAAAAAAAAAAAGAAACAAATATAGAATTATTATATATATTCAATTATAGAAGGTACATTCTGATTAAAGCCTTCATGGGACATTTACACTATTGACCACCCACTAAGCCAGAAAGCAAAGCAAATCTCAATATAAAGAATCAATATTATACAACTCACATTTTCTGACTGCAATGATAATCCATTAGAAATCAGTAAAAATGTTCCAAAGAAATAACAGCAGCAACGCATACAGTCCTTGCTAAGTGGTGGGCACTCTTCTGAGTATTTTAAATACATTAGCACTTTTAATCCTTGTAACAACTATATAAGGGAGGTACTGCTATTATCTTCCCTGTTTCATAGATGAGCAAATTGAGGCGGAAAGAGAATAAATAAGGAGGTAAATAACCACACATGTATACACATAAGTGATGGAGCCCAGCTGTGGTCCTTGGCAACATGGCTTCAGTGGTAGAACTCTTAGCCAAAATAATATTAGGATCAAAGAAAATGTCTTTATGTAAATTACATAATAGATGAGAAACTTCGATCAAACTACAACAGCTACATATTACCTGGAGGAAAATAAAAAGCCTTAAATATTTGTGTTAGAAATTATTTTTAATGAATGTGCTAAGCATATAAGAAACTCAAGAAATTAAAAAAGAATAACAGTAAACCCTAAAAGAAAGAAGAAAATGATAAAGATAAAATCAGAAATTAATGAAATGGAAAACAATCAAAACTAATAAATTTAAAAGGCTACCTCTAAATTCAAAAAAGTGGGACCAAACTGGGATTTTCCCATTGGTGTTTACAATGTTTGGAAGGCATGTATCACATTATAAACTAAGAACCGTCTTCTGTAATTCGCATATATTCCTGAGCTTTCTCCTTTTCAGGTTAAATCAACACAATTTCTTTAGCCATCTTTACTGATCCTGCTTTCTAGCCCTTCACTAATTTCCATTTATTGTCTTCTAATTTTTTTCCATTTCTTCTTAGTCTTTTTAATTTATGGATCCAAAAACTAGCTCAGAACTTAACAAGAATCCGACTGGCACTGAGCATAGTTGGAAAATCATTTCCAGGTTTTACATTATAAATATTTAGAATGATTATATAAAATGAACTGTAATATGTTTCAGGAAACTTTGAAAATGTTCAGATAATACTAATGGGGCTTCATAAGAATATCACCAAAATACCCAGACTGTCCGTTCATTGTCACTAGCTGCAAATTAAATCTGCAAACATCACCCTCAAGATTTTACAATTAATTTTAATGGATTATGGAACAATTTAGGACAGCCTATCCATTATAACAAATTCCTCAAACAATGTATTTGTCTGATTGGAGAGTATAAAGATTACCTTATTGAGTTTCCCTGTTTACTTTTCCAACCAGGTATCGAAAATTGAAGTGTAGTCACCAGTCAGAAGTTGTTGCAGTAGGCTTCAAATCAGTTTAATATACTTATTGTTGCCTTTCTAGAAATTCTATGCAAAGAAAGCATTCAGATACTGAAATAAGTATGTATAGACAAAGATTCTCAGTGCAGTATTGTTGGTGATATTAAAATTCAGCATCAATCTATCCAAAAATAGAGCTATTGTTAAATAAATTATAGTATATCCACATAAGATAATATTATGCATCCATTGTATTTGTATTTTGTAATTCATTCTATGGGGGAATGTGTGATATATAAAATACAAAGAGAAAGTAAACTATATAAAATTACATATGGTTGATACATCTGCAGATGAAAAGATATAATGATTGGCATTTGCTTCAAAATAATATGTGAGGGGAATAAAGTGAGTACGACACAGATGAAACAAGATGGATCATGAATTGATAATTACTGAAGATGGGTGTTGGGGACACAAAGGTTCATTACGGTATTTTTTCTACTTTTGATAATGTTACAAATATTCTATAATAAAAGTTTAAGAAGGCTATATATACATTATGGTTCTAATTAAAAATCTATATATACACATATATATAATATTATAATATAACTAGTGTTTTGTAACATATGTTCATATTGAAGAAAACATTACCAAAATGTTAAGGTTGGCCCAGAGTGCTTGGTCATTCCTTATTCATTAGTACTTTTCTAATCAGACTTCTAAGTTTATAGGCATCCCGGGTATTCCAAGATACTACTTTAAAATGTTTACCCTTTTTCTAATTCATGCTTTCAAGTGGCAATTCATATAGTTAAGAAGAATATGCTGATCATCACTCCACTTTATTGTGTCAAATTATCTTGAACTCTTAAACTCATAATCCTAAATAATATGACTATTTCTACCATGGCAATCCCTGTGGTTATTTGTTCAATGCCCACTGCCCTCTGAGGCGACTGGCTGCCAGTACACCGGAATGGTCCTTTATTGGCTGAGCACATTGATGGGTGGTTATGTGCAGTTTGAATAAAGATAGGAGATTATTAGGTAAAAATCAAGGGAAAAGAAACCTAAAGTTGGATAATGATAACCTAGAGGAAAGGTAGTCAGAAGTTGGGGAAGATGAATGCTTCTTAGTCCTGAGAAGACTAAAGTGTAAAGAATCTCCTTGGCAGTGTGGTAGTGTCAGAGGCCTTCAAACCAGAGCAACTTCATCTTAAATAGGGGCTGGGTAAAATAAGGCTGAGACCTACTGGGATGCATTCCCAGGAGGTTAGGCATTCTTAGTCACAGGATGAGATGGCAGGTAAGCACAAGATACAAGTCACAAAGACTTTGCTGATAAAACAGATTGGGGTAAAGAAGCCATCCAAAACCTACCAAAACCAAGATGGCATCAAAAGTGACCTCTGTCCTCATTGTTCATGCTAATTATAATGCATTAGCATGCTAAAAGACACTCCCACCAGTGTCATGACAGTTTACAAATGCCATAGTAATGTCAGGAAGTTACATTGTCTGGTTTAAAAAGAGAAGGAACCCACAGTCCTGGCAATTGCCCACCCCTTTCCCAGAAAACTTATGAATAATTCACCCCTTGTTTAGCATATAATCAAGAAATAACTGTAAGTATTATCAATAGAGCAGCCCAAGGTGCCCCCCTGCCTCTGGAGTGCCATTCTTTTATTCCTTTGCTTTCCCAATAAACTTGCTTTCGCTGTACTTTATGGACTCGCCCTGAATTCTTTCTTGCACAAGGTCCAAGAATCCTCTCTTGGAGTCTGGATCGGTACCCCTTTCCAGGAACAGTAGAACAAAGATGATTTCTGGAGAACATACATGTATAACAAAGATTATTAAAGTAATTTGTTATGGAATGTGCAAGGTAAAAGCTTTCCTTTGTCGATGAAAAGAGTCAAACTCTGTAAAATATTTTAAGAGATTTATTCTGAGCCATATATGAGTGACCATGGCCTGAGACACAGCCCTCAGGAGGTCCTGAGAACATGTGCAACAGGTGGTCAGGGTACAGCTTGGTTTTATATATTTTTAGGGAGGCATAAGGCATCAATCAAATACATTTAAGAAATACATTGGTTTGGTTCAGAAAGGCGGGACAACTCAAAGCAGAGGCTTCCAGGCTATAGATAAATTTAAACATTTTCTGGTTGAAAATTAGTTGAGTTTATCTTAAGACTGGGGATCAACGGAAAGGAAATGTTCAGGTTAAGATAAAAGATTGTGGAGACCAATTTTATTGTGCAGAGGAATCTCTCAGTAGCAGACTTCAGAGAGAGAGCAGGTTGTAAAATGTTTCTTATCAGACCTAAAAAGGTACCTGACTTTTAGTTGACTGCCTCCTGGATCTAGAAAGAAAGGAAGGAAAACAAAGGGGGAAGGGGATTCTCTGTAGAATGTTGATTTTTTCCACAAGAGATTTTGCAGGGCAATTTCAAGGTATGGCAAGGAAATATATTTTGAGATAAAACATTTTGATTTTTTCCCTTGTTATGCCAGAGTCAGATCAGAAAGTAAGTCACAATATACAGGGTTAAATAAAACCCATCTGATGAGAATTTATGATGTGTAGGGCATGACTCTCCAGACCTCTTAGAAAGGAATTTGGGCAAGATAAGGAAAATCAGATCTCAGTCCTCACCTTCAAAATAACATTCAGCATAATCAACATTACTTACCGATATCTTAGGCATGGGTAAATTTTTTCTGGAGAATGCAAAGGTGATGTTGAGTGAGTCCTGAGTTGCTTGATTATGGAGCAGTAATCAGAAAAACTGACATATGGGATCCATACTAAATAAGTGACATTTACTGCACCCCAAATACATAGAGTCAATCATAAAACCTACAATCTAAGCAACACCAAACCTTTGAAAGACTAAGGACACATAACCATTAATCCATCATTAGTCTATTAGCATACATACATAACAATAACCTTTTGAACCCGGAGAGAGCCATAAAATCATTCATTTGTAAACCAAAATGTATCTGAGACAGGTCTCAATCAATTTGGAAGTTTATTTTGCCAGGGTTAAGGACATACCCTTATTCAGAAATAAACATAAAATCACAGAAACAGTCTGTGGTCTGTCTTTCTCCAAAGATTAACTTGAGGGCTTCAATATGTAAAGGGGGAAAGTGGGCTGGAGGGGAAGGAGGGAGGGTATGGAAATACATGCACTGCAAGAGGAAAGGGGCAGATAGGGTAATAGTCAATTAGGTATTTGTCTTGTGCTCAGTAAATTGGCACTTTACATACGTTAACCTTTTATCTGTAGCTATCTGCTTGGGAACAAAAGGAAAGGCGGCTGACTCAGCTTTCAGCTTAACTTTTTCATTTTGCATAGTGAATTGGGGTCCTGAGTTTTTATTTTCCTTTCACAAAATCTAACCTCCTAAAGCCACCCAGTTAGTTCCAGTCACAGCCAGATATAAAAATCAAGCTTTTAACTTAGTGCTCTTTCAACTATTCCAAACTGAGAAAGTTTACTAGGGGAGGTAAAGGAGAAAAAAACAGAAAATGAAAGAAAAGGACAGGAAAAGTTTCATTCATTGATTAAAAACATATGACATCTATCATTACTTCATAAAAGTTACCAAAAATCATATGTATTAC
Source organism: Macaca nemestrina (assembly GCF_043159975.1). Lineage (NCBI taxonomy): Eukaryota > Metazoa > Chordata > Mammalia > Primates > Cercopithecidae > Macaca > Macaca nemestrina. The sequence goes on from NC_092133.1 coordinate 63,469,309, forward strand.
ACAATTATATAAAAACATATTAAATAATAGGCCTTACCATAGAAACTGTAGGAGTTCAGAGAACAATACCCCAAAGTATGGTGCTTTGGCATGCTGAGTACTTTTAAATTAAAGGATACCGAAAGGCCTCATAAGCAGCCTCAGAACGAAGGACTTTCTGATCTCCTGTTTCTCACTCCAAGCATAGAGTGGAATCCTCTCTCTCAAATTCCTTTATCTGAGCTTTTCCAAAAGGCACAGAATTGTCTTTTGTCCCCTCAATTTCATTATCTATGGCAGGAAAGAAGACTAAGGAATGTAACCAAAACTGGATGGACTTTGTCAGAAAATAGTGTCTGTCTCCTAAAGCTCATTCAAATGCCAAAGAGAACCATTTACAAGCAAATTTCTGTCTCCTGGTGATGCAGGAATTTTTGCTCCTTAGTTTGGGTAAAATCCAGGTTCTTGTCTCATGACCAGGAAAAATTAGGCACACAGATACATTCAAAGGTAAGGAGAACAGAGTTCACTGGGCAAAAAGAAAGCTCTAGCAAACAGGTGAGGGTGTCCTGCCAACAGGCTCCCACTTCACAGACTGAATACCAGGTCACCACACACAAGCTGAAGAGGCCCTGCTCCCGCCCCTGCATAAGGTGTGAATTTCTGGTGACTCCACCCCATTCTCACAGTGTGCACATAGGCCCCCAGTCCATTGCAGGCATGCCCAGGCAAGACCCTGTGCAGGTTTCCTTATCTGCCTCCTGCATCTATCACTGGGACCATTCAATTTCCCTAAAAGTCATTTACAATCCCTTAAAATTGCCCATATTTCCTCCATTTCCCTCCTCCAATGAAGAGGGTGCATAAGCTTCAACTGTCTGTTTCTTTGAGTCTTATATCTGTGGGACTCTCATATCCATGTATGTGCACAATAATAAACTTTTGTATCTTTTTCTCCTGTTAATCCATCTATTGTCAGTTTATTTTGGCAAAATGTGTCAATCATCAAATCTTCAGAGGGAAAGTAGGCTTTCCACAAAACATACCAATTCTACACATTTTCACCTTTGACATTTTCATCATTATCCTCCCTCCACCATTCTGTCTTCATTTTTTCTCCTATTACTGATTTTAGGTCATGATCTTTATACTTTTGAAAAAAAAAATGAGAGGACAGTCAAATATTTTTCACCTCAAAAATAATTTAATCAGAAGCAAGATTTAACTAAATGAGACCAAGAGCAGCAATAAAGACTTGTTTAGCATTTTCAAAGTTATTTTCTAACAAAAATGTTCACTTAAACATACTCTGGTCAATAGTTTATTTATTGCCTGATCTATGTAATCCACTACATTTCATCACTGATTCAGTTGCAAGTCCTTTTGTTTTCCTTCTGCAGCACCTTCACTAAATGTAAAATATATAAGCACCCTGAGTGCTCTTTATTTACACTTCTGAGTGACTAGAGAAATTTATTTGATTGCAAAGTTTAAAAGGAGCCCAATAAGTCAGGAAAAAAAATGCACAGCACTGCTTCTCTACTCAGACTAATTGTTTTCTAATATGTATGATGGTTTGCAATTTGTAGATATCTTTAAATATTTATAATTCAGTAGGGACTCCTTATTAGTAAAGTTTATTTGGAATAAAAATTAATTTACCAAGACACTTCAATTTCATAGATTGTTACTGTCCTTTATGTAATATAGCATGAAAAAATGTCTAATGGGACAATCACTTGTATTATATTATTAATCATGAATAATTGATATGTAATCAATTCACTTTAGTTCTGAATATAAATATCCCACTAGCCAAATGAGCCAAATTCAATTTATCTTACTTTTTAGAGGACGTTTTCAATGTAACAAGAATGATAACGATTTCTAAGGAAAAGATCCTTGGATTATGCTTTCATAGGATGCATTCATTCATTCACTAATCCATCAAATAAATATTGACTGCTCTCTACATAGAAAACCTTATAATAGGCCAATAAAACAACACAGAGAGAGTTGTCAATCCTTGTGGCCAATTGTTATGCCCAGACCGTTTATTCCCCGAAGAAGACCACCAGAGTCCAGAGTCAAAGCTAAGCAGCAAGGATCTTTAATACAGGTTCGAACCTGGAGCTCTCACTTGCTCGTGAAACGAGACGGGCAGGAGAGCTCCCCCAGTGAGCTCCCAACAATGTTATATATTCTAAGGACAGTAGGCATAGAATTATTACACAAATCAGAGGTATGATTGGCTAGAGTTTGAACAAAGCGATTTGGCAAACTATGATTGGTTCCCACCATTTCTGATATTTCAGTACAACCCTTGAGGCGGATGAGCAGTTTTACACAAAGGCAGTTAATTATATTGGGTCAGGTTGCACAACCAGTTTATGGCTATCTTGCTTAAACATTCCTTGTGACCTGGCTATCTTACTTAAACATTCCTTGTGACCTGGCTATCTTACTTAAACATTCCTTGTGACCTGGCCTCAGAAAGAAAAACATGTACTTACAGAACTTACGAAACCTTTGGTACGTGCAGGGAGCAGAACAAAGAGTTTAGCAACATCGGGGGAAAAGGGAGGGCACGCATTTCTGTATCTTTGTGTCCTTTCACAATAGAAAACTGCGAAGTTTCATTTTAATGATAATACCAGTATGTCCTATTACACAAATAAGGATTTCACATTATCATTTAAAGTAAATTAAAGAGAAAATAATACTATCATAATAAATATTATTTTTTAACTTATACTTTCTATTAGAAATAATTCTACCCTATTCCTTAAGCAACTTGGTCCAAAATTTATTTTAAAATTTTATAACTGTATATTGAATCCCTACTATATGTCAGACACTGCTAGTCTTGAACATACAAAAATGTTCCTAAGCTTAGCTGTGGAGAGAGATTCAAAGCCACTAATAAAAACAGTATAACATCATGATGAATGTTTTCCTGCAGGTAAACTGCCATGGGAACACAAATTTGAGTAGGATGCAGAGAATGCAATTCATAGGAAAAGGCTTCTCAAGGGAAGTAATATTTATCCAGGCATAAATAAGAAAAGGAAAAGGAGAAGGAAGAGGATCTTCATATCTGAAAACAATTGCTTAACCCCTGGTAACCTAAGTCTACTTTTATGTTTTCTTTTCTCACATTTTATGTTTTGCTCTTACATTAGTTGATACAAATTACATCTTTAAACATTATAAAGCAATAAACACAGTTTTACAATTTGTGAAATTGTCTCAGGGGGATGGAGCTTTTGAGGCAGCTCCAAATCCATTCTTCTTTTTTCAGTGGCTGCTCAGCTGTGGGTTTCACAGCTACCATGGTTGTGTGACTACTGACTTTCAAGACTGGGGCTCAGAAAACAATGCCTCAAAATGAAGGCCTTAGCAGTAGCTCAAAAGCAAACATTTTTCTTTGACCTTCTCCTGCACGCTTGTCTCTCAGTCCCATTCTCCCTCAAGGCTAGCCATGGAAACTAGAATCTCTCTTCCCCAAGGTGGGTCATAGAAAGCAGGACCCCTTTTCCCACAAGCCAGCCATAGAAACCTGAAAATAGTCTATGTAAAAACTAGCCATAAAGAAATTATCTAATCTATTTTGTCTGACATTCCAGAGGGGGCCCCATCCCACACTCAGAAGGAAGGGCTGCTGCACAGAGAGGACAAGAAGAATCTAGACAGACAGGCCTTGCTAGGTTTCCCCACTCAGTTTTTTAACACTAGATCATATTGTTATAGAAGGTAGTTAGTGAGATATGAGCATGGTAGGAGAGGGTCCCCTGCTTCTTCACCAGGGATGTCAGGCATCCATCAGGTAATGGTCAGGTGGTTGTTATACTATCTTGCTAAAATAATAATTGGTCGCAGCCAGTGCCAGGAAAAGGTAGTCTCCCAATAGACAGAAAACATCTGAAACTGGTAATCAGCAGTTTCCCAATAAGATCTCAGGAGTTGGGTGAGTGGGCTCAAGCATGTACCCTAAGAGGCAAAATGGCAGATGACCTTCCTCTAGGAACACTCAGCTGGTAAGGAAAAAACACCTGAAGTGACTATGTGTACAACTTCAGTAAACACACTGTGCATTCAGCCCCTCCAAAGTCCTAGCAGGTCACTGTGCATCTGGATGGCCTACCCCAAGGAAGAATTAGGATAGAAGAGATGCAGAGATGCAGAACCCAAAAGCATGCTAATTAAACGTATAAAATCCTAAGTAAAGGTCAAATCACATACTTGATCTCTCAAGTCACCCACCTGGCCCTCTTCTAAATGTACTTTACTTCCTTTCATTCCTGCTCTAAAACTTTTTAACAAACTTTCACTCCTCCTCCAAAACTTGTCTGGGTCTCTTACTCTGCCTTATGCCCCTCGGTCAAATTATTTCTTCTGAAGAGGCAAGAATTGAAGGTTGCTGTGGACCTGTTTGGACTAGCCACCATTAACAATATCCTTTTGAACAATCATATTTCTACAGGTATGTCCATACTTCATTGAATCTAAAGCCTAAAAATAAATAATGTATCTTTCAGTCTTCATTCTGAAGGCCACTGTGCATACACATTGAATAAATGTGTATGCCTTTTCTCCTATTAATCAATCTGCCTCATGTTAGTGATTTTTCAGCAAACCTTCAGAGGGCTGGGGTGGGGAAAGGGGGGAAGCTCGCCCTTTGCCCCTAAACAAGGCTACTGTGATCCTAGAGTGAGGGAGATGGAAATAGGGTAAATTAAAATACCACAAAAATCATTGTTCTTATATCAATTCTGCCATTTTTCTTGTTGCAAGCCTTAATTTCTAGAGTTCTGAAAAATTTATTTTGACCGTTTTTGCCAGTGTTCTCATTGCTTTTAAGGAGCAAATTTTCAGATGTCCCCACTCTGCCATTTCAAAAGTACTTTCCTGGGGCTATGTTTTTGAACTACATTTAGCAGTGAATTGATTTAACGGAGAACAAAGGAGCATCTTTAAAGTAATTGACTTTTCCATGAAGACAAAAGAATTGAAGTGAACAAATCAGTATTGTTTTGTTCAAAATCAACATCTTAGAAAGAAGTAACACTAATTCCATGGTAGTTCACATACTTAAATATAGTTTGAATATTTTTATTTGTACTTACCAGCAAGTAAGTAAAAAAAAAAAAAATTAATGTTTTAATAATGGCAAATGCACCCTTTGGGAGAAATTTAATTGAACAAAGTCTAATTAAAAAGGTATTTGATCAGGCTGAATGTATAATCATTTTTTATCTAAGCCAAGTGATGGCTCTGAAGTAATCAGGGTAATATTTGCACTTGGATCATAACCTAACTCCAAAAACCTCTTTCCAAAAAAGTAACTTTCCTTAAAATGTTATAACCAATGGAGATAACATTGGAATAAGCTTATAGCATTCCCAGTGGACATATTTGGCTTAACAAGTTCTATAGTGAGTGTTAAAAATATTGAGAAAAGAAAAACAGCTCAGAGAGGTCTAAGCTATGTGAGGAATACAAAATTTATCAAGCCTGGAGAGACATAAGACTTCAGTCATCCCCTCACCCCCTGGGAGTGGCACCTATGCGCAGGGGTAATTGTTTAAAAGTATTTTTGTTCCTGACTAGCTGCCTCACCCATTATCTTCATGTTCCTGGAATTTGTGACTTCTTTCAGACTTACTCCAAATAGATAGTTACTCATTTCTCTGAGCTATCATGTGTATAGAAAGTATACATGTTATTAAACTTCTGTTTGCTGTTCTCATGTTAATGTCTTTTAGACATTAGAAGTTTTAAAATATGCTGTTCTCATGTTAATGTCTTTTAGACATTAGAAATTAGACATTTAAAAGTCCCAACTAATAACTAAAGAAAGGTAGAGGAGAAAATTGTTTTTCCTCCTTTACAGCATTGCAGAGCTAGCTATGGGCCCCTAGAAATCATCTGTAAAGTTCACATATTTAAAATAAGGAAATTGAGGGCTAGAAAACTGCCCAAAGTCACTTAGCCAGCAGAGATTTTACAAAAAATCAGTGGGCATCTAAGAAGTGCCTACAATAGATCAGGCACTGGGCTAGACACTACCCTTCACAAAATAAAACTATAAGCTGGGCCAATGACATTCAGTCTATGCTCTTTGCACAACTTCACACTGCATAAATGAATAAATTTTCAAATAGGCATCAAAAATGGAATATCCAGAGGAGGCAGTCTAAAGAATTATAATGAATTTTTAAAGTAATACTTGTTTTGTAAAGAGGAAAGTACATAGAAAGGAAAAGAGAAAACTCATTCTATATAAAATATAAAAATATGTTTGTACTAACTCAATTATTTAAAATTAATATTGTGTGGCCTAGGAATATGTCTTTATATAGTTAATGTTTGTTTTTTACAAAGGTTCCTACAGGAGGAAATGTGTTTGATTTTTGTTATACTTCAGATTTCATCATAACAGCAATATAATGCAGGACTCAATGCAAAGTAAGAAAAAACACCAGGAAATCAGTTTTGGTTCCTTTTACACTGATAAAGCTTGTTAAGAAAAGAAGAACAGTTTTATTTTTTATAAATAGAGAGAGGATTTTAGTGCCTATTTTGGAATAGCAGGTAGTATTCCAGCTGTTTGGGGCTGCTTTGGGCTCTAGGCATTTTAAAATTAATGGGCTGGGCCAAACAAAGGGTGTATTTTCATTCCACATCAAATGTGTTTGCTGGTTTCCAGCAATACAATATGTTTGTGCAAGTGTGGCACACATTTATTCTTCCAGGTAGTAAATGAAGACATCTGCCTTCTCCTAGAGACTTAGCTCTCAAGTCAGTTTAAAGAAACCAGCAAATAACCCTTAGTGACTCTTACCCTCACACAGAACAAGCTGATTTCTCATGAGAGCTGTATTCAATCTATGACTAAGTAATGCCATTTTAAATGCCACACAAAACACTATAAAATGAACATGTGCTTTAGAGCCTGGAGCCCTTAGTTCAAATCCCAGTTCTGTCACTTATTAGTTGTAGGACATTTTTAAAATCTGTTCATTTTTCTGGACAGTCAGTTTCCTCATATGTAAAATGGAGATAATATTACCTACCTCACAGGGTTAATGTGAGGATTACATTATATAGCTCATGTAAGGCACTTAGCAAAATAGCTGGCACATAGTTGACACTTAATGAATGCTGCCTTTTATCTGCCCCCTCTGCAATTACTTACTTAAAGTTACCTATTATTAAGCATCTTTCCATTCTTACCAAACTTGAAATTGGTACCCAAAAAATCACCTAATTTTTCTCCTGTTGTACTAAGTAGCAAAAGAAAAACAGTCAAGAAAAGGGAAGGCCTTCATGATACAAGTTTTCATGTCTGTAAAATTAACTCTGCATTAACTTCTGACTTAAAATTCTACAACACAGAACTACAACATTTTTAAAGAACAGAATATTAATCTAGAGTTGATATAAAAATATTAGCTGTCTCAACTTAAGGCATTTCACAAGTCTGAGAATTATTTCTGCTTTGACTTTGCAGCTCTACTGAAAGAAACCCTTACCCTAGCTCCAAACCTGGACAGATTCTTGAACACAATTTCTTGGTGCTTCCTCTAAAATCCCCCTAGAAGCAAGAGCTTCTGCTGAGCGACTCCATGGTGACTGGAATATGAAAAAACATCCTTGGGCCGAGCATGGTGGCTCATGCTTGTAATCCCAGCCCTTTGGGAGGCGGAGGCGGGTGGATCATGAGGTCAGGAGTTCAAGACCAGCCTGGCCAATAAGGCAAAACCTGTCTCTACTAAAAATACAAAAATTAGCCAGGCATGGTGGTGCACGCCTGTAGTCCCAGCTACTCGGGAAGCTGAGGCAGAAGAATCACTTGAACCCAGGAGGTGGAGATTACAGTGAGCCAAGATCCTACCACTGCACTCCAGGCTGGGCAACAGAGTGAAACTCCATCTTGAAAAATAAAAAAGAAAAGAAAAAAAAAGAAAAAACATTCTTATAGATTGACTTTGTGATAGCCACACCCATTCCAGACTAGTCAATGGTTTTGCCATCACTTCGTGCAAATATTTTCTAAATATCTTTGCATATAGTATTATGTATTATAAAGACAAGCCTCTGGAACTATTGTGTATGTTCACCATAAAAGGTACTCCTTATGCACGTATTGCTCACACTGACTGCATAGAAATGACTTGAATTTATAGAAGGAGTTTTCTTCTTGTAGCCATTCATACCCAGCTCACAGCCCAAGCCAATGTGCATCCTCCAAATGCAATCAGATGATGTGACCAGCCTTGAAACACTCATCAGACATGTTTTCTAACATATATTCTTGGTCCAATCTAAACTTGGATATTTGGAAACAGACTACTCAGAATACCAGCATTTGATATTGTGTTCAAAGATTGCAGAAAAACAAGTAGTTATAATCACTGTAGTACTCTCCCTGATTATATAATTAGGGGTGTAGTTTTAGTCTTAAAAGAATACCAAATAGGCTTTGAGTCAGTAAAAAGAACAACTTTTACTGAGAGTAGAAGAGCATCTTTGCCATCAAAATATGAGCTTTTGCAAAGTTAATTTAGCACATTCTGTAATTGACAGTGTTCATAAAAGACATTTAAAACCACTTCATGTATTGTTAATATGCACAGTTTCAACACTATTACATAAACCATCAGTGTGAAGATCAGAGGTTTATAATCACTGAAATTGATTAGTCCAATCCTCAAAACAAATAACTTACTATTCTGTAACATTTTTTCACTGGTGCAAGTGGAAGTAGTATTGTAAAATGTCTTTGAAATCCAACAGGAATACAGATTTCTCCTGCAGCACACAGTTTTGCAAAAATTGATTTAATCATTAAGTAAAGTTAAGATTGATGAAAAATCTTTCTACTACATGTCTTTGAGTCCCAACAACAGAAGCACAGATGATGTCTTTGCATGAACTTCTATCAATTTGCTTCAAAATTAAAGAAAATCTTCTCAGCATACAAATCCCAACAAGTAGCCTAGCACCACTTTTCATTAATTAACAATGCAATCAATTTAAACAGAACTTACTCAGTTTATAAGATGAGTATCTTGTCAACTGCTAAGCATAATATAAACAATGAATTTGTACTGCATATTATCTGTGCATTTTTTTCTCTTCAAATAAGATTGCAACCTTAACAGAAGATGTGGAACAAACCAGCTTCCGCAACAAAGTTCTTTCTTTAACAATAACAACAATAAAACTATACTAAAACTACACCGAAGTGCCACCACAATAAACTGCAAAAAAATCAAAAGATCCAAGCACTAACACTCACCCACATTGTACGCAGGCACCTGTAATAAGATTACCTCCTTGTGACCTGCTTAAATTCTGGACCCGAAGAAAGTTTTCAGAAAGTGTTTCCAAAATCCTCTGTCTGTCGCCCACAAAGCTTCATTCAGGTACTAAATGATAGGTAAATTTAGTAGTGTAGTAGCTACACAAAAGGCCAGGGCAGGAAGACTGCATGAACCCAGGAGTTCAAGGTTATAGTGAGCTATGATTGCACCACTGCACTCCACCCTGGTGACAGAGCGAGACCCTGTCTCTAGATAAATAAATAACAGATAAACGATGTAAAAAATTTTTTATAAAGCACTCTTTAGAAAAAAATCAGCATTCACACATAATATATGTATTTATACATTATATATAAGTTCTAATCTCAGCCTTTATGTTAAATAATTACTAAATTTTGTTTTTTACCTAGATAAAAAGTAAATATCAGCAGAATTTCTAATATTTTTCAGATGCTCCACTGGATCATTGTGCATGCTGTCTGGGCATTCAACTTTGGAGATTACTGTACTATATGAGTCAGGATTATTAGGCAGAAAACCAGTTAAAAGCCTTAGATGTAAAAAGAGAAGAGAGAGGAGAGAAAGAAAGCACCAGTCACAAATAACCTAAGTTTTAAAGTACATCAAACATTGTTATATACCAGAACTTCACATAAATTATCTTAGTAAATCCTCAAAAAAGGCATTAAAAGAGGTATCATTTTTGCTCTTGTACAGATGAGGAAACTAGGATCAGGGTGATTACATCCAAGGTCTAAGTGTCAAAGCAAATGATTGTCAGAGGACAGGAAGAAAATAAAAGGAAAGCCGTTAATCAAACATTTGGCCCTCTTGTATCCCAAAATTCTAAAGATCTCTTACCACAAAGAAGGCAAATCTAGGAATAATCACCTAAAACATGTTCAATACATGTATTTCAAGGCTCTAGAGACAAAGGGCAAAACATACTAAATTATTATCAGTGCTTGAGAAACTAATCAATTATCTTTTGATTGCCTGTCATTTCTTAAGCAGGTAACATGGATCCAACAAAGGAAGGATGGATGGATGGATGGATGGATGGATGGATGGATGGATGGATGGATGGATGATGGATGGATTTATTTATTTATTTATTTCAAAGACAGTGTCTCAACCTGTCTCCCAAGATAGAGTGGAGTGGCTCACTGAAGCCTCAAACTCCTGGGTTCAAGGGATCCTCCCATCTCAGCTTCCCAAATACCTTGGACTACAGGCACATGCCAGCATGCCAGGCTAATTTTTTAAAAAATTTTTTGTAGAGACAGGGTCTCACTGTGTTGCCCAAGCTGGTCTCAAATTCCTGGCCTCAAGTAATCCTCCTGCCTCAGCCTCCCAAAGTGCTGGGATTACAGGTGTGAGCCACCATGCCTCACCAAAGTCTTTAGAATCTCTATTAGCAGTCTTTAGAACTGTGGTATCCTTCATACAATATATAAATGCTAGCAGCTCCAGTGATTCCCTGCTTCCAGTGTTAAGGGATGGAGTAATATCTGCTTTTCTTGATTTTATTTTGGTTTATTGGAGACCTACACAACTTGTGTGGCATGTAGCACCACAAATCCTAACCTATGTAAAGAGAATGTAAACGAATTAACCAAAAACATTCATGAGCACATATGCTTATTTGCATGACTCTTTTGTATTATAGCCTAAAAGTTATTCATGTCTTAAAGGTGTAGAAATACTGTGACTTTCATCAACATAGCCTGAGACAATTGAGAATTTAATAAGAAATGTAAAATCATAAAAATCATGGCTAATATATATACAGTGCTTCTTTGTGCCAGGATGTCTTCTAAGCATTTTATGTGTATTATCACTTTGAATCTTCACAAACACCTCATAAAGTAGATGCTATATGTGTCCCCATTTCCAACCAGGAAAACTGAGGCAACAAGAGGTAAGAAATGTGACCAAGGTTACATCACCAGCAGGATAAACAGACTTTGACCCAAAGATGTCTGACTCCAGAGCCTCCTCCATGAACTATAACAGACATACAATAAGATAGTTGAAAATACAGCAAATTGTTAAAAAACATATAGAGCAAATGGCTAACAATATCAAGTAAGCACTCTGATGTACCTCCAAGACTAGCTCTGCAACCCCTCATAGCTTTACATCCTAAAATATTCTACCTCATACATGTCTCAGAGATTAAAAGAAGATTCTGCTAATCCGTGTTCAGTCTGTCACACACTAATTGATGTGTGTGATGTTGAGTTTGCTTATTTGTTCATCCTTTCTTATGTAATGTAACAGGTGATGTTACAGATGATAGAAAAACATAAGGTTGAAAAGGATGGACTCTGGAGTCAGATACACAAGGATTCACATTGCTCTCTGGCTGTTTTTGGCTATATAATAAATTGATCCCTTGAAGTCTTGGTCTCCCCTTCTATAAATGGAGATATAAACACCTGCCTCATGAAATAGCTGTTTAAGGAGAAAATGAAATAACATATGTAAAAGAAAATAATACATGTATAATGCTTGGGACATGGTGAGTTCCCAAACTATGCTAGTTATGGAAAATAAAAATAACCCCACTAACAGTGGCACGGCTGGTGTTAACAGTGTGATCTATGATACAAGGATAGAGAAGAGATGGTTAACCTATTGAGTGGCTAAAATTGTGAGCTTGGTGTGAAAGATGAATGATCTGTCCTGGTCCACTGATCTTCTATAAGTCTCCACAGCACTTGCTCACCCACCTGCTTAAAAAGCATTTCTCCTCTCTCTAGCATTTCTCATTGTTATCTCTAACAAATGATTTATTTTAAGTTCGCCTTTTCTCATTTCCTATGACCTGTTCAGAAGCTCGTGTACATCTACCATTGTGAGCACGCAAATAGTTTGTTATCTCCTTACACAATACTTCATAGTCTAAGCAGCTGATTCACTGGGGTTCATTTTACTATGTAACCATCTACCGTATATATCTAAAGATTGTTTAAAAGGCAACACCACCACTCACACACAAAAAGAGAGCTTTGCATATTACTGTAACCTCTTCACAAGATTTACTAATGTTAACACAGCTTTCTATGAAAAATTAAAAATAAAATTTGTAGAGATCAAGGGAAAACTCCTTCAACCTCTAAAGGTTCTTGGAAAAATCAACTCACAAAAGGCAAATTAATTACAGAAAAGGCACACAAATGTATTTAATGTGTACAGGAGAGCCTTCAGAATGAAAACCCAAAGATGCAGGGAAAATTGTCCATTTATATGCTTCAGCTAGTTAGATAATTTCTTTATGGGCAGTTTTCACACAGCAGGGCAGAGAGAAAGTTTGAGTAATATTTTTAAGTGTTATGGCTGGCTTTATGGAAAAGAAGTTCTAGTTTCTACGACATGCCTTGGGGAAGAGGGATTCTCATTTCTATGGCTGGATGTAGGTGAACGGGACTGAGAGACAGGAGGGCAGGAGAAAGTCAGAGAAAAGCTTTTGTTTCTGAGACCTTCGTTTTGAGGTATTTTTTTTCCGAGTCCCAACAAAGTACTATGGGAATCCAGACAATTCTCCACAATTTCATGTAAAACAGTAAGCGCAATGATTGTAATATACTGATTTACTTCTCAAATTTAAATGTCAAATGACACCACATCATTTTACTTTTACAGATTCCATAATTAGCCCCCCTCCCATTTTTATATCTATGAACTCCTACTTGGCTTTTTTCTTTGAACTGCTACAATGAAACCAAACTCTAAGGGATAGAACAATTTTATCAACACTTATAATAACCAAAACTTTGAAAGCATTAGTTTTACTTAATAATCAGTTAATAAAAATCCATAAAGCTGTTAATACATTTTAGATTCAAGTAAAAATATTAATGGCTTTCAAAGAGTAACATTTCTGATTGGCAATATTAAATAGGAACAAATCATTGTGGTTTGAGATGTGCTTAACACAGAAAGTCCTCTGTGTTCACCATGCATCACAATTAATGTTTTCCAGTAACTCTAATGGGCTCATTGGGGTTTGGAACTTTGGTGACTATCAGCAGTTGAAAGTTTTTCCTCTTTATCCAATACTAGATAAATGAATCATTCTAGTTTAGAATATTGAATCATATAAATTCCTAAAGAGAATCAGTAGATTAAGAATAGTCAATAAAACAGAACCATCAGCAATTCCCTAAATAGAAAGGAGTTATAAATATTACCTATTTCCTTGTTGATACCAGGTTACATAAAAGAATTATTCCTGAAAATAAAAGCTCGATCAAGTAGATTTTCTTTTTCACAAGTAGATTAGACATTTTCAGCATAACATTTTGAGGAAAACATCTCCAAAGGTTCTCTTAGAAGACAGTCCTCTTAGAAGAAGCCCTAATAAAGGTAAAATCTATAAAGCTTACAGATAAAAATCAGCTTAAATTTTCTCCATTCATGAATGTCAATTTCTATTACAGGGCAGAATTTAATTAATTTTGTTTCATTTAATAAATATTCTCATGTGGTATACAATTCCTTACTAGATACTATCTCAGATTTCTAAGTAGTTCAAAGTATTAGGGATTATTTATGACTGGAACATGTTATAAATGTACATAGTAAATTTTCTTCTCCTTCTAAATTACACATTTTAAATGCTCTAGGTTCAATTGGCTCTGAGAATGGTAAACAAACTGCAATCACTAAAGACTCTCCAAAGGCTTATCTAATACCAAAGTTGTAGATTCTATTTGGAAGACTTTATCATCCTATAAAGAGGATGAGGTCTTATTCATTGCCCCCAACACCTCCCTTTTCCAGTGTTAGCACAGTGTTCGGCACTCCGTGGGCACTCAATAACTGTTTGCTGAAAAAAATACATCAATGAGTATTTAGAGATCCAAATATATATAAGGAAATCTAATATTTGAGTAAATATACCAATAGACATAAGATATAGGTGGGGAAAAAAGACTCCGTGTTGCTACAATTTCAGGGTAATTATATACATACAATCATCCAAGAATTTCAAACTTAAAATGTATTCAACTACACCAAGTTAACCTTCTCAATAATATGTTCCCTTCTGCTCCACAAATTCCTCTTAATTTGATTTTTTTTTAAATTGCACTATCAATTCGAATAACATTTTTACAAAGAAAATGTTTTGATTTTTAAGAAGAGGAATAATGACTACAAAGCTATGCATATTGTCAAATCAAATAAACAAATTTATCATGCACCTGAAATTTGCACCAAAGAAAGGAGTTCTTAAAAGTGACTCCCCAGTTCTCCCACTGAGACAGGAGCTAAAAAGATTTAAGACATTTAAGACACTGACAGTTAAATCAATCTCAGTGATCTCTTTTATTGGGTTGAAGTACTGATTTGATTCATAAAAGTTTAATTTCAAATTAAAACAGCTGTTAATATCCTTTACCAACCATTATTTTGTTACATGTGGCAGGTAAGCAGATGAGGTCATCTGCCTAGACCGAGGTGTTGTGATTATTTACAGCCCTAATTTTTGTTCAGTAATTGGTAAGTGCAGTTCTAATTCTTGCTAATAACTACAATATATTGCTCAGGCAAATTAGAGGAATAGAATGTTCTGTTACTTTAGCAGTATTGGTAAAAAGTGATGCAATAAAATGAGTATTTATTGAATTAAATGCCTTCAACAACATCATAATTCGCCCCAAAGATGCTAATACTAAAAACACACCCTGCCCCCATGAAATGGACTTCAGTGGAATGGAGTTTCTGTATTTATTTGGCATTGACTTCTATCACTAATTACCCCTTCTCTGATGTAATTTGGGGGCATAATGTAGTAAGTAGCTCATGATCACTAATTAAATGCCTACTATCTCTGAGAAAACAGGTTTTAAATTGTTCTCTTGAAATAAAAATGAAAATACTCAAAAGAAAAAAAAGAAAATTCTTTATTAAAGGTCTCTAAAGGAAAGTAGGATTTTTTTAAAAGTGAACTCATGACAACAGATAGATCAGAAATTGTAAAATTATAAAGCCATTTTCACTGGAAAAGAAGAGCATTAGCAGCTAAGGAAATACCGTCACGGGCATGGTAAGCTATACAGGTACTTTCTAAGTTGCTTCATTTCAGTCACATGGGAATCCCAAATTGAATCATATGGGAAATTAGGTCAGAGAACATTTTTACTCCAGGAGTTTTTCAAGGAAAATAGCTGAGACCTGTTTACAGGTAGGCCATAACGCAGCTATTAAGAGTAAATAAAGTCTTCAATTCCTATAGTGGCAGATTCCATACCAAGTTCTAATGTACCCAGCCACTCACAGCTACAGCCACAAAAAAATGAAATCAATAAAATCAAGCAGTCAAGCCAACACCTAGGGTTGCTTCTCAATGCCTAAAAGTGTTAATGTGGGTTTTAATTAGCTGGTTGGAATAAGAATAAGAGTTGAATAAAATCAACTTAAATTAGAAGACATACACCTGTGATGCAAATATTTTATTCTCTTAAATCTTGTTTATTATCCTATTTATCATATTCATCTCAGATGCTGATACAAAATGCTATGCAACAGGCTTTGAAAACTGTAATGTACCATACACATGCAGGGCCACTGCCTATGGATGCTCAGGATGCACAATTCATCGAAGTGCCACATCTAAGGGAAGGTCCATAGTAGACACTGTGGATATCATGAATTTTTCAGGGAGATCAAAGTTAAATGTCTTAGTCTAACAAGAGTTTCTAACAAAGGTGAAGTGTAAGTAAGCAATGACCCTGTAAGATATTATTTTTAACCCAAAATTTAGATTATCTCAGCAAAGAGGTTTCTGGAGGAAGCAAACACAGTTGAAATTATAGCATTTTTTTCTTTTCTCTCTAAAACATTATTAGATGCTCATTTAAGGCAAATGCCACAATGCAGTACAGCATCATAGCCTAACAAAGCATTATCGCCTATCTAGCTCTATGGCTAAACATTTAAGTGGTCAGACCATCATTCTACAACACCAGTTGTTTCTGAATGATATACATACAGTAAACCCAGAAAATTCTGTGGGCTTGAAATCACTGATGTCATAAAAAGGTCTGTTAATTGGAGGTGATTTTATGGGTATACCATGGAGATGGATAAAATATTTTATAAGTCAAAAAGCGTCAGAGATTTTAGAAGCACTATAAGAAAAGGCAAATCAATATTTGGACTTCGCATCTTTGTTTGTGAGGACAAAGCATGGCCTCTTCCAGGTTGAAAGGGGTTTATCTAATGCAATCCAGTTGTCACTTGGGAGTTGGATGGCCAATGATGCTGTATCAAGGGTTCAGTGCTGGGTCAAGCATGGCAGCTCATGTCTGTAATCCCAGCACTTTGGGAGGCCAAGGCAGGCGGATCACCTGAGGTCAGGAGTTCGAGACCAGCCTGGCCAATGTGGCAAAACCGTGTCTCTACTAAAAATACAAAAAAAATAGCCAGGCGTGGTGGCAGACACTTGTAATCCCAAGTACTTGGGAGGATGAGGCAGAAGAATTGCTTGAACCCAGGAGGCAGAGGTTGCAGTGAGCCGAGACTATACCATTGCACTCCAGCCTGGGCAGCAAGAGTGAAACTCCATCTGAATAAATAAATAAATAAATAAATAAATAAATAAATAAATAGAGTTCAGTGCTGGTCCCTGATCCTAGCAAATTAGATAGTCGGCAACTTGTTGAAGTCAGATCAGCTTTGTAGAGGAAAAACCCATATTGTTGAGCTTTGTATGACCTGTAGTCAGTCACCACAGTCACATTGTACATGGACTCTTTGACCAAGCAACAGAGTAGCTGGAAAAAATTGACTGACATTCACAGAATGAGTCATTTGACCACCTAAAAATTGAGTGTCCCATTGACTATGAATCTCTTTCGTAGGCATTAATGTGAGACAGGAATATCCTCACACTCCATGACAGTTCCAAGAGGTGTCCTCCAGATCCTCTTTGTCACCAACTTCACAAATATTTTCTTTCCAGCTCCCTGACCAGCCAATCAGTTTGCTAGGCACCATCCATGAATTAATGTATATTGATACCTTAGGACATCTTTACTTCTATAGGAAATTAAAAACTAGATGTAGTGCTCAGAGTTCAGCCCATTGGAAGGATTTCCCTTCCCACTGTCTTTCATGGTTCTCCCTGCATGGGTTACACCTATCCCCTATAGCTGGTTTCAGTATACTATGCAATCCATCCATAAAATGACCACATATTTTCCTTCTCTGTTAACTTATCATAAGAAATTCCCCACGAAGCCATAGATATGGACTGAAGAAGTGGCAGAGAAATAGTAGAACCTAGTACCATGGGAGTGTAAATCACCGGCTTCTGCAGTTTACTTGGTGGGCATTCTGGGTCTCTCAGGCTGCTCTTAATATGCCACATCTAATTTCTACTGGAATGCTCTTAGGCACATCCTGTTTTAAGGTTCACTGGATTCAGTAACACTCTGTTCATTATGGACAGTTCAGGTCACATACTTTGTGTCCTCTGGTCATATAGGGTCCAGAAGCAAGCCAGAAAAACTGCTCTTTAAATGGAAAATAGTTGTTGGCATTTAAGAAATCCATGCCATGATTCTCCTTTGAGGTTTTTCCAGAAACTCCAAATAGTATCTCTGTCTGTCACATACATTTCTAGTACATTGAGTCTGCTGGGCCATAAAATCAATGAGGCATAACAGTCATTGGCATGGTAAGATGTACAAGCCCTTTCTAAGTTGGTTTCATCTGAGTCACATGGGAATCCCAAATTGAATCATATCGGAAGTTAAGTCAAAGATGATCTTTACTCCAAGAGTTTTTCAAGGATAACAGCTAAGACCATCCTATAGATAGGCTGTAATACAGACAGAACCTGAGACCTTTCTAATGCAGAGACCTTTCTCCTGTATTCATTCAAACCTCCAGCCTTAGCATTTATCCAGTAAATGGTCAGCAGTAGCCCATCCAAAGGTAATATGTATTGCATTCAAAATCCAAAAAGTCTCACCAAGCATTGTGCTTGACTGTGGATGGGGTTCAAGGTTCAGGCTTAATAATCTGTTCCTCACTTTAGAATAACCTGCTTTAGTCTCACTTTAATCCTAGAAACTTCACTGATGTGGTAAGCCCTTCAAATTTTACGGGATTTATCTCCCACACTCTGACATGCATATATCTAACTAAAGTTACTATAGTACTTGCTTCTTCCTGCCTGTTAGGCCAAATTAGCATAACACTAACAATTTAATAGTCATATTTGATGTTCTATTGGGTATAAAAGAAACCAAAAGTCCCTCTAGATTGTAAAAGTGATCAGCTGAGTGTTACTTATGGCAAACCTGTAAAGATATACTGTTGCCCCTGCCATGTAAATGCAAACTACTTCTGATTTTTTCATATCAATGTTAATGGAAAATAAAACAACTTCTAAAGGGTTGTGCTAGTAGTTCCCATAAATGTTGCACAACTGGAACAATATGTGCAAATAGCATCACAACCTACTTAAGTCTGCAAAAATATACTCTCATGCTCCATGACCCATATGTTTTGCATCAGCCAAACAGTCAAATTAAACATATATGTAGTAGGAATAGTCACTCTTCATATGTTGCTTTTTTTTTTTTTTTTTTTTTTTGAGACAAAGTCCTGCTCTGTTGCCAGGCTGGAGTGCAGTGGTGCAATCTCCCAGATTCAAGTGTTTTTCCTACCTTAGCCTCCCTAGTAGCTGGGACTGCAAGCACATGCCACCACACCCAGCTAATTTTTGTATTTTTAGTAGAAATGGGGTTTCACCATGCTGGCCAAAAAAAAAAAAAAAAATTTTTTTTTTTAAAATCCTTTCATTTGCAACAATATGGGTGAACCTGGAGGACATTATGTTAAGTGAAATAAGCCAGGGCACAGAAAGACAAATACCAAATGATCTCATTTATATGTGGAATCTAAAAAGGTTGAACTCACAGAAGTAGAGAGTATAATGGTAGTTACCAGGGGCTAGAGGAATGGGGGATTGGGGAGATGTTGGCTGAACAATTCAAAATTTCAGTTTAATAGGAAGAATAAGTTTAAGGGATCTATTGTACAATATGGTGACTACAATTAATAAGGATATATTGTATTACATAAATCAATAAGAAAATAGATTTAAGTGTTCTCACCACAAAAATAAGTATGTGAGGTAATGCATGTATGTATTCACTTGATTGAGCCATTCTGCAATGTAAACATATTTAAAAATATAATGTTGTATACAATAAATATAAACAATTTTTATTTGTCAATTAAAATAAAATAAAATGTTAAAATAAATAAGTTATCACTGACATACAATTAAGAACAACAGCCACTTAACCTCCAATAATCTATCTTCCATGTACACTTCATCCCATGTTACCACCAGTGATAATCTGAGTAATTGTAATGCCACCTCCTGCCATAAACTGCCCATGTCCCATTTTCCTCCACTGTTCACTTCGAATACATGACAAAACTAATTCCAGAATTTCATTTTTGGTTCTGTTGACTAGGAACATTTTTGGTAAAGTGGGAAAGAGTACTAGGCAAGGTGCCAGCATTAAACAGAGGAATAACCAAATTAGAATAATTGAAAAAAGATTGAATAAAAGGACAATTTAATAAAGCTATAGGCAAGGGATAAGGAAAACATAGGCTCTTTAAATGTGGTCTCTGAATCAGCAGCACCAACATCATCTGGGAACCTGTCAGAAATGCAAATTTGGGACCTCACCCCAGACCTATTAAATTAGAAACCTGGGGGTGAGGCCTAACAATCTGTATTGTGACAAACTCTTCCAGGCGATTCTAATGTGCACCAACGTTTGAGAACCACTGACATAAGGTATAATGCAGTAACCAAGTGCTAATAGCTGTGAAGCTGTTATCAATCTTAGGTCCAAAGAGACAAGAGAACAGATTCGTATTTGAAACCCAGAGAAAGCCACAGAGAGAGAACCACCTTGAAAGAATCAGTGACCTTTGGTCAAGAGACCCAGCCTACCCCAGGAAACCCCATAAGAAGGGGATAATATAATAAATAACCCAACCTCATTTTCTCCCTTCCTCCAATCATCAACCTGGACCCCCAAGTGGCCAAACTCACCCAGAATCTAGAAGGCGACGGAACCAGATAATTTTGTACATTACAGCCTTCCAGGTTGAAGAAGAAAGATGTATCTGAAGGAGCAAATAGAGGAGATCCGGCATGCAGGCCTAACCTGCTTTTGTGAACACACCCAAGTTTTGATAAAACTCCAAAACCTTTATTTGAGGAAGCTAGAGATTTAAAATATTTTGTAATTTCCATGGCAAGAATGGTTTCTCAGGAATGGTCATTTACTATTTAAGCTAATAACTAGATTTCGATAAGAAAGTTATTTTATGGTTAGTGACCAACCCCTTGTCTTGTTGCTATAATACAGTCCCTGGTATATTGTAGATATTAAAGACATGTCAGGAATTGTTACTATTATCATTTTATAATCACCTCCTTTCCCGCATTTAGATATTTAAGTCTCTCCTTGTTTCGATGCTGCATCTGCTAAGTGAGGATCTAACCTGTCACTGAATTCTCCTAGGATTTCTGCTCATATCAGAACGCTTTCCTCTTCTGAATGCTATAATCTAAGCTCCATTCACCCACAAGCTACAGCCTACTGACCGACTTAATTCCTTTCTCCTTTATAAGCTATATTTCTTTATTTGCATTTAATCCTGTGTACCGTTTTGGGCTCACTCTTGCCTTCAACTGCACACAGAATTTAGTGTGTAGCACTAGTTAGTTCCCATAAATGTTGCACGACTGGAACAATATGTGTAAACAGCATCACAACCTACTTAAGTCTGCAAAAATATACTCTCATGCTCCGTGACCCATATGTTTTGCATCAGTCAAACAGCTGCTGCATTTTATTTACTAGCCTCCTCCTTGTTCTTAGCTCTATACCACCCTTTAACATTCGCATTGCCTTGATGCTTGAGATGTAAACATATACAACGTGGAGTTGGGCAAAATTAAGGGTCTGCATCCCCATTATTGACTTTTAGACAGCACCACTTCACTGGGCCCCTATCTCGATCTATTTCTATTACACAGTGCTTGTATTCGTCTATTCAGAATTTGTCTGAATGTGAAGTCTCAGCCATCCTTGTCAAACCCATCCCTCCATAAGCATTTCACTGTATAGGACAAGTACACACACAAGAATAAGAAGCCTTGTTTATAATTATAGACTGCTTTACCACACACATTCTCATCAATGTTTCATCTTTCACAACACTGATAAATTGAATTAGAAAGGATTCTGGACAGTCAGCAGAAAATTGTTTTAAACTGAGCTTTGTTAGAAAATAAAAGTAAGACTGAAATAAATATTATCTGATTATTATGAATGTTTCTCTCAAATATGTCCTGCAAATTTACCTCTTGGCTTTCTCTGAAATGAAAGAAATGTATTTACAATTATTTTTGGGGTTTTTTCTACCAAATAAAATAAAAGGTGCATCTTTTGAGGTGTTGGAAGGATCAGCTAACCAATCTCACCCAGTCATTACTTGGTACCTGCTATGTACCTGACGTTATGCTAGTTGCTAGTGACTCAAAGGAAAAAGGAAAATTGTCCTCTGCCTTCAAAGGGAAACAAAAAATAAGCAGGTAGTTATAGTTATTAGTATTTCATCAAGGTACAAAGCAGGTTATGTACTCTAGACTCTGTGATCAGAGAAAGGCTTTCCAGAGGAGACATCCCAGAACTACGACCTAAAGAGTAGAGTAAGTCAAGCAGAAGGAGTGAGGATAAGGGAAGAGGAGGAGGTACAAAGAAGAAGCTACATATAAAAGGGTATAAAGGCATTAGAAAATGTGAGGTATTAAAGTAAAAGGTGAAAAGTTAAGAGGAAATGTCTAGAGGTATGCAGGGGAGAAATAAAGAAGGGCCTTGTACCCTACGCTAAGAACTATGCTAAAATCTATAGAGAATCATGGAAGAATTTTAAATTGGGCAGTTGAAGAGTAATATATTCCTTTTTAAAAGGTCACAATGTGAATTGTAAAAAAATAACAATAATAAAGCTAAATTGGAGGGTCAAGACTAGAAGTGGGGAGATAAGTTAGGATACCATTACAGTTAAAAAAAGAAAGAAGGATGAACCTGCACTAGAGTGGTAGATGTGAAAGTGGAGGGAAGTAGCTTCATTTGAGAGATTAGAGAGGTAGACTCAATAGGACCTGGTGACTAGCTGGTTGAGTAGCTAGAAGAGGTATCAGTGGATACAGGACTGAGCTTAGAAAGAAAAATAAGCAAAGGTGACCAAAACGGAATGATCAGAAAACACAAGAAAAACTATTATGGCATTTCACACCCAAAACAAGGGTTTGAGGAGAGATTGGTCTATGGTATACGTTGAGTAAATGAGGTCTGAAAAAGAATCAGTGTGCTTGACAAGTAGGAAGTCAGTAAAATTTGCCAGAGGAGTTTCAGAAGTGGGATGGAGGTGGAAGTCAAATTAGTGAAGTGAGGAGAAAATAGGAGGTGAAGAAATAGATAAAGCAAGTGCAACTTTCTCTTTTAAAAAAGCTTAACAGAGATAGAAAAAATGACAGCAAAAAAAATTTATAGAGCCCAGGGAAAGTGGTGGCCTTTTAATTTTTTTAGATGGGAGGAACTGGAACCTTCATCAGAACGAGCTAATAAAAGACAAATTTGGGAAAAATAGGATTGTATTCTCCTCATACCAGACATTGGGGTGTATTGAGTAAGAGATACTACTGATACAAAATGTCTTTTAAATAATATGTTGGAATAAACTCCTAAAAGCATGAACAATATTCCAATAAAGTTATGCAAGTTGCAAGATAGGTGATTGAAGAAGAGCTCTTTACTAAATCAAAGAAAACTCTCAGGTACACTCTGCCTGACATATTTAAATGGTGACACGTAGCTAAAGAAGACATCCAGGAACCTTAATTAATAAAACTGGGACCATAAACCTCAGGAACAAGAGTTGGAAAGAAGTTTTACAGAGGAAGTTTCAAAAATAGCAACAAGTGGACAGAAAAAGAGGAAAGATGAGCATGTGCGTGCTGATGATATTTTACAAGCTAACAGCTCCGCAAAGCTTCTTCTCCATCAGTCTCCCACAACCCCAGACCGTCACATTGCATTGGACCATTTTATCGATAGCTTTGGCTCTGAGCCTCTCTAGAGCCCTCTGCTGATGGAATTAAAAAATATATACAAGGATTAAGGATTTTACCTGACTTCTAGATCCCATCCATCCAAGGTAAAATCCTTCTCATATCTGGCTTTCCTAGGAAGAGTATTCCAGAGGAAACACTGTTTCCACTTTAATGTAAGTGTTCATGGGAAGTGAAAGTAAACATTTTGCACACAGAGATAACCTATCAAAGACTCAGAGCAGGAGATAGAAAGGAAGGAAGATACAAAAAATTTAAAAATCAAGAAGAGAAAGTTATGCATTGTGGGTGACTGCAGGTTCTGGAAACACTCTACCTGAATTCAAACCCTGACATTATGCTTTAATAGATGCATGACTGTCAACAAGTTGCTTAGTATTTGTAGACTTCATTTTCCTCATCAGGAAAGTATGGAAAAACATATCTTTTATTATGTTGATTAAATGATTAATAAACACAAAAAAAATGAGTTCTATTGCTACATTTTCAGTTCTCACTTCAGTGTCTTTCTCACAGAAAAGTAAAGGAAATCAACTTGTCAACTAGCAGAAAGCAGTATCTAATAATTGATCAACTTATACTGGCAGTAATGCTAATTGATTAAAAATCATACCATGTCTTCATATACTGAGTTCCAACAGATGGCATGAAAAGCTTTTGCAGTCCTGAATCTCTGCCTTCTATACAACACGCTACTGAATAATTGTTTGTTTGGTTGGTTGGTTGGTTGGTTGGTTGGCTGGTTGGTTAGTTGGTTGGTTGGTTGGTTAGTTGGTTGGCTGCTTGTTTTTACCTCAGCAACTGAATATCTCATTCATATAAACCATAGCACTAGTATCAGAGACCCATTTAGTGCTTCTCTAGTCTAATTTCATGAAGGAAAACATCATGCTTATTTTGAAGAACATCCTTGAAAAGGTACAATGGTTAAACTCAGTATTCTAGATATGTCAGTATCAGATATTGAGTCCTGCTTTGCCTACCACCTCTTTCTAAGAGTGAGTGTACAACCTACACCCTCAAACCTCAGACTATGCCCTAAGCATTTCAAAGTGGCCATTAGGTGACCAGTACACTACTTCTCGTGTACATTAAATTCTGTACAATGGGTGGAAGTGGTAAGTGGCTAGGCAAATCAGTTTTATCACTCTGGACCTATAAAAGAAAAACATAGATGAAATTAACCAGTGGAATTAGGAATTAACACACAAAAAGAAAGAGTCTTATTAATGGCAGAGTGCTAGAGTCAAGATCCATGAAATTGCCACTGAGAGGAATAACATTATCTGGTCCCCATTCCCAGAAGGTCCTGTTAGATTCTGCTACTCTACCCTACATGTGTTCTCATAAAACTCTAATCATTCATGCTCTCTATGACAGGAAATTGCCAAAATAGCACATTATAGCATTTAATTATCATTCCTTCCCCTCTTTTGGCCTGCATACTTACTGGATTATCTTTTCAACACTCAAGAGACTAAATTATAATGAATTACATTTATATGGCTTAGCTGTGTCCCTACCCAAATCACATCTTGAGTTGTAGCTCCCATAATACCCATGTGTCATCAAAGGGACCTGGTGGGAAGTATTTGAATCATAGGAGTGAGTTTTTCTCTTGCTGTTCTCGTGATAGTGAATAAGTCTAACGAGATCTGATAGTTTTATAAAGGGCAGTTCCCCTGCACATGCTCTCTTGCCTGCTGCCATGTAAGACATGCCTTTGTTCCTCCTTCACCTTCCGCCTTGATAGTAAGACTTCCCCAGCCATGTGGAACTGTGAGTCCATTAAATCTCTCTTTCTTTATAAATTATCCTGTCTTGGGTATTTCTTCATAGTAGTATAAAAATAGACTAATACATACATCTTTGAGGCTTTTTTCCTAGCCTAAATGTTAGGTGGTATATGCATAATGAGTATGGAAAGACTTCATTAATTAAACATTCCAGTTATGAGGACTGAGCATAATGTTCAAAGGAAAGAAAGAATTATAGGATTCAATCAAACTATTTAGGTACCAAAGTTCACTTAGAGACCCAATTAATCCAATCCCTCATTTGAAAGTTAAGGACATTGGGAGCCAGGAAGTAAGTCACTAGGAACTGAGAGACCTGTCAAAAATGACACAGCTATTTAGAGGCAAAGGCAAAACCAGAATCAGAGGTACAAATTTCTACTTCAAAACTTTTTTTTTCCTGTTACATTAGTGAATTTTAATTCTCAAAAAGTCTACTTCTACTCTTGGTCTGAAGTGACTTTTTAACCTCTTAACCTTAATTCCAACATCTTTGAAAGGTGCTCATATAATTGTGACTACAGAAAGGATGTTACTTCATTTTGTGAAAAACTTTGAAGATAAATAGCACCATTACAATTATGACTCATCTCAAAAAGTTTAACATTTCAACCTTTGCTTCTTATTGTCTTTTTCTGCAACATGATTAATGCACTCTATTTTTTGTGGCTGTCACAAGAGCCACAAAATCTCTCACTTCCTTTATTGTGACTCAGTTTGAAAAAAGATGCACAAACTTTTTCTTGAGTGCTTGCTTACATAAATTTACCAATTAAAAATATTGCACTACTCACTCACCATCATCAAGTGAAATAGTATGTCATCTTACAGCATCTCCTGGCTGATGTTTGTGGCAAGTCTAAAGAGCTTCATAAACCTTCCCTACATTTTACTCTGTAGGAAAAGGTATGGGAGGTGGAAGTATGATTGTAAGATAAAAGAGAATTAAGGAGAAAAAAATGATATGGACATGGATGAGAAGCATGGGAGACAATAGAAGAGGCACAAAGAGAGAAATGAAGGGAGCTAATAAGAATAAGTGTGTGTATACAGGTGTGTGT
This sequence comes from Macaca nemestrina, assembly GCF_043159975.1. NCBI lineage: Eukaryota > Metazoa > Chordata > Mammalia > Primates > Cercopithecidae > Macaca > Macaca nemestrina. The sequence goes on from NC_092133.1 coordinate 63,495,665, forward strand.
GTTGATGTATACATGTGTGTTTGTGTGCAGCTGGTCACAGAAATACAGTCAGAAAGAAGTCATTATTATGTTGTTTTGATTGATCTGTTGCAGAACAGGAACTGTGATGAAAACAGCAGCAAACAGGGTCAACTTACTATTGATCAATATACCATGATTATAATAAGTAGTTCTAAATTAATCCACGACTTCTTCAGAAATCCCAAATAGAACAACAAAAAAAAAGAAATGCTAACCTTATTAATCACACCATTGCTGGCGGAAAAGAGTAGCATTATACTTCTGAGAGTATTCTGAAAATGTCAGTGCAACATTGTTCTGTACCAAGAACTACTAGCCTGCAAATGTATCCTTCCTTTAAAAAAAATTGCCACCAAAAGTAGATATTAAAGAAGCAACTAAATAGATGTTTCTATTTACCCAAACAAGCTCCAGAGGAACTTAGTTGAAGGGTCTCAGGCAGAATAAAGCTATACTTTACTCAGAATAAATAAATAACCAAGAGTGTTATTTCTTGCATAGTTCAGAGTGATAGAAGGGTTAAATAAGTAGGTGGAGATAAGGTAAGGGAAATCTTAGAGGCTCACACCTTGGAAGATATTTAAGTAGGAAAGTATATTGCAAAGTTCATAAGATTGTTCTCCTAGTCTATTTTATCTTTTGACATCTAAACCCAATTAAATGCCAACTGAAATAGCCTTAAATTACTACCCCTAAGTAATTCCCTCCTTCTTCCATAAATAAAACAAGGAAAGTAAACGGCACTAAAGCCAGCTGTGATGTCCTTCACACAAACACACACACACACACACACACTTCTCTTTAAAAGCAAAGTTTTCTGAGATATTAAATTTGTAAGAGGAAAAAATCAACACAGACTCATTCATTCCCCAAATGTGCTCACAATTTTTAAATGTTTTAATATTACCATATTAGTCTGTTCTCATGCTGCTATAAGGACACATCTGAGACTGGGCAATTTATAAATGAAAGAAGTTTAATTGACTCACAGTTTCACATGGCTGGGGAGGCCTCAGGAAACTTACAATCATGGCAGAAGGCAAAGCAAACATATCCTTCTTCACATGGTGACAAGAGAGAGAAGTGAAAGCAAAGCAGGGGAAAAGCTCCTTATAAAACCATCAATCTTGTAAGAAGTCACGGACTGGCACAAGAACAGCATGAGGGTAACTGCCCCATGATTCAATACCTCCAACCGGGTCCCTCCCACCACACATGGGGATTATGGAAACTATAATTCAAGATGCGACTTGGGTAGGGACACAGGGGACATAGCCAAAGCATATCAATCACTTTATTCTTGCTCCTAGTTATTATAAATTAGTGTATTTTATAATAAAGATAATTTGTGAAAATGAGCTTAACTGTCATCTTTTGTTTTACTTTTCCACAGTTTCATACACAATATCCAGGTGCCATAGAGAAGGTAACTAATATAAAGGAATTTACAAAATTATAATTTATGAGGTTTATTCTGTACCTTCTGAGTCTTAAAAGAGGGGATACTATTGAAATTTGGAGGTGAAAAGATTTTGACTCTGGAAAAAACTGAATTTTAGGCAATCATTTGTGGCCAAAGTCTACAGGAGACTTATATAACAGAAAATGAATTAATACGGTACTTGAAGAGGAAGAATGAAACAAGAGGAGTGAGGGGTATTGGAAAAATAAGAAAAAAATGAGACAGATAAAGGAAGAATGAGAGTAGCTTCCAAGCTCTATAAAAGAACATGGAAGGAGAGGGGTTTGGGAATCAAATAGATAACTTTGAACAAGAAAAATGGTATTAAAACCAAATAACTGAAAAACAAATTGATAGTGACCAACAGCAGACCCGTGGTTGCCTGTGGCTGGGAATTGAGAAGGGAGCTTGCCTGCAAAAAGGCGGAGAGAAATTTCTAGAGTGATAGAAATCTCATATTTCAATTAAGGTGGTGGTTACATGAATGGCTGTATTTCTCAAAATTCAATCAACCATTAAAATGGGTGCATTTTATTGTATGCAAATTATACCTCAATAAAGTTGATTTTAAAAATTAAATGTTTAGTAAAGCACATTCGCAGACATATATCTAAGTGTATAAAAGAAAGAGAACAACAGAAACGCTGCTAAAAAGAAACTTGCACGAATAAATAAAGCAAGGAAAGCATAAAACTATCCCATAATCTTTAGGAACAACGTGTCCTAGAAGAGTAAATTTTACTGAATATGGAAGCTTACATTTTTAAAGCCTCCCATTTTTCCAATTCATTTCCCCTAGTTCATCTCCCAACCCCAACACTCTTTCTACCACATTGGATCACCAAATCCATCAATTATATCAACTTTTTAGTCTCACACACACACACACACAAATGCATACATGTGCACAAACACCACCTCAACTCACTACAATCAAACCACACTGAGCTGATGTTTTAAAGTGTTAAGTCTGCAAGGCTTGTGAAAAAAAATACATAAATTACTTTTTTTTTTTTTTTTTTTTTGACAGAGTCTTGGTCTGTCGCCCAGGCTGCAGTGCAGTGGCACAATCTTGGCTCACTGCAGGCTCTGCCTCCCAGGCTCAAGCAATTCTCCTGCCTCAGACTTGCAAGTAGCTGAGATTACAGGCACGCAGCACCATGCCCAGCTAATTTTTGTATTTTTAGTAGATTTTTAGTTGGCCAGGCTGGTTTTGAACTCCTGACCTCGAGATCCACCCGCCTCGGCCTCCCAAAGTGCTGAGATTACAGGTATGAGCCACTGCGCCTGGCCTTAAGTTACATTTAAAAGAAATTTGACTTTAAATGTCTCTTGGCTTTCATTGGAGGTCCCATTCAGAAACAAGGAACACAGAAGTGACAGTAAAGCTGAGTAATCACCAGATTGAGAAAATTCTAGACAGAGGGAGGAAAATAAGCTAACAAAAAAAAATAGCCCAATGCATCAAGGCAATCATAAATAGTCAGTCTCGCCAGAAATAATAAGGGGGAGAAGAGGAGACTGGACACGCACATAGCAAACACCAGCCTTAGAAGTCTGAGGATGATGGCCATTGATTCTGTGACAGTTAAACCTATGTTTTGTTCATTAGGGTGTCCCTGAACCCTAACAATTTTGTAGAATATAATGGGTGCTCAAAAAAATATTTAACAAATAGATGGACAGATGGGTGGATATATGAATAAATAAATGACTGGCCTGAATCATGGAGGGTTTTGTTTGTTATGGTAAAAACTCTGGACTTTGATCTAAAACTCACCTTTTACTAACCACGATAATAGACAATCATTTATGAAGTATGTCACAAGTAATTTGTTAGAAATTAAAGTCGAAATACCATAATTTGTGAATAATTTATTTACTTATTTTTTAAACTTAGAGTCTGTTCAAGATTACCCCTATATTATTACCCTCATGTTCATTCCAATGTACTTTACTGAGTGGTAAAGTAAGGAATTTTAGCCAATTCACCAATAAATGCACATCTATTATAAGCCATTATTGATAGTAAATTACCACTGCCAAACTACCAATGACTGTGGCCATTATAAATTATTGAAGTCTGTACTTCCTAAAAAATAAACTTTAGGTAATCCTAGCACTTTAGGAGGCCGGGGCAGGCAGATCACGAGGTCAGGAGATCAAGACCATCCTGGCTAACACAGTGAAACCCATCTCTACTAAAATTACAAAACAAAAAAAGGTATGGTGGCAGACGCCTGTAGTCCCAGCTACTCGGGAGGCTGAGGCAGGAGAACAGCATGAACCCAGGAGGCCGAGCTTGCAGTGAGCTGAGATCGCACCACTGCACTCCAGCCGGGCGACAGAGCGAGACTCCGCCTCAAAAAATTAAATAAAAATAAAAAAATAAATTTTAGGGTTTTCTCAAATTTGGGCAAATCATTGAAGTATATAAGGCATGTGAAATCACCAGTCATGTGACTCTAATGAAGGCAAGAGAGAGTCATTGAATAATTTTAAGAATAGGATTGATATTACATAATTTGTGCTAAAGAAAAATCACTTTTGTGGAAAAGCTAATTAGTGGAGCATATGAGACCTGAGGCAGGAGACTGTTACAAAAGTATAGGTGAGAGGTGGAGAAAATCTGAACCAAGAGAGTAGCAACAGATATGGAAAAAAGAAAAGGACAAGAGAAGTAAATAAGCAATGAAATCAAGACTTATGCATCAATTAGATTTACTACCTTAGGCAAAATGGCTTTGTTTAAACAAGATCAAACAGCAGATAAAAGAAGAGGGTCATACTAGGTAGGAAAGATAAGAAGTTCCATATTAGACATGTTGACTTGGATACAAGGATGCCAAATAGAGGTACTGAGTCAGGATTCCTGAAACAGAGGTGTAAAAGCCTAGAGAGAATGCATAGAGTTTGTAAAAGAGAATATCACACAGACAGAACTTGAAATAATATCACTCTTAAGATAAACAACAGGCATTTGGGCTTCTACTGAACCCCAAGAAGAAGGTGCACATAATTTGAATCATAGACCATGAGTTTCTCCAAGTAGAGTTCCCCTTAGTGTAAAAATTTCATGCATAGTATAGGCACTTAATAACAAAAATGAATAATTAGAAAGCCAAAACTCAAAAGAAAGAAAGCATCTATACTACGGCTAGGAAATCAGTTTCAAGACTAACTGCAGTCATTTTCATATGACTATCTATAAAACTGTGTCCATAGATTCTGAGGTCAAGTATGGGATTCAAAGGAAAGAGTCCCACAACTCTCAAGTAACATTAAAGCCATGGGCTCAGGACAAGAGAAAGATTCATTCATTGTCACGTATTACCACTATTGATATTTTATGTATATTACACAGTTTATTTTTTATTTTAGTATATAATTTTAACTATGAAAATAATACAAGTAAATTGCAATATCAAACAATACAGAGATAAATGCAGAAAATATAAATAATCTTCCCCAATCTGCTCTGAAGTCTCACTCCCTGGAGGCAACAGATACTTAACAAGAGGAAAATGTTTTCCTTTGATGCTCTTACTCCTTTCTCCTGTTCATAAAAGGGTTTTGTTCTGGTTTCATTTGTTCATAAAATTATCATCAAAGGAAGACATTATGACATAGGAAGTACTATGGCATATGGATAAAATTGCTAATGTCCAAATTTATTGTTAGAGTTGACTATCATTTATTATTATTTAAAAAGTATTTTCTATAATTATATATATGATTATATTTTTCTTCTCTAAGAAGGTTTATCAGTAGTCTGCCTGCTACATTGATTTTTATCAGGGACCCAAATGACTTCTAAGTGGCCCATTCCAATGTTCAAGTTTCAGTTTCTTGGCAGCATTTGACACAGCTGGTCACTTTCTCCTTGAGATTTAAAGTATGTGTTCTTACCAGCTTAATGAAGTTCCTTCTCAGTTTCCGTTGCCATTCCTCCTCATTCTTCTGACATCTAACTGCTGGAGTACACATGCAGTGCCCAGTCCTCAGACCTTTTCTTTTCTCCATCTGTACTAACTCTCATTCAATTCCATGTCATAATTGCCATCTTTATTCTGTCTACGTCAAATATGCATCTTCAGTCCAACCTCTGTACTACTCAGCATCTTCATTTTATTGCCTAACAGGCATTCAAATTTCATACCAAAAGTAAACTCCCCATCTTTTCCTTACCCCAAAATATTACCATTGATCATTAAATTGGGTGAGTTGGTTATTCAGCAAATTGACTGACAACTTAGCAGAAATTTACCTCCACCTCTCCCATTAATCTATCCATTGAAGAAGTGACCACAATAATATCTAAAGTATCTCAGTAAGGGGGAAGGGGAACTAAGAATTTTAGGTTCAGCAAAGTTGTCCTTTAACTATAAACTAAACTGATAGGCCCTCTCAAATACATTAAGAACTTAGTAAAATTAAGTACTTTGTAAGTGCTTAGTAAAAAGTGCTAACTAAAGTACAAAGTGCTTACTAAGCACTTTTAAAGTGCTTCATAAAAAGCACTTGCAAGTGCTTCCTTAACAAATTCCTGGACCACAAAATCTAACCATTCAAACAAGCAAACTCAGTAATATCAAAATAATAGTAATAGGCTGGTGTTGAGCACAAAATCTATTTTGAAATGGAACAAGGAACATGTTAGTAAATAGCTTTAATAACTACAGTTACAGAACAAACAAGAAAAGTAATAAATCGATGTATAAATAATAAAATATCAAAAATCAGAGGAGAGGGGAGGGGATCTGTTAAAAAGTATGTGTGTTATTTTTTCATCTTTTATAGCAAATCACTAATGATTGCACTGCTTTCTAGAAATACGTTAACTTTGTGCTCTACGAGCCTCTACATAACTTTCAAACATGCTCTGTTCCTATGACCATCACTACAACATTAGAATAGCAAACAATTGACATTGACTCCTAATAAATGAAGTCTTACTAGAAAGAAAAAACATGTTAATTTCAAACTCTTAGACTGAGTTTATTCTTTTTGAATAGCGATAATGGAATTTGTAAATGGGCTATATCATTTATAGTAATGAAATATTTATCTGAGTGAAATCAACAGCTCCTCCACTTTTATTTCAATCTCTCTTTCTTATGTTAAATTCAAGTAAAAGTAAATTAATAGTTGGTATTTAAAATGCCATGTATACTGTGATCCCATTTTCCTAAAATTACATCTAGCTATATTTTGCTCAATATAGACACACTGAGAAATGTCTGGAAAGATGTTCAAATGCTGAGAATGGTTATTTCTGGAAAGTGGAATTTGGAGTGTTTTTCTGCCTTCTTATTTTTCTGAGTTGTTTAAATTTTATAATAATCAGGTCATTTTATAACAAAAGCTATTAAATGTTTTGTCAACGTCCTTAGTACAAACAGAAATATTCTAATAGTTAAATCTAGTAACTCCCACCACCACTACCATTCAATAAAAACAAGGCCTTTTACAGTTCAAAGTACATGGAAGGAATCAAAGCTCAGAGGGAAAGACCTCAAGATCTTGCTTTTTTGGGTGTGATATTGACCTTATCTCTTCAATAGTAATAAATAATTTTGATTTTATGTCATCTAGCCATGACACAGCCATTCACTGCATTATTGGTTGAGATAATATAGCATAAAGTATTTAAAAGCAACCACCCTAAAGACGGCAATATGGAAATACTGCTTAATGGACAGAAATTTTTTTATCTGTAAAATAACATAAGCCATGTTTTACCTCCTCACATTCAGAGGAGTTGATTAATAATTTCCCCCTTGAAAATATAAAGTATTTTTAAATGCCTATACTTCCAAATCCACATAATAATTAAGTAGCTCTGAACTTAACCTTTCAAAATTTATTCTAAAGGGTTTCTTTTACTTTTTATGTTGGCTTTCAAAATAATAAAAGGCATTATTAAATTGCCTTCCATAGCTGTCACCCAAATTGTACCTTTAGCACACATATACCACCAATCTATTTGCATCCAACATTTCATTTCTTTATGCTTAAAAGCAGTAAATGTTTCAAAAACTGTAGATCTTCTTTTCAGCATAATTTTCTTTTGAAAGAAAAAATTAGCAATTATCTGTTGATTTCATAAGCAGCGCATATCATCAGATTTTTTGTTTGGTTTGGTTTTTTGTTTTTGTTTTTTCTTTTTTTTGAGTCAGAGTCTCGCACTGTCACCAGGCTGGAGTGCAGTGGCATGATCTCGCCTCACTGCAATCCCTGCCTCCTAGGTTCAAGCGATTCTCCTGCCTTAACCTCCCAAGTCGCTGGGACTACAGGCGCCCACCACCACGCCCAGCTAATTTTTTGTATTTTTAGTACAGACAGGGTTTCACCATGTTAGCCAGGATGGTGTCGATCTCCTGAACTCATGATCCGCCTGCTTCGGCCTCCCAAAAGCCTGGGATTACAGGTGTGAGCCATTGCACCCGGCCATCATCAGGGGTTTTAAGGTCAAACATACTACCTTCTAGATCTGTGTTCAGTAGGTATGCTTTGGCCTTGTTTCACCCTTTTCTTTTCTTTCTTTTTTTTTTTTTTTTTTTTTTTTTTGAGACGGAGTCTCGCTCTGTCACCCAGGCTGGAGTGCAGTGGCCGGATCTCAGCTCACTGCAAGCTCCGCCTCCCGGGTTCACGCCATTCTCCGGCCTCAGCCTCCCGAGTAGCTGGGACTACAGGCGCCCGCCACCTCGCCCGGCTAGTTTTTTTTTGTATTTCTTAATAGAGACGGGGTTTCACCGTGTTAGCCAGGATGGTCTCGATCTCCTGACCTCGTGATCCGCCCGTCTCGGCCTCCCATAGTGCTGGGATTACAGGCTTGAGCCACCGTGCCCGGCCTCATGTTTCACCCTTTTCAACTAGACCTTCTTGCTGTGACTGTTACAGAGTTGCCAGTGAAAGAAGGTAACTTTAAAGTTAGCTTTATTTTATTTGTATAGCCCTTGTGAAAAACTGCAGTTGAATCTCTTTAAAATCAGGAGACAGCTTAATAAACTTTTTCTTTGTTTAAATGTAATCATAATGGGGGCAAAACAGGGAGGGCTTAACAGGCAATGAAAACAATTTTTTTTTTACATAAGAAGGAATAGATGTGAGGTGTAAAGACATTTAATTGAATTATCAGACATTTTAATATGTAGAAAATGCCTATTAGGTATTTACTACTTGTTTTACCCCCTACTTACTCAGTATTAGGCACCCCAGTCCCTTTCTATTCTAAACCAAAATAAATAATTGAACAATTCTGCCTGAACTATCCTGAAGCAGTGTGGCATCCATTTATTATCAACTACATTAATAATTAGGATTCTGCTAATCTTGACGGAAAGATTGAAACATTTACATTCTACATTTTATCCCCCATTCTCCCATTGAAGATCACGTGACCTTAAGCAAGATACCTGTCATCACTCAGGGCATAGTTTTCCACCTGTAAAATGATGGAAGTTACCCTAGATCTGCAGTTAGTGGATGTTGGGGGCTCACAGAATCAAAAGAAATGAAAATTAGTGGATCTTTCCCCAATAAAATGCACATACGCATAAACCAAAGGACTAACAATGTTCTACAAGGTCCCATGTGGTATGGCCAGCAGTCCTCTCCCCAAATCCTAATTCTCCACCTTCATCTCCATGTTCACTCTGCTCCAGCTACACTGGCCTCCTTGCTCTTTCTCAAACATGACAAGCAGGCTATCAACTTAGGGTAATTGCACTGACTGTTCTCCTCACCTGGAATATTCTTTTTTACCTCCAAGCCTTTGCTCACATGTTGCCTTCTCAGTGAAGCTTACTCTGATCACCTTATTTAAAATTGCAGACCACATGCCTTTCCAGCTTTACTAGTCCTTGCTCCCTGCTGTAAAATTATTCTCCCCAATGTACTTGTCATAATCTAGCTGTGCACAAAAAGTTAACATAGCAGACCTAACTGTTACCCTTCAAAAGGCAGGCTTAACATGTGGGTCCTTGGCTGGCATCTAGAAACTTGGGTTTCAGGAGGGTTTCCACATGCCTAGAACTGATAAGAGTAGCTCACTATATCTAAGTGTTTGTGCAAACAATGTAATTTATGCTGAACATATGCTTTCCTTTGGCCAGTATACAAATTTGGTATGTGCTAGGCAGAGGCAGGGTGCTGTGTGATTAGCCCCCAATAAAAACCCTGAGCACTGAGTTTCCAATAAACTGTACTGATAGACAACAGTTCATACATGTTGTCACAACTCATTGCTGGAAAATTAAGTGTATCCTGTGTGACTTCACTAGAAGACTCTGGAAGTGCGTAACTTAGTCTTTCCCAGACTTTGCTTCTTTTGCCTTTTCTTTTTGTGGATCTCGCCCAATATCTTTTCACTGTGATAAATCTTAGCTGTGTGTAAAACCATATGCAAGTCCTGTGAGTCTTCCTAGCAAGTCATAGGGACCAGGGTAATCTCCAGTAACCCCAACCCAGTAGCGCACTATAAAATTTACTCATGAATTATGCCTAACACATAAAAGGTGTTTCATTAATATTTATTAAATAAATACATGCAAAATATTGCAATTAATTTAAGAAAGTTAATGGAGCTCCCTAAAAAAGTGCTAATCATTGATACCGGTAAGGACTCCTTTCCAAGATGCTTTCCTTATAATTTGAAGATTCAAAATTCTAAGCAATGGCCAGGTGCAGTGGCTCACACCTGTAATCTCAACACTTTGGGAAGCCTAGGAAGGCAGATCACTTGAGGTCAGGAGTTTAAGACCAGCCTGGCCAACAAAGTAAAACTTCGTCTCTACTGAAAATATAAAAAATAGCCAGGCATGGTGGCGGGGGCCTGTAATCCCAGCTACTTTGGAGGCTAAGGCAGGAGAATCACTTGAACCTGGGAGGCAGAGGTTCCAGTGAGCCCAGATTGCTCCACTGCACTCCAGCCTGAGTGACAAGAGCGAGACTCAGTCTTAAAAAAAAAAAAAAAAAAAAAATCTAAGCAAGAAGATCTGTCTCTGAACTAGTTTCTCTTCCTGAAAATGCTTACATTTAGGGAGAAGTAGAAGGAATTGTATATGTTTTAGTTGGGCAAACTAGGCAGATGTCCTCAGAATTAAGTGTGATAGCATGTTGTAAACTTGGTAAAAACTCTGGCTACACATGAGCCCTTGATGGAAATATGAGGTTGCCATTTTTCTTGGATACCATAACTTGAAAATTAGATTTGGGAAAGCCTCTTAAAGCCAGACTTTTGAAGCTCAGTAATCTTCTGAGCCAAGTTAATCTAGAGGGAGTCTCACGGCCTCCTTTAAAAATGAAAAACATGGAAAGTTAAAGAAATTTTAAAGATGAAATCGGAAAAAGCCAACTCTGAGAACAGAGCCAATCTTTGAATATGTGCAGAACATATGAGGGAGGGGAGAGGAAGAAAGAGTTGTTATTAATGTTAGCTGAATCCTGTTGGAATAAAAAAAAAATAATGTGCAAAGCACTCTCATGTCAGCAATACTACAATACAGATAACCAGCAGCTTGAGTGCAAGCCTACATTTTAAAATATGTAATCTTTTCTGGTAGCAAGAAACATTGGGCAATATATTTATTTTGGCAAGGAAGTTGCCCACTTGTAGACATAATGCTCACAGAACTAAATTTCATGCTGGGTACTCAAAGGGAGCATATGAGTAGGTTCTGTTATGGGGGCATAATAGGAGTTCAATAAATGCTAGTGAAATTAATAAGCATGTCTGGTAGGTATTCCATAAATGTTACTGAAATGAATAAATGTGTGCAAGACACTGGGTTACACACTGATTACAGCCTCAATGCAAATCATACAGGTCTTAATTACTTTCTATAGTAAGTCTAGGCATATTACAGAATTTGGGAGAGATTACAAAAGCAGACCCTTAGTCAGTGAATTAAAAGAAGAGAATTCAGATTGGAAGGAAACATTTCTGCTGTTTTTAATTAACAAATCCTAAAGTAATTATTTTAGCTGTTAAAATAGATTCTCTTTATTCAATTTTTGCAACTTTTATCACTAAATTACTTAGCAATAGCTTCTTCTCTAAACCATTCTCCCTCCTCCTCCACCCCACACAACGCTTTTGGTTCTGTTAAAACCTGTAAGAGTTTTGATTTCTTTGCAGAAAAAGTTCTTTGTGGCCCAACACTAACTGCATTTAACATATGATCCTATCATGATATTGTTAAAAGCTGTAAAACATCAAAGGTAGCCAATTTCAAAGAGAGAAGATAAGCACTAATCATTCAATCACCAATCCCCATGTTTATAGTTGCAAAGTGCAATCAAGAATTAATTTTTAAGCTAGTCTCAAAGCACCTAAGAAAAGATAGATTAAAGAAATATTAAAGATGCAGAAAGAAACATTCTAACTTCTTTATACACTGAATTCTATGTATCTCTAGAAGGAGCCTCTGGAATTCCCATGTCATCAATTCTTTGATGGAAGCATTTATGTGATTCTACTCTTCATTCCTACTTATGACTTAAACAGCCCATATCTTCAGTCAGGACTCTGCATGATTAAATGCCATCCTAGACCAATGGGACAAGTTGCAACAGGCAGATCAGTGGCACCCAGAGGGAGAGAAATCCACATCAGATCCCAACACACACTATAATCTTTTGACCATACCATGTAGACTTCTTACCACATTCATGAGATTGGTTTCACAGCCCTCTTCTTACCTTATCCTAAACTTTCTCTCTAGATTATCTCAAATAATGTCATAACTTTAAATATAATCTCTAAGCTGAAACTGTAAATTTTAAATCTTGAGTCCACACCACTCCTCTGAAATTCAAACTCACATACACAACTTGATTTCTGTTTTTGGATGTCTCACAGGCATTGCAAACTTGTATGCAAAATTGAACTGCTTCACCCTACCACACACCTTGGATTTGCCTCTCTTTGACTTTTTCCATCGCTATAAGCAGCCCCTCCATCTACTCATTTGCTCAGGTGGAATATTTGTGTCATATTAATATTTGTTTTTCATCTCCCTCCACATACACCCCACATCGAATCCATCAGCCAGGCCTAGTATGTGTGCCACACAGATCACAAACCTGTCCAACCTTTTCTTATACACTGACAAGGTCCTAGTCCAAGATACTGTCATTTTTCACTTGGGTTTCAGCATGGGGAGAAAAGTTCATGCTTATACTTGAAAAAAAAAAAAGACCTTTTATAAAATTATAACATTGCAAATTTTAAACAGGCATTTAAGAAGTCTCATATATGTGTTCAATGGAACACACTTGTGTTTCTTTTTCTTTTTTTTAATTTAACTTTTATTTTAAGTTCAGGGTACATGTGCAGGTTTGTTATATAGGTAAACTTGTATAATGAAGGTTTGTTGTACAGATTATTTCATCACCCAGGTATTAAGTTCAGTACCTAATAGTTATTTTTCCGGATCCTCTCCCTCCTCCCACCACCCACCTTTCAATAGGCCCAATGTGTATTGTTCCCTTCTATGTGTCCATGTGTTCTCATCATTTAGCTCCCACTTTTAAGTGAGAACATGTGGTATTTGGTTTGCTGTTTCTGCTTTAGTTTGCTAAGAATAATGGCCTCCAGTTCTATCTATGTTCCTGCATAGGACATGATCACATTTTTTATAGCTGCATAGTATTCCATGGTGTATATATACCACATTTTCTTTATCCAGTCTACCATTCATACGCACTTAGGTTGATTCCATGTCTTTGCTATTGTGACTAGTGCTGCAATTAGCACATAAGTGCATGCATCTTTATAATAGAATGATTTGTTTTCCTTTCAGTATATACCCAGTAATGGAATTGCTGGATCAAATGATATTTCTGTCTTTAGGTCTTTGAGAAATCACCACACCATCTTCCACAATGGTTGAAGTAATTTATCCCACAAACAGTGTATAAACATTCCTTTTTCTCTACAGCCTCACCAATGTCAATTATATTTGGACTCTTTAATAATAGCCATTCTGACTGGTGTGAGATGATATCTCATTGTGGTTTTGATTTACATTTCTTTAATGATCAGTGATTTTAAGCTTTTTTTCATATGATTCTTGGCCGTATGTATGTCTTATTTCAAGAAATGTCTGTTCATGTCATTTGCCCACTTTTTAGTGGTTTTTTTTTTCTTGTAAATTTGTTTAAGCTCCTTATAAATTTTGGATGTTAAACCTTTGACAGACACATAGTTTGCTAAAATTGTCTCCCATTCTTTAGGCTGTCTGTTGACTCTTTTGATAGCTTCCTTTGCTGTGCAGAAGCTCTTCAATTTAATTAAGTCCCATTTGTAAATTTTTGCTTTTGTTGCAATTGCTTTTGGTGTCTTTGTCCTGAAATCATTGCCCATGCCTATGTACAGAATGGTATTGACTATTCTCTCTTCAGGGTTTTTATAGTTTTTGGTTTTACATTTAAGTCTTTAATCCATCTTGAGTTGATTTTTGTATATGGTGTAAGGAAGGGGTCCAGTTTCAATCTTAGCATATGGCTAGCCAGTTATCTCAGCACTACTTATTGAACGGGAAATCCTTTCCACATTGCTTGTTTTTGTCAGCTTTGTTGAAGATCAGATAGTTGAGATGTGTGGCCTTATTTCTGGGTTCTCTATTCCGTTCCATTGGTCTATGTGTCTGTTCTTATACCAGTACCATGCTGTTTTGGTTACTGCAGCCTTGTAGTATAATTTGAAGTCAGGTAGCATGATGCTTCCAGCTTTGTTCTTTCTGCTTAGGATTGTCTTGGCTATCTAGGCTCTTTCTTGGTTCCATATGAATTTTAAAATAGTTCTGTGAAGTGTTTCAATGGTAGTTTAATAGAAATAGCATCAAATCTCTACATCACTTTGGGAAGTATGGCCATTTTAACAACATTGATTCTTCCTGTCCATGAGCATAGAATGTTTTTCCATTTGTTAGTGTAATCTTTGAGCACTGATTTCTTTGAGCAGTGTTTTATAGTTCTCCTTGTAGAGACCTTTCACCTCCCTCGTTACCTGTATTCTGTGGTGTTTTATCTTTTTTGTGTGTGACACCTGTGAATGAGATTACATTCCTGATTTGATTCTCAGCTTGATTGTTGTTGGTATAGAGAAACATTGGTAATTTTTTCACATTGATTTTGCATCCAGAGACTTTGTTGCAAAATTGTTGAAGGTTAAGAAGATGGTTATCAGGTTAAGAAGGTTTTGGGCTGAGATGATGAAGTTTTCTAGTTATAGGATGATGTCATCTGCAAAAAAGGGATAGTTTGACTTCCTCTCTTTTTATTTGGATGCTCTTATTTTCTTTCTCTTGCCTGATTGCCCTGGCCAGGACTTCCAATACTATGTTGAATAGGATTGGTGAGAGAAGGCATCCTTGTCTTATGCTGGTTTTCAATGGGAAATGCTAGAAATGCTTCTAGCTTTTGCCCATTCAGTATGATGTTTACTGAATGGGTTTGTCATAGATGGCTCTTACTAATTTAAGGTATGTTCCTTCAATACCTAGTTTATTGAGGGTTTTTAACATGAAGGAACGCTGAATTTTATCAAAATAACCTTTTCTGCATCTATTAAGATAATCATGTGACTTTTGTTTTTAGTTCTGTTATGTGATGAATCACATTCATTGATTTGCATACATCAAACCAACCTTGCATTCTAGGGATAAAGCCTAATGATTGTGGTGGATAAACTTTTTGATGTGCTGCTGGATTCAGTTTACCAGTATTTTGTTGAGGATTTTTGTATCGGTGTACCTCAAGGATATTAGTCTGAAATTTTATTTTATTTTTTTTTAATTTTTTTTTTTTTTGTCTTGCCAGATTTTGGTATCAGGATGATCCTGATCCTGGCCTCATAGACGAGGTAGGGAGGAGACCCTCCTTCTCACTTTTGTTTGGACTAGTTTCCGCAGGAATGGTACCAGCTCTTCCTTGTACATGTGGTAGAATTCAGCTATGAATCCACCTGGTCTTCAGCTTTTTTTGCTTGATAGGCTATTTATTACTGCTCAATTTCAGAACTCATTATTGATCAATTCAGAGATTCAGTTTCTTCCTGATTCAGTCTTGGGCAGGTGTATGTGTCCCAGAATTTATCCATTTCTTCCAAATTTTCTAGTTTATGTGCACAGAGGTCTTCATAATACTCTCTGATTGTTATTTGTATTTCTGTGGGGTCAGTGGTAACGTCTCCTTGTTGTTTCTGATTATGTTTATTTGAATCTTCTCTCTTTTCTTCTTTATTAGTCTAGCTAGTGGTCTATCTCATTAATTTTTTCAAATAAATGGTTTCTGGATTCATTGATCTTTTCAATGCTTTTTCATGTCTCAATCTCCTTCAGTTCAGCTCTGATTTTGGTTATTTATTGTCTTTTGCTAGCTTTGGGATTTGTTTGCTCTTGGTACTCTAGTTCTTTTAGTTGTGGTGTTAGGCTGTTAACTTGACATCTTTCTAACTTTTTGATGTGGGCATTTAGTGCTATAAATTTCCCTTTTAACACTGCCTTAGCTGTGTCTCAAAGATTCTTGTATGTTGTATCTTTGCTCTCACTGGTTTCAAGGAACTTCTTAGTTTCTACTTTAATTTCACTATTTACTCAAAAGTCATTTAGGTTATTCAGTTACCATGCAATTATATGGCTTGAGGGAATTTGTTAGTCTTGATTTCTCATTTTATTACACTATAGTCCACAACATTGTATGTTATGATTTCAGTTCTTTTGCATTTTGTGGAGAAGTGTTTTACTTCTGATTATGTGATCAATTTTACAATGTGTGCCATGTGGTGATGAGAAGAATGTATAATCTGTTGTTTTGGAGTGCAGAGTTCTATATTTAGCAGGTACATTTGATCCAGAGCTGAGTTCAGTTCCTGAATATCTTTGTTAATTTTCTGTCTTGATGATCTGGCTAATATTGTTAGTGGGGTATCTTTGTTAATTTTCTGTCTTGATGATCTGGCTAATATTGTTAGTGGGGTATCTTTGTTAATTTTCTGTCTTGATGATCTGGCTAATATTGTTAGTGGGGTATTAAAGTCTCCCCCTATTATTGTGTGGGAGTCTAAGATTCTTTGAAGATCTCTAAGAACTTGCTTTATGAATCTTGGTGCGCCTGGGTTGGGCACATAGGTATTTAGGATCTTCTTGTTCACTTGACCCCTTTACCATTATGTAATGCCCTTCTTTGCCTTTTTTGATCTTTGTTGGCTTAACATCTGTCTTGTCAGATACTAGGATTGCAACCCCTGCTTTTACCTGTTTTCCATTTGCTTGGTATATTTTCTCTATCCCTTTATTTTGAATTTATGTGTGTCTCTGCATGTGAGATGGGTCTCTTGAAGACAGCATACCAATGATTTTTGGTTCTTTATCAAACCTGCCACTCTGTGCCTTTTAGTTGGGGCATTTAAGCCATTTACATTCAAGGTTAGTATTGATATGTGTGGATTTGATCCTGTCATCATGATGTTAGCTGTTTGTTTTGCAGATTTTTTATGTAGTTGCTTTATAGTGTCATTTGTCTGTGTACTTCAGTGTGTTTTTGTAGTGGCTGATAACAGTCTTTCCTTTCCATATTTAGTGCTTCCTTTAAGAGTTCTTGTAAAGTAGTTCTGATGGTAACAATTTCCCTCAGCATTTGCTTGTCTGAAAAGGATCTTATTTCTCCTTCATTTATGAAGCTTAGTTTGGCTAGATAAAAATTTCTGGGTTGAAATTTCTTTTCTTCAAGAATGTTGAATATTGTCCCCCAATTTCCTCTGGCTTGTATGGTTTCTGCTGATAGGTCCACTGTTAGTCTGATGGGCTTCCCTTTGTAGGCGACCTGACCTTTCTCTCTAGCTGCCTTTAACACTTTTTCTTTCATTTCAACCATGGAGAGAATCTGATGATTATATGTCTTGAGAATGATCTTCTTGTGAAGTATTTTAGGGGTTCTCTGCATTTCCTGAATTTGAATGTTGGCCTCTTTAGCTAGGCTGGGGAAATTCTCCTGGATATCCTGAAATATATTTTCCAAGTTGGTTCCATTTTCCCCATCTCTTTCAGGGACACCAATGAGTCATAGATTTGGACTCTTTACATAATCCCATATTTCTTGGAGGTTTTGTTTGTTCCTTTTCAGTCTTTTTTCTCTATTCTTGTCTGACTGTCTTATTTCAGAAAGCCAGTTTTCAAGATCTGAGATTCTTTCCTCCACTTGTTCTATTCTGCTATTAATACTTGTGATTGCACTATGAAATTCTTGTAGTGTGTTTTTCAGCTCTATCAGGTCAGTTAGATTCTTTTCTAGGCTGCTATTTTGACTGTCAGCTCCTGTATCATTTTGTCATGATTTTTAGCCTCCTTGGATTGGGTTTCAATATACTCCTGTAGCTCAATGATCTTTATTCCTATCCATATTCTGAATTCTGTTTCTGTCATTTCAGCCATCTCAATACAGTTCAGAACCCTTGCTGGAGAGGTGATGTGGTCATTTGGAGCAAATAAGGTACTCTGGCTTTTTGGGTCATCAGAGTTCTTGTGCTGATTCCTTCTCATCTTTGTGGACTTATCTTCCTTCAATCATTAAAGCTCCTGATCTTTGGATGGGTTTTTTCTTTTATCCTATTTGATGACCTTGAAGGTTTGATTGTGGTATAAAGTGAATTCAGCTAACTGCCTTCATTTCTGGAAGATTTTACAGGGTCAGTGCTTACCTCCCAACTCCTGGACTGCATGCTGTAACTCTGGGGGACTTGTATTGAGCCCCAACTTTGTTCTCTGGCTCCTTGAGGTTAGGAATCCACTTCACTGGGGGGGTGGGGGAGAATGAGGTGCTCCTAGACCACTGGTCACTACACTCCAATGGGTGGTGTCAGCCAAAGTGTTTCAGAGTGTGATGACAGTGGGATCCATTCTTGCTCACAAGTGCCAGTAGGACCAATAGCGGCAGTTGTGGCAGAGTGTGTAGCAGGTGCCAGGGTGCCTGCCTCCCTGCAAGTGTTCACCACAGTGGCAAAGGCAATGCAGCTGGGGGGCCTCCGCTGGTGACTGTGTGTGTGGTCACCCTGAAAGTGGTGTTTTGGCTCAGGAGTGGGGCACTGATGGGTGCAGGTCTGGGTGCATAGGTCTCTGTGCCTCGCAAGTAGGAGTGATTGCTCAGGGCGTGGGAGGATCCACTGTTCTCTGTGGAGTGTTAGCATAAGGGCAGAGCACTGGCTGGGGCAGGGCTGGCTGACTCTGTGCCCACCAAGACTCTGTCTGCAACAGAGGTCAGTTGGGGGAGGAAGGGTAGACTGAACTCCCGAATGCTGATGGTCAAGGAAAGAAAAACTCACCTCCACAGACACGTGCCAGCAAAGCAATGTGGAGAGTTGCCTTAGGCCTAAAGAAAGCTGCAGTATGGGAAGGAGCATGTGGGTTGGTGCGTGGCTGTAGGGGTCATCCTGCTGGAGCTCTCTACCAGTCAGGCACAAACTGCCAGTGCAGAAGCTATGGTGTGGGACCCCAGGGCACCCAAGGCTGCTCTGCAAGCAGGTGTAGCCAGGTTGGGGCCCTGGGAGAGGACAGCAGACCAAAGGGTTCTCAGGTCAGACTGGCCTCGTCTGATGGGCAAGACCACCCTGCAGAGTTCAGGACTGACAGTTCCCCTACTCCTGCACCAAACCCTTTGGGCTCCATATCAGCTGGCTGCTGCCCCTACCCCTTCTCTAAGCAGCTCTCCATGCCAGCTTGAGTATCCATAGTGGTCAAAGGGTCTCCTCCTGCCAGGGTTCCAGAGGCCTGTGGCAAGAGCAGGTTGCTCCTTGCCAGTGCAACTCACCTGTTCCCCCAGAGCTATTAGGGGCCAGGAATGAGTGTAGATGTACTGTAGCCCCATGTAGGTTTCCCAGCTTTCTCGCCCTTCAGCCCAGCTTCTGTGTCTTCCCTCTGTCCATTTTTAGTGCCTCTCTCTCAGAAGATCTGTTAGGAGTGTGCCAGTCATCTGGGTCCCTCCATGAGAACTGTTCCACCTGCCTGCATCTAGTTGGCCATGTTGTCTCCTGCCAATTCTTTTTCTTTTTTATGATTAATAAGATATTATAGGACTTATTTGGTTTTGGAACTTTTTAAATATAACTTTTTAATATAAACATACATACACCCATGTACCTTTTCAGTGTACCATAAATGTACCATAATGTTAAATATCAGAATTCTGATTTGTAACATCCAGATAAATCCATAAGTGATTTTTCCAGTAATCACTCTTTTTGAGACCCTGTCTCAAAAATAAAATAAAATAAAATAAAAGTCAAATGGTAGTAAATAGTAACATACTTAAAGTACATTTGGTTGCTACATGGATGTGGCAACGGAGTCTTACCTTGATACTTGTAAGTTGTATTTTAATATTTGGATCTTCCTCGTTACTTTAAAGAAAAAGGAAAACCATTCAGGCCCTGTTGCCCAATTATTTTACATTTACAGCATGATTTTGAATGTAGAATATATATACATATTGCCACTGTTCTTATAAAGTAACTCAAATAGCTGATTCTAAATATTAAAAAGGGAAAAGATAAAAAACACAGATCAACAAATATTTATGGAGGGCCTACCATGCACAAATAGTGAAGCTACTTACAATCCAAATTGTTAAGTAGGTATGAAATGAGCAATTAGTTGCAAGTTAAAGACACTCAAAATCATAGTGCTTCAAAGGAGACAGAAGTTTACTTTGCTTTCACAAAAAAGCCTGGAGGTAAAGTGCTGCCAAGCTGATGTAGTGGTTCTACTTTATAAAATACCAGGAACCCGGGCTTCTTCCAACTTCTCACTCCACCACCTTAGATATGACCTTAACCTCATAGTCCAAGATGGCAGCTAGAGTCCCAACCATGACATCCACATTCCAGGTAGCAGGATAGAGCCAAAGTGTGCAGGTAGACTAACTTGTATGGAAGTTTGTAAAAGTTACCCAATAAAAATTTCACTTATATGTCATTAATCTTAATCAAATCTCAAAGCATAATTACAGCGGCAAGGGAAACTGGGAGGTATAGCTGCTATTACTGTTGGTCATTAATTCAGCAGGATTCTGTTTTTAGAAGACAAGGACAATTCATGTTGGAGGCAACATCTCACTGCCACATCACTCTCCTGTATGTTTCCCAAAACTCAAATTTCTGAGTGTTCTGTGTCTATTCTGCCCAGCCATGCTGTAGGAGGTAGCATGAAGCAGCTCTTAAATATTTCTATATTTAAACTGCCTGGATTTGAATACAGTCTCCAATATGTCCTCATCTGTGAAATGGAGACAACAGTAAGATCTACTCCTAGGAGTTGTAAAGGTTAATCAGTTCATACATATAAACCCATTGGCACAGTGACTGACACACTGAAAGATAAGTTCAGCATATATTACTAACATTACATCAACTTAGTCAAGAGGAAATGGAAGTAACCTAACCACAAGCTTAATAGCTTCCTAAACAGGATCATGGGAGGCAGTCAGAAGAATAGAGAGTTACCATACAGTTTTCACGGTAAGTCCTGCTGCCCCCCAGTACCATTCATAAAGAAAATAAAAAGGAACTGACTTGTATAAACTGTCACTTTCTCCAAAAAAAATGCTCCTTATTCATACCACATTAACAAAGTTAGGCAGAAAATCTAAACACACAGATCACTCCCCAAACCTTCCTCAGACAATACCTGGGATAAACTGGTATTTCACCCTGCCAAAGAGAAGTGAAATACAGATAAAGGAAAAGCAATTATAGCAATGTCTTTGTTAAAGGCATCCAGCACCAAAGCTAAGATCTGAATTCAAAATCCCTCCCCACTAATCCTGTGGACAAAATGGTGGAATTCATACTTGCTGAAACCACCATTACTCATAAATACTATGAAAATACTTTAAACCACAAATCAAGCAATAAAAATCAGGTTAAGGGGGAAATTTTCTGGCTACTTTTTCCCCACACACATTCAAAATTGCTTTTAAGTCTTTACTGACAAAAGCGACATTGTTTCTTAAAAATAAATTGGGAATAGAGAAACTGACAGATTACTGTGTTGGAGAAGTGTTGCTGGGATATCACCTCTCTTTCATATTTCCCAGCCTTCTAATGTTAAATTTGGGCTCCTGTTGGAGAACCGTTTTTCTTCTTTTATGGCACAAAATGATTATCTTACTTCAACTGCCAAAGTCCAAGCTTGAGAAATGCAGGATAATGAAAAGTGAATAAACTGCTATGTTTCCATTTTCCAACATCGCTTGCAGGCAGCAGGAAGTCACAAGCATAAAGCCACAGTGAATTATCACAAAGACAAAACAATTCATTTAAGGCTATTTATAAGCATATTAATTTTATTTTTGCTCCCAAATGTTGTCTAGTCATAGTATTGTTAGAATCAACAAAGGATTCTCCTCCAATTGGGGGAGGGGCGGGGAGGGACAGAATGGGCTAGTTCAGAATTGGAACAGTGACCTAGAAGACAGTTCTATCGCTCAGTTATTCAAGTGATGTGTCCATCTGAACATCCTTCCCTTCCTTGGTAGCAGAGTGAGATGAATATATATGTGTTAACATTCTTGAGATGAGATATAGTATTTTTTCTAGCCAAACATAACTCCTCCAAAGCCAACTTTTTCCACATGCTTTAGAGTAAGAAGGATAATATTTTTAGAGATGTTGAGAACTTCTAGGCTTTATCACTAAAACTGAATTCACGCAGTGAAGAGGAACCCTAGGGAAAAATTCAAACATAATGTCTTCCCAGTGAATTTCATCTTTATGCCCAAATCTGGGGCAATGGGCTACTTGTTCCCTCATTAAACATAAAGAAAAATAATTACTTAATGAGAGAATATATAGCCATTCTCAATAAAAGCAACTGGGATTCCACAAACATTACTATGTCATGACTGAATGAAGTGCTAAGATGAAGAGTTTAGAAAGAATGAAAAACCTAATTACTTATAGGAATCTGTGTGATTAAGTCTAGAAAAACAAAAGGAAAAAAAGTGCATTAGTTTAATGAGAGGTAGACAAAATAAAATTGGCTCAAAGTGTTTGGTCGAATTATCTTGAATAATAAAAGATTAAATTTCCTAGAAAATCTTTGTTCCAAAGTAAAATGATTTTCTGATTCATACTTTTGATATTTTATAAAGTGAAACAAAAGGGCATTTTCCTATTCTTTTTAGTGTTGAAAAATGGTAAATGGGCTTCAGCGGGCCTGAATTTGGGAACCTAAATGGCAAACCTAAAAATTCACTTAAAGAAGGTGAATTAGGAAACTTTGTTCCTCATAACAGAGCTCCAGTGCTTGAGAACTAAAGCACAAAACTATTTTCTGTGAACTGTAGAGATAGATTTCTGTAAGATGTCTGACTCCATCATTAGGAACTATTGATCCACATTTTTAAATAAGCAGATGGATCATGAATACAGAACCCATTTTTTAAGAAATGTTGACCTAAAAAACACTTACCTGTTTTGTTGATGCAGAACGAAATCAGGTAAAGTGCCCTAAGCTTCCTCAAGATCTACTCAAGCTCAGTTTATCCTGTTAGCCTGTATCTATCTCCTTTTCTCTGCACATTTTTTAAAAGCAATTTTGCCTAATTTCATATACCATGATTTGGAGTAGATTGTCCACTCTCAATGAGAAGGTTTTTCTCCTACAGCTCTAATTCTGGAACTCTTTATTGAAAGCTTGCAAACACTTAGTAAGCATTAGGCTCACCTATGAAAGCTTTTTACTGCTTGTTACTTAATTTAGCTCCAGGCTATAGCACATGAATGCCTCTGCATTCTTTATATGACTCTTTCTGTCAAGTCTCTACACACTGGATTATATGAAGGTCCCCTATGATTCACACAGTCAATACATAAATCAACAAAAATGTAGAAAGAAAGGAGGAGGATCCAGTTTTAGATAGTAAAGATCAGAAAGAATAGTCTACATACTTTATCAAAGCGTACTGCAATGAAAAGTATACGCATGACTGCTTTCAAAACGCAGATTGCTAGTATGTTCATTTCCTTTGTTCTTCAAGTACTCATGGAATTAAAGAAAGAGGAAACAGTCACGTATATTAGTGCTTCCTTCACTGCACTAGGCCATCATAAGCTTCTGATGACCAAATAGAACTAAGACTAAAATGGTTGATGTTCCTAGAAACCTCCCAGTTGACCCAGATAATAAGCTAGGATCAAAAATAACAACAGGCCAATGCAGCTTTTTTCTCTAAGAAATTCTGTTATTGCTGTTATTAGATTTACAGTTACATTGGGATAAGATTTCATGCTGTATTTTTATGGTAATTGCAGTTTGATACACATAATATTTATCATCAGCAGCTCATATACTCTGCTGATTTTATGCTGGGTGGGATTTAAATGCTCAAGGATCTGTACTTTTTGTCCCCATTTAAAAAGACTGTAGACAGGTCAGATAATAATAGCAATAACTCAGAAACCTGTAGATTAGAAAATTGAATAAGGCTGATTCTAAAAGGGCATGGAAATTCCATACCCATGCTATTTTGTTTGCTCACTGAGTAGATGATGGAGTAAAAAGAACATTGAAACTAAAATCTGGGAACATCAGCTCTAATTTCACTATCACACTGTCCTTTAAGGTCCTTGGCCTCTTTGAGCCTCAGTTGCCTCATGTGAAAAATGAGAGGTCGACTAGATTATACATGGCACTATTTTCATCTCTCACATCAATTACAATCAACTGATGATGGCTGGCTGAAGCACTGTGTTAAGAAGGATTATGAGGCTGATTCTGGACCAAAGTAGAGTGTCATGGGTGATTTGCTAAGTCTTCCATAAGGACAATGAGGGAATAGCTGTATATATGCAATATATTTTCTTTATTTGACCTAAAGGACCACTAGGATTTCCTTTAGTTACCATCTAGAAAGGATTTTTTACAATAAAATATCATAAGATCCTTTATACAAAATGTTTGGTCTTGTTCCTTCCTCCAGCCACCCAAGCTGCTGAAAGGAAAGAAGGCCAAGGCAGAGAAGGTGGCTCCAGTCCCTGCTATCATAAAGACGCAGAAGGCCAACAAAGTGGTGAATCCCCTGTTTGAGAAAAGGTCTAAGAATTTTGGCATTGGACAGGACATCCATCTCAGAAGGGACCTCACTTGCTTTGTCAAAGGGCCCCACTACATCCGGTTGCATCAGCAAACAGCTATCTTCTATTAGTGGCTGAAAAGTGTCTCCTGCAATTAACCAGTTCACCTAGGCTTTGGACTGCCAAACAGCTACTCAAATGCTGAAACTGACCCACAAGTACGGAGCAGAGACAAAGCAAGAGAAGAAGAAAGCTGCCAGCAAAGAGGATGTCCCCACTAAGATACCACCTGTCCTTTGAGCAAAGGTTAACATTGTGACCACCTTGGTAGAAAACAAGAAGGCTCAGATGGTAGCGACTGCATATGATGTGGGTCTCACCAAACTGATTGCTGCAGGCCTGCCCTGTATCCTAAGATGGGAGTTCCTTACTGCATTATCAACGGAAGGCAAGCCTAAAAGACATCTAGTCCACAGAAATACTTGTGCCACTGTCACCTTCACACATGTTAACTCAGAAGACAAAGGAGCTCTGGCTAAGCTGGTGGAAGCTATCAGGACTAACTACAAAGACAGATATAATGAGATCTGTCAGCACTGAGGAGGCAACGTCCTGGGTCCAAAATCTCTAGCTTGCATTGCCAAGCTGGAAAAGTTAAACAGTAAAGGACTTGCCACTAACCTGGGTTAAATGTACACTGTTGAGTTTTCTGTACACAAAAACAATCCAAATTCTTCTTTAAAAAACAGCTTGGTTGTATAGATTATCTATAAAATGATTTCTATACTGAAAATTACTTACCTTCATGACACTGTTTCCTCAATAGTATATGCACGCACGTGCACACACACACACACACGTTGATGAGGAAAAACAATCTACTTCCAGCCAGGATAACTCTCCGTGTGGGGTTTCCACATTCTCCCCAACTGTGTGAGTTTCCTCCCATATCCCAAAGATGTGCACATTAGATTAATTGTTGTATCTACAATGTCCAAGTTGGAGTGAGTGTGGGAGTGTGTGTATGAGTGAGGCTGCAATGGAATGGAGTCCCGTCAAGGACTGGTTCCTGCCTTGCACCCTGATATGCCAGGATAGGTACTAGCCACCCACAACCCTGAACAGGAATAAGCAGGTTAGAAAATGAATAAATATAATTTATTGTAAAACTAAAAATGTGCAAAATGTTAAACATACAAATGCACAATACCAAACTGTGGGGTCCAAAAGTGCTCAGCAAGCCTGCCATATTTATCATTTGTTTTGGACTGTGTGGTTATAGGAGGTGCTCCTTATAATTCTCACTTTGCAAACATTCATTGCTTGATTCAATCCACTACCACTACAACCACCATCACTCACTGATTCACTAAAACTTGGGTAAATAATTATCTTACTTGTTTTCATTAATCTTTCTTGAATGTATCTATAGCTCACATTTATTTCAATGTTTAATATTAAAAGTGTTGAGTCTTAGAAATTTGATGATATTTCTATGACAAATATGCTGTAGGAACTTAATGCTTGTTTATGTAAATTAGCCTATAGTAAAGTTGGTTTTATTATATATTATTTTGCTTAAAGTTGCAGTCTCCAATAATCTTTTGACACGTTGAGTGAGAACTTACTCTGTGTGCGTGTGTATAACCTTGTTTTATTGTGCCTCGCTTTATGGCACTTCACAGAATGTGTGTTTTTTACAAATTGAAGGTTTGTGGCAACTCGGTGTCAAGTGCTATTTTTCCAACACCATGTGCTCACTTCCTGTCTCTGTGTCACATTTTGGTAATTCCCACAATATTTCAAACTTCTTCATTATTATTATATCTGTTACAATGATCTGTGATCTATGTTACCATCGTAATTGTTGTGGGGGACCCAGAACAGCACCCATAAAAGACAGTGAACTTAATTACTCAATGTTTTATGTGTTCTGGCTCCTCCAATAACCAGTTGTCCCCACTTCCTCCATCTCTCTCCCTCCTAGGACTTTTCTATTCCTTGAGATACAATGTTGAAATCAGGCCAGTTAATAATCCTGCAGTGACTCTAAATGTTCAAATGAAAGAAACCATAGCAGGTCTCTCACTTTCAATCAAAAGCTAAACATTTCCTTAAGCCAAAACCTAACCCAGAGCAAGACCTACCTCTCTTCAATTCTATGAAGGCTCAGAGAAGTGAGGAAGCTTCAGAAGAAAAGTTTGAAGCTTGCAGAGGTTGGTTCATGAGATTTAAGGAAAGAAGTTTCATAACATAAAAGTTCAACGTGAAGCAGCAGGTGCTGAGGGAGAAGCTGCAACATATTATCCAGAAGATTAGTTCAGATAATTGATTAAAGTGGCTACACTAAACAACAGATTTTCCAGCCTTTTAGTAGAAGAAGATTCCATCTTTCATTTTCTAGGACTTTCAGAGCTAGACAGGAAAAGTCAATGTCTGGTTTCAAAACTTTAAAGGACAGGTGGACTCTCTTGTTAGGGCTAATGTAGCTAATGACTCTTGAATTTCATCAACTTAATTGAAGCCAATGTTCATTTACCATTCTGAAAATTCTGAAAATCCCAGGGCCCTTAGGAACTATGCTAAATCTACTCTGCCTGTGCTTTATAAATGTAACAAAGCCTAGATGACAGCACATTTGTTTAGGGCACAGTGAGCTGAATATTTTAAGCTCACTGTGGAGACCTACTGCTCAGAAAAAAAAAGATTCCTTTCAAAATATTACAGTTCTTTGACAATGCACCTGGTCACCCAAGAGCTCTGATAGAGATATACAAGGAAACAAATGGATTTTTCATGCTTGCTGACACAACATCCATTCTGTAGCCCATGGATCAAGGAGTAAATTCAACTTTCAAGTCTTGTTTTTAATAAATACATTTCATAGGCTATACCTGTCATAGATAGTGATTCCTATGATGGATCTGAGCAAAGTAAATTAAAAACCTTCTAGAAAGAATTCACCATTCTAGATGCCATTAAGAGCATTCATGATTCATGGCAGGAGGTCAAAATCAGCATTAACAGGAGTTTGTAAGAAGTCGATTCCAACCTGCATGAAAAACTGTGAGGGCTTCAAGACTTCAATGGAGGAAGTAACAGTAAATGTAAGAGAAATAGCAAGAGAGCTGGAATTAGAAGTGAAGCCTGAAGATACGGGTAACTGCTGCAGTCTCATGATAAAACTTGAATGGAGGAGTAGTTGCTTCTACTGGGTGTGCAAATAAAGTATTTTTTTGAGATGGACTCTACTCCTGGTGAAGATGCAGTGAACACTGTTTAAATGACAACAAAGGATTTGGAATATTACATAAACTTAGTTGATAAAGCAGTGGCCAGGATTGAAAGGATTGACCACAATTTTGAAAGAAGTTATATTATGGGTAAAATAGTATCAAACAAAATCACATGCTATAGAGAAATTTTTCATTAAAGGAACAATCAATGGGGCAAACTTCAGTGCAGCCTTATTTTTAAGAAATTGCCACAGCCACCCAAAATTCAGCAACTACCACCCTGGTCAATCAACAGCCATCAACATTGAGGTAAGACCCTTCACTAGCAAAAAGATCATGATCCACTGAAGGCTCAAATGATCACCAGCACTTCACAATAAAGTATTTTTAAATTAACATATTTAAATAATGTTAAATATTTTAAATATTTAAATATTTAAAATATTTTATTTAAATGTTTTTTATTTAACTATTTAAAATATTTTAAATACAATATAGTATAAACATAACTTTTATATGCACTGGGAAACCAAAAACTTTGAGCCATACTTTATTGTGATATTGCTTTATTGCAGTTGTCTAAACAATACACATAATATCTTCAAGGTATGCTTCTATATAAAGGGAGGGAGACCTGTGAAAATACTTGAAATGTATTAATTAATTTGTTTCATCTTCAGGAGCCAGACTGTGTTAGGCTATTCTTGCACTGCAGTAAAGAAAAACCCGAGGCTGGGTAATTTATAAAGAAAACAGGTTTAATAGGTCCACGGTTCTGCAGGCTGTACAGGAAACATGGTGCTGGCATTTGCTTCTGGTGAGGGCTTCAGTGAGCTTACAGTCATGGCAGAAGGAAAGGGAAGCTGGCTTGTCACATGGTGACAGCATGAGGAAGGTGTGTGGGGAGGTGCCACATACTTTTAAACAATCAGATTTCATATGAACTCAAAGCAAGAACTCCCTCATCACTAAGGGGAGGACAGCAAGTCATTTACAAGGGACCTGCCCCATGATCCAAACACCTCCCACCAGGCCACAGTTCCAACACTGGGAATTACAGTTCAACATGAAATTTGGGGAGGACAAACATCCATACCATATCAGAGACCAATTCTTCTCTTTATTATACAAATGCCAGTAAAGCCCAGGAGAGAAAATAACAGAAAATAATATATATAGCTAATGGCAATCACTGATAAGGAATCATAAATGAGACTCACAATATCTTAAAATAGTTGTAAAAATGACAGGAAAATCAAAACAACCTTCTTCCAGTAAATGTCTTATGAAGCAATTGTGTATAAGCAAACTGCAATAGCTTGCCTACAATAGCTAACAACATCATCTCACGTAAGATGGTTGAGGTAAAAGACATTTCTGCCAATCTTGCTGTAGCCACCAAAAAGCAAAAAATATGTAACATTCTTTTCAATGTCAGCATTTCTTTGATGATATCTGTAAACATTTGTTTCCATGTAACAAGCAACCTATTCTTCAACCAATGAATACAGCATGAGATAAGAGTCAAAAGACTTGAAGTGTGCTCCCCTCTTTCATGGAATCATTGTGGTCTTCATAACCCACCTAACCTCAGGTGCCTCAATAAATTATGAATATTGACTAATATTTCTCTTTTAGCTCACAAGAAAATAAAATAAAGTCTTGTAGAATGGAGAAGTAGTTAAGTTGCAAAACTCCCTGGAGAGACTCTAGACCGGTTACTGGTTGTCACCTTTACGTGGCCATGGTGGGCTTCTTGCAATCGCTCATTCTTCAGGATACATTCTATCCCTGAGCAAAGAAAGCAAAATCTTGTCCTTATTAAGACTATATTTTTATTGTCTTTTTTTCCCCCAAGTGGACATAAATCTTAGCTTAACTGTCTATTAGTAATGCATACATAATCACATCAAGTTTGGGCAAAGCTAATTACTTATCCAATATCATGTGGCAGTTCAATAAAGAAATTAAATGTCACAATTCCCAGATCTTGTTCCAACTAAATAATGGCAAGACTGAAGCCCAATTAGGATATACACTATATATCCTAAGTATTATAGGCAAACTCAAAAGCCTACAATGTTTAGTTGTTGGAGTTAGAGTGACAATCAGAAATGTTAATGCTGATCCAACTCCAGTATTCCATAAAATATCCCAGTTTCATGTCAAATGAGTTATACCTACAATACTTTTTACTACTGAGAACTAGAAAAATCTATAATGAAAAGAGAATTAAATACAAAATGTTTCTGATATATTATGTTCTAGGCAAAGATCATGTTCCTAATTTACAAATTCCATGAAAAAATACTCTTATGTTGAAATAGTTGTTATTAAAAGTGAGTGCTCTTACAGTGAAAATAGATAGGATGTGACATATCTCTAAGCAATTATTGTTGTTCTAGCCATCACTTTGTGAAGATGTGCTTTATTTTGATTGATTTAGAGAACTGTAATAAATAAGAACTGTTTAGTTGGAATATTTTCTCACTTCAGTCTAGAAAGTGAGATGTGTATTATTTATCTCCAAATAAATGTGTGAAAAGATGTGTGCTTTCAGTTTTTCTACTTTATCACAAAATATTTAAATACCTAATAAAATAATAAATATTGTTCATTAATATATTAATTGCCCTGCTTATACTTTCAGTATCCAATTCGTCATTTCAAGTATAAGACATAGAAAAGAACGCTTGGAATGTTTGCTGTGGCTTTGTACAAATAAAATATAATACCTAACAAGGGCAGGAGGAAGGAGGAGGGATTTGTAAGTTTGCTTGTTGTATTTTTAAAAGTCAAATTTCATTTAAAATTATGTTTAAATAATATTACCAGAATATTCCAAAATAAAAGTCAAAGGTAAGAAAAATGTTAAAATCTTCTCAAATTTATGAAGAAAAAATGAAGTAAAAATTAAAAAATATTGTGAAATGTATCTGGTCTTTCCTGATGAAGCTCTTTGGTATCTCCATAGATGTGGTTTGAACACAAAAAAAAACTGCTCATGCAGTGTTCATGCTAAGATTGCCTTTAACACACTCAGCATACTAATATATCAGGTTCAAAATAGATTTCATAATTGTTTTGCTTAAGACTAACAGGCAAAGATTGTCCTGAATTTGCTGTTCTGCTGTGTTTTTGTAGGACCAAATCCCAGGTGCAGCTTGGCCTCTAAGAGGCATAATCTGCCCCAGGAAAGCCAATCAGGAAGCCTTCCTTTTAACTATGACACAACCGTTCAGATTCACCTGCTACTGCTGTTTCTCCAGAACTTCTACTCTAATGAAATGTATCAAGTTGTTAAGCAATTTTACATAAGATGTGGCTTAAAATAGGTAGCTTTTAATATAGAATGAAATGTTCTAACGAATATAATATTACACTTTGGAAAGGAAGAAAAACATCTACTGGATATTGTCATGTTTGATATTTCTTTTTGGTGTCAGTGGAAACTGAATAGTACATTTTTTTCAAATTTTACTACATATTAAAGGGATGGAGGAAGTAGAAGCATAGACAGTAAACAGGGATGGCAAGACAAAGGAATATAAGTCCTCGAGGATTTTACAATCTAATTGAAATAAGACATAAAGGTTTTTACTTATCTTTTCAATTTGTAATTTTTGTGGGTACATAGTAGGTATAAATATTTATGGGGTACATGAGGCATTTTGATACAGGCATGGAAAGCATAATAATCACATCATGGAGAATGGGGTATTAATCTCCTCAAGCATTTATCCTTTATGTTACAAACAATCAAAGTACACTCTTAGTTATTTCAGAATGTATAATTAAATTATTATTGACTATAGTCACTCTGTTGTGCTGTCAAATAGTAGGTCTTATTCATTCTATTTTTTTTTGTACCCATTTACCATTCCCATCTCTGCCCCACCTCCCCACAACTACCCTTCCCAGCCTCTGGTAACCATGTTCTACTCTCCATCTACATGAGTTCAATTGTTTTGATTTTTAGATCCCACAAATAAGTGAAAACATGCAATGTTTGTCTTTCTGTGCCTTGCTTATTTCACTTAACATAATGATCTCCAGTTCCATCCATGTGGTTCCAAATGACAGGATCTTATTCTTTTTTAAAGCCAAATAGTACTCCATTGTGTATATGTACCACATTTTCTTTATCCATTCATCTGTTGATGGACACTGAGGTTGCTTCCAACTTTTGTCTATTGTGAACAGTATTGCAACAAACATAGGAATCCAGATATCTCTTCAATATATTGATTTCCTTTCTTTGGGGTATATACCTAGCAATATGATTGCCGTATCATATGGTAGCTCTATTTTTAGTTTTTGAAGGACCTCAAAACTGTTCTCCATAATGGTTGTACAAATTTGCAATCCCACCAAGAGTGTACGACTCCCTTTTCTCCATATCCTCATTAGCATTTGTTATTGCCTGTCTTTTGGGTATAAGCCATTTTAACTAGGGTGAGATGATATATAATTATAGTCTTGCTTTGCATTTTTCTGATGATCAATATTTAGCACCTTCCATATGCCTTTTGCCATTTGTATGTCTTTTTTTGCCTCAAACTCCATTTATTTTGATATTAACATAGCTATTCCAGTTTTCTTTTGACTTGTGTTTTCCCAGTATATATTTTTTATTCTTTTAATTTACTTATTTTTCTTCTTTTTTTATTATACTTTCCTCTTTTGAAAAATATCTATTCAAATATTTTGCCTGTTTTTGATCAGATTATTAGATTTTTTTCCTATAGCGTTCTTTGAACTTCTTATATATTCTGGTTAATTCCCTGTCAGATAAGTAGTTTGCAGATATTTTCTCCCATTCTGAAGGTTGTCTCTGCACTTTGTTGGTTGCATCTTTAGCGGAGTGAATGATTTGCAACTTGACGTGATCCCATTTGTCCTGTTTTGTATGGGTGCCTGTGCTTGTGCGTTGTTACTCAAGGAATCTTTGCCCACTCCAATGTCCTGGAGATTTTCTCCAATGTTTTCTTGTAGTAGTTTCATAGTTTGAGATCTTAGATTTAAATATTCAATCCATTTTAATTTGATTTTTGTATATGGCAGAGACAGGGGTCTAGTTTCGTTCTTCTCTATATGGATATCCAGTTTTCCCAGCAGCATTTATTGAAGAGACTGTCTTTTTTTGCCAATGTATGTTCTTGGCACCTTTGTCGAAAATGATTTCACTGTAGGTGTGTGAATTCATTTCTGGGTTCTTTATTCTGTTCCATTGGCCTGTGTGTCTGTTTTTATGCCAGTACCATGCAGTATTGGTTACTATAGCTCTGTAGTAAATTTGAAGTTAGGTAATATAATTTCTCCAGTTTCATTATTTTTTTTAGGATGGCTTTAGCTGTTCTGTGTCTTTTGTGGTTCCATATAATTTTCTTTTTCTTTTGAGACTGACTCTTGCTCTATCACTCAGGCTAGAGTACAGTGGCATGATCTTGGCTCACTGCAACCTCTGCCCCCCACGTTCAAGTGATTCTTGTTCCTCAGTATTCCAAGTAGCTGGGATTACAGGTGTACCACCATACCCAGCTAATTTTTGTATCTTTAGTAGAGATGGGGTTTCACCAGGTTGGCCAGGCTGGTCTCGAACTCCTGACCTCAAGTGATCTGCCCGCCTTGGCCTCCCAAAGTGCTAGGATTACAGGTGTGAGTCACTGCGCCCGGCCCATATAAAATTTAGGATAGTCTTTTTCTATTTCTGTGAAGAATGTCATTGATGTTTTAATAGGGATTGCATTGAATATATAGATTACTTTAGGTTGTACAGACATTTTAACAATATTGATTTTTCCAATCCATGAACATGGAATATCTTTCCATTTTTTGGTGTCCTCTTCAATTTCTTTCATGAGTGTTTTATAGCTCATCATCACTGGCCATCAGAGAAATGCAAATCAAAACCACAATGAGATACCATCTCACACCAGTTAGAATGGCGATCATTAAAAAGTCAGGAAACAACAGGTGCTGGAGAGGATGTGGAGAAATAGGAACACTTTTACACTGTTGGTGGGATTGTAAACTAGTTCAATCATTATGGAAAACAGTATGGCGATTCCTCAAGGATCTAGAACTAGATGTACCATATGACCCAGCCATCCCATTACTGGGTATATACCCAAAGGATTATAAATTATGCTGCTATAAAGACACATGCACACGTATGTTTATTGCAGCACTATTCACAATAGCAAAGACTTGGAATCAACCCAAATGTCCATCAGTGACAGATTGGATTAAGAAAATGTGGCACATATACACCATGGAATACTATGCAGCCATCAAAAAGGATGAGTTTGTGTCCTTTGTAGGGACATGGATGCAGCTGGAAACCATCATTCTTAGCAAACTATCACAAGAACAGAAAACCAAACACTGCATGTTCTCACTCATAGGTGGGAACTGAACAATGAGATCACTTGGACTCAGGAAGGGGAACATCACACACCGGGACCTATCATGGGGAGGGGGGAGGGGGGGAGGGATTGCATTGGGAGTTATACCTGATGTAAATGACGAGTTGATGGGTGCAGCACACCAACATGGCACAAATATACATATGTAACAAACCTGCACGTTATGCACATGTACCCTACAACTTAAAGTATAATAATAATAAATAAATTTAAAAAATAAAAAAATAAATAAATAACAGCAAAAGCAAAAAAAAAAAAAAAGACATTTTGATGACTTCTGTAAATGGAAACCAAGTGTCACTTACTACTAATAGAACTATTATGATGCATGTAATGAATACAAAATCGTTTTGTAAGATTCTAAATGCTCCTGCTTGCCAAACCTTTGAGTTTTCATTATAAAGAAGGGCTTTCACTTCTTTGGTTAAGTTAATTTATAGGTATTTAATTTTATTTGTGGCTATTGTAAATGGAATTACATTTTAATTTTTTTTCAGATAGTTCACTGTTGGCATATAGAAATGCTACTGATTTTTGTATGTTGATTTTGTATCCTGCACCTTTACCGAATTTGTTTATCAGTTCTAATAGTTTTTTTGGCAGAATATTTAGGTTTTTCCAAATATAAAATGATATAATCTGCAAACAAGGATAATTTCAGTTCTTTCTTTCTAATTGAATGATCTTTATTTTTATTCTTGCCTGATTGCTCTAGCTAGGACTTCCAGTTGAATAACAGTGGTGAAAGTGGGCATCCTTGTTGTGTTCCAGATCTTAATGCAAAGCCTTTCAGTTTTCTCTCCACTCTGTATGATAGATCCCCAGCTAGTATAACACTACAGCTGTTATTATATTATATATTTTACATTTTCATATTATATTATATTAATTATATTTCATTATATTATAATACTATAGCTTTTATTATGTTCAGGTATGTTCCTTCTATGCCCAGTTTTTTAGGGTTTTTATCATGAAAGGATGTTAAATTTTATGAAATGCTTTTTCAGCATCAATTTCAATTGAAATGAACATATGATTTTTGTCCTTCATTCTGTTGATATGATATATTGCATTGATTGTTTCATGTATATTGAACCATCCTTGCATCCCAGGGATAAAACCCACTAGTTCATGATGAATGACCTTATAAATTAATTGTTGGATTTGGTTTGCTACCATTTTGTTGAGGATTTTTGCATCAATATTCATCAGAGATATTGGCCTGTTGTTTTGTTTCTCTTTTTTGTGTGTGTGATGTGTCTTTGTCCGGTTTTTGGTGTCAGGGTACTACTGGCCTTAAAGAGTGAGTTTGGAATTTTTCCCTTATCCTCTCTTTTTTGGAATATTTTCACTAGAATTGGTATTAGTTGTTCTTTAAATGTTTACTAGGATTCAGCAGTAAAACCAGTGGGTCTGAACTTTTCTTTACTAGGAGACTTTTATTACAGCTTCAATCTTGTCAATTGGTATTGGTTTGTTCAGGTTTTGTATTTCTTCATGGTTCAATCTTGGTAGGCTGTATGCGTCTAGGAATTTTTCCATTTCTTCTACATTGTTCCACTTTATTACCGTATAGTTGCTCATAGTAGCCACTAATGATCCTTTGAATTTCTGTGGTATCAGTTGTAATATCCCCCTTTTTCATATGTGATTTTATTTATTTGGATCTTCTCTGTTTCTTCGTAGTCTGGCTAAAGGTTTGTCAATTTTGCTTAACTTTTTAAAACACCAACTTTTTGTTTCATTGATCTTTTACATTGTTTTCATTTCAATTTCATTTATTTCTTCTCTAATCTTTATTTATATTTTCTTCTACTAATGTGGGGTTTGTATTTTCTCTCACTTTTCCAGTTCTTTAAAATTCCTCATTAGGTTATTTATTGGAAGTTTTTCTTTTCTTTTTCGATATAGACATTTATCGGAATAAACTTCCCTCCCAGTATTGATTTTACTGTATTTCACAGGTTTTGGTATGTTGGGTTTCCATTATCATTTGTTACAAAAAAATTTTCAATTTCCTTCTTAATTTCTTTATTGACCCAGAGGTCATTCCAGAGATGTGGTTTAATTTCCATTTATTTGTATAGTTTCTGAAATTCCTCGTGTTATTGGTTTGTAGTTTCATTCCTTTGTGGTCAGAGAAGATGCCTGATATTATTTCAATTTTTTGAATGTTTTAAGACTTGTTTTGTGACCTAACACATGGTCTATCCTTGAGAATAATCCATGTGCTGAAGAAAAGAATGTGTATTCTGTACCATTGGATGAAATGTTCTGTAAATATCTACTAGATCCATTTGGTTCACAGTGAAGATTAAGTCCAATGTTTCTTTGTTGATTTTCTGTCTGGTAGATCTGTTCAATGCTGAAAGTGGGGTGTTGAAATCTCCAGCTATTACTAGGGGCCTCTCTCCTTAGCTCTAATAATCTTTGCTTTACGTATCTGGCTGCTTCAGTGTTGGGTGCATATATATTTAAAATTGTTATATCCTCTTGCTGGATTGATGTCTTTATCATTATATAGTGACTTTCTTTTTCTCTTCTTATTGTTTTTGTCTTGAAATCTATTTTGTCTGATATAAATGTATCTACTTCTGCTCCTTTTTAGTTTCCATTTGGATGGAATATCTTTTCTCATCCTTTATTTTTAGTCTATCTGTGTCTTTATAGGTGAAGTGTGTTTTTTGTAAGGAACAGATCAATGGGTCTTATTTTTTTTATCCATTCAGCCACTCAATGTCTTTTGATTGGGGAGTTTTGTCCATTTACATTCAATGTTATTATCGGTAAAAAAGGACTTACTCCTGCCATTTCGTTGTTTGTTTTCTGGTTGTTTTGTGGTCTTCTCTTCCTTCTTTCTTCCCTTCATGTCTTCCTTTTAATGAAGGTATTTTCTCTGGTAATGTTTAGTTTCTTGGTTTTTATTTTCTGTGTATCCATTGTATGTTTTTTGGTTTGAGATTTCCATGAGGCTTGCAAATACTGTCTTATAACCTATGATGTTAGCCTGATGACTACTTAAGTTGTTTGTAGAAAGAAAGAAACAAAGAAACAAACAAAAAGAAAACTAATAAAAACTCTACACTTTAACTTTGTTCCCTCACTTTTTAACTTTTTTGTTTCTATTTACACCTTATTGTACTATCTATGTCTTTAAAAGCTTTGTAGTTACTATTTTTATTGGCTCATCATTTAGTCTTTCCACTTAAGAGTAGTTTCACACCACAATTACAGTGTTATAATATTATGTGTATTTCTGTGTACTTACTATTATCAATGAGTTTTGAACCTTCAGGTGATTTTTTATTGCTCATTAATGTACTTTTCTTTCTAATTGAAGTACTCTCTTTTCCATTTCTTGTGGGACAGGTCTGGTGTTAATGAAATCTCTAGCTTTGTTTGTCTGGGAATGCTTTTACTTCTCTTTCATGTTTGAAGTATGTTTTCACCAGATATACTATTCTAGGGTAAAAGGTTTTTTTTCCTTAAGCACTTTAAATTGAATTAATGAATAAATGGACCTTATTAGAACAGATGAGGCTTGGACCTTAAAGGACACACTGTACATGGACAAGTAGAAAATATGGAGAGAGAAACTTCTAGTTATAAGTGAGTTTCTGCAGGCCTTCCTAATCTTGTGGTGATAGATGAGAGTTCATTAATAGAAATAATCCAAATTTCTTCCCTCAACTATCTAATGTCAGGTCTCCTTCCTGAAGAATTTCTGTGAAGCCTTAAAGAGTGTCAAGATCATTCTCTCATGAACTTACATTTAGAAACCCTTTCCTACTGATATCAATGCCACATCATTGTCCCTCCTGCTGGTGCCCTCAGCTTGAGACAGCAGATATGGTACTCAAAGAGCTGCCTGCCTCCAACGGACCACAGAGGCATTCTATTTCCTGGAGTCTTCCCTGAGTCAAAATCACGCTAATGAGTTAAAATTATGAGAATTTTTATTATTGGAAGAAGTTATTTTTATCTAATTCTTGATCTACTTATAATAAGTAATCCTAGAATTTTTTTTTTTTTTGAGACAGGGTCTCTCTCTGTCTTCCAGGCTAGAGATCTCAGCTCACTGCAACTTCTGCTTCCCAGGCTCAAACGATTCTCTAGCCTCAGCCTCCCAAGTAGCTGGGACTATAGGTATGAGCTGCCAATGCTCAGCTAATTTGGTTTTTGTTTTGTTTTGTTTTTTATAGAGATGGGGTTTCACCATGTTGCCCAGGCTGGTCTCAAACTCCTGAGCTCAAAGACATTTGCCCCTCAGCCTCCCAAAGTGCTGGGATTACAGGCATGAGACACTGTGCCCAGCCAGTAATCCCAGAATTTTTACAAAAGCTTCTATTGTTGCAAAATGAAACAGTATTCTCTTACCATTATTTAAAGTCACTTTTTTCACTTGCTGGTAAAAAAAGAATTTGTTCAATCATTGACAAATATTTGTTGAACACCCACTCTGTGCTATGTACTACTATGTTAGGTGATGGATATATGTTGATGAATGAAACAGACTGTATCCTTGTAGAATTTGAGCTGCTGAACTCAGAAGTAAATTCTGTGAAAGTTAGGATGGATAGTCAAGTTGAGTACTCTTAGTTTTAATATTTAACATGTTGCTCTTAACAATTTTTTAATAAATGTTACTGTACAAAGGTAATCTAGGTTTTGAGGTATATCCAGAAAAATCTGTATTTTTAGTCAAGAGAATCCACCCAAGAGACTACTCATAGAAAATAATTTATATGATGCATCAGATAGAAAGTAAAATTTAGTGTTTTCCTGAAAAAAAAAAACACACAAAAACCAAATACAATGGAGACTTCTCTTCCACATTCTGTAGCATTTGTTTTTTCAACTAAACATCAACACTACACTCATGAAAACAACTCCTTCAGCACTACCTGTACTTTGCTTCACCAAACCAGAAACATCAATATAAAAAACAAGCAGCATACCAAAGGTCAACTGATCTTCAACAAGGGTGCCAAAAATACACAATGGGGAAAGGATAGTCTCTTCAACAAATGGTGTGAAAAGTCATATCCATATGCAAAAAAATGAAATTGAACCCTTACACCATAAACAAAATTCAACTCAAAGTAGATTAAAGACAAACATAAGACCTGAAACTGTAAAACTTCTAGAAGAAAACATAGTGGAAAATCTTCATGACCTTGGTCTTGGCAATGATTTCATGAATATCTCACCAAAAACACAAGCAACAGAAGAAAAAATAAACAAATGAGGCCACATCAAAGGAGAAAGCTTCTGCACACCAAAGGAAACAACTGACAGAGTGAAAAGGCAATGTATAGAATAGGAGAAAATGTTTACAAACTATATATATTCGTCCATTCTGCATTGCCATAAAGGAATACCTGAGACTGGGTAATTTATAAAGAAAAGAGGCTTATTTTGGCTCATTGTTCTGCAGGCTGTACACAAAGCATGGCACCAGCATCTGCTCCCAGTGAGGGCCTCGAGAAGCTTCCAACCATGGCCAAAGGGAAAGGGGGAGCCTGCGTTTCACATGATGAGAGAGAGAGCAAGAGACAGAGGGAGGAGATGCCAGGCACTTTTAAACAACCAGATCTCACATGAATTCACAACAAGATTTTCATGAGGGATCTGTCCCCATGACCCAAACACCTCCCACTAGGCCCACCTCCAACATTGGAGGCCACATTTCAATGTGAGATTTGGGGGAGGAGGGGATATCCAAACCATATTGCCATATTTTAGGAAGTAATTCCTAAAATATATAAGGAACTCCCACAACTCAACAGCAAAAAGACTAATAACGCAATTTTTTAAATGGGGCAAAAACTTGAACAGACTCTCACAGTATCTATGTGAAAATATACTCAACATCATTAATCATCAAGGAAATACAAATCACAACCACAATGAGATATCATCTCATACCTGTTAGAATGGCTATTATCAAAAAGATGAAAGATAAGTATTGTCAAGGATATGGGGAAACTGGAACCTTTGCACACTGTCAGTGGAAATGCAAAATGGTAGGGCTGCTATGGAAAACAACATGAAGGTTCTTCTAAAAATTAAAAATATAACTACCATATGATTCAGCAATCCCCCTCTGGGTATTTATCCAAAAGAATTGAGATCAGGACTTCAAAGAGCAATTAGCACTCCCAGGTTCATTGCAGCACTATCTGCAATAGCTAAAATGTGGAAACAATCTAAATGTCCATCGACGAATGAATAAAGAAAATGTGGTATCTATATACAATGGAATATTATTCAGCCTTTAAAAAGAAGGAAATTCTGCAATATATGACAACAGAGATGAATTTGAGGAAACTGTGCTAAGTGAAAAAAAAAAGCCAGTAATCAAAGGACAAATACTGCATGATTCCTCCTATATGAAGGATCGAAAACAGTTAAATTCATAGACTCAAAGGATGGAATGGTGATTGCCAGGGACTCAGGGGAGAAGAAAAAGGAAGTTGATAATCAAGGGGAGTAAAGATTCAATTAATAAAGATAAGTAAGTTCTAGAGATCTGCTGTACAACATTGTACCTATAGTTATCAATACTACATTGCACACTTAAAAATTTGTTGAGAGTAGATCTCATGTTAAATGTTTTACAACAATAAAATAATATAAAAAATAAAACGACAAAGAAGCATGCTGTAATGGCTATTCCAGGTTATCTTCCAGTAGGCTTTGCTAATTACTTTCCTCCAGCCTCAGCCTAGAGCCCCCAGGCAAAGCAACTCCCTATGACCTACACAGTTGTTCACCATCCATGCTCAGACATGGATTAATCACACTTAAATGGGAACCCCTACACAAGAGGATTAAGGTAAGGTATCAGGGCACTCAGGATATCAGCTTAATTATGTCAGAAGATTTGTGATGATGAACTGTGACAGACAAGGTTAGTCAGATAAGATGAGTCCTGTTGCAGATGGTAATTTAATTACCAATTTTTGGCATGTATTGAGCCCTGACCATTTGTGCAAAATGTTTTATTTAGGTCTTATCATGACCTATTTGAAAATTACAAACTGAGGTTTAGCTATATTAATCTGTCAAGGTCACTCAGCTAGCGTATGGCAGAGCTGAGAATAAAACCATGCCTACTGAATGTCAGAGTCTCTGCCCTTAACTACTAGATCATACCATGGTTGTGAGAGAATCAGTAAAGGGTCAGAAACAAATGATGGCATGAAGAAAGCACCATTACAGAAAGACTGAATTGCTGGGGACAATGTACAGGAGAGAAAGATAGTTGGAGGAGGGGAAACTTGTTGCTTTCATTTAATGTTAATTAGTAAAAGTTCAGTCTTAATCCACAATAATATTTCTACTTTCTCATAGCACTGTGTGTTTCCTTAATAAATAGACGAAAGCAGTAGCTTAGAATACCAGCACTAAACTTAAGTTTTTAAGATTATAACCATAAAGATCTGTGTGAATGATGACCAAATGGTTAGTTAAAAAAAAAAAAGTAATAAAAATCCCACCACCAACAACAAAGAAAATTACCCAAAGATGACTGAGAAACATCTTTACACCACTATTTGCCTGATAGAGTGACTACATAAAACAAACAATACCAGATGCTGGTGAGGATGTAAAGCAACTGGAGCTCTCATAGGTTGCTGATGAGAATGGAAAATGGCATAGCCCTGTGAAAAACAGTTTTCCAGTTTCTTATAAAGTTAAACATATACTTAGCATACTACCCAGCAATTCTACTTCTAGGTATTTACCCAAGTGAAAACTAATATTCATACAAAAAAAAGTATGTGGAAAATACATATATATATATAAGCTTTATTCATAATTACCAAAAGCTGTAAATAACCTACATTCCCCTCAAATAGACATGTGTTTTTAAAAATGGTGATACATCCATAGTGTGAAATAGTACTCAACAATAAAGATGAACAAACTATTGATACATGCAACAAAGGGATGAATATCAAATGCTTTATGCTAAGTGAAAGAAGTCAGACTCAAAAGGCTAGATATTGTATGATTCCACTCATTCATATAACATTCTGGAATAGGCAAAACAGATCAGTGGGTGTCAGATGTTAAAGGTATGGGGAATATTTGACTTCAAAGGGAGAAGAGAAGAGAATATTAGAGGAGACATATTGAAATTGTTCTTTATCTTAACTGTGGTAACGGTTATATAACTCTACCTATTTTCTAAGACTCATAGAAATATACACCAAAAAAGTCAATTTTACTGTATATGAATTAAAACTACACTTTCAAATAAAAAAATCTCTTCTACAAGCAAGCATACAGCAAAAGCTTCACATTTTCTAAATGTTATAAACCACTGAAACATTTCACAAAGCACCATCTACAAATAAGATAATGTAACTGAGTATTTAAACCA
Organism: Macaca nemestrina; assembly: GCF_043159975.1. Lineage (NCBI taxonomy): Eukaryota > Metazoa > Chordata > Mammalia > Primates > Cercopithecidae > Macaca > Macaca nemestrina. The sequence continues at coordinate 63,538,281 of NC_092133.1, forward strand.
AAAACCAAGCTATAATTTTTCAAAAATTATATACAAGGCATAAAAACATGCTTATTAAAAGCATAAGTAGTTGGCCAGCATGCTGTTTACCACCTCTGAATAGCTATAAAATGTTTATAGACTTTTATATCTTTCGTGAATAAAATGGAGTAAATTAATGCAAAGTTATTTTTCTGAGAGAAGCTGTCAAACTCCTTTCTGGCCAAAAAGGAATTTGTGACTTCCTGTTATGTTAAATTTAGTACTAAAGCCTGGATGAACTGCCTCAAATGGGCTATTTACTATGATAAATACTGTTTCCTAACAAGAGGAAAAGTGGTGGCCTGGGAAGATAACTGCTGGGATTTTAATGCACTCTCTGAAACACTCTGACACACTCTGTTAGAGAGAATAATTTAATATTAACCAGAAGTCAGGCCTAACATTCCATTTCCTGAAAATGATCATCAAAAAACAAATGCAATTTAATTCACCAAACATGTATTAAGCATTTAATATATGCCAAGCACTGTGCTAGGCACTAGGTAAACAAATTGAAAATAACACAATATTTACCTTTAAAGATTGCACAAATTAGCAGGGGATAGAGACATGTAATAAACAAATATACTTCCATACAATAATCTAAGTGTGATGATAGAAGTGTGATCGGGTACAGGGACAACCAGGGGAAAAAGTGATTGTCTGAGTTCTAACAAAGAGGACCTCAACCACATCCTAGGACCCCCTAAATCTGCCTTCAGATGATTAAAATGCTAACAGGGACAAACAGAAGGCTGCATGGCTTAAAAAGGCCATTCCTTTTATATTTACCACCACCATCTTCCATGACAGTTTGGAAAACACTGAGCAAGGCATACCTGTGCTGAGGTGTTTATTCCTTGACTTGAAATAATCCTCCAGGTGATGAAATTCCCACAGGACAAAGGAATAATAATCTAAAGTCTCCCTTTCCAGAAAGTGGAAAAGTTCCAAGTAGTTTTATTCCTTCCTTACTGAAACCTAAGATCCCTTTATGCAAAAGAAAAAAAAATAAAGGTCTCATGCCTCATGATAATTCACTGTGGCTAACTACTTAAAATTAAGATAGAAAGGTATGAATGTTTCATTTTTCCTGTATGTTAGCAGTGATCATAGCTAACACATAATTCCAGTTCACTGTTACTATGAAATGTAACTACTGCTCCAATACTCTCACAATGGATTAAACAAGTAAAAGTAACATTCTGAAATAATAGAACTGCTACTATCTCCTGTGTCTTCAAACCCTTCCCTGAAACTACTAGCCCTAACAGAGAAGAATCCAGCAGTACTTTCTTTCCTCTCTTCTTTCTATCCTTTCCATTCTATCCATCACAGAAAGTAGCACCTTTTTTCCTTCATCCTTTTTATTCTATGCATCACAGAAATTAATTCCAGTTATGTACACAATGGCCACCTAGCAGAAAACAAATCATTAGAAAATGTTAAAAGCAAAACAGTGGGAAGGAAAACCTAAGTGTCACATCTTTGAGGGCCAGCACTATGTTTCCAAAATGGGAAAGGTTTTATAGCTAGAAGATCTGGGCTCAGATCCTGCTTCTGCCACTTACTAGCTCTGTAGCTTTAGACCATATATTCACCTGTCTGAATGTCAGTGTTCACTTCCGCAAAATGTAGATGATAGGAACTGCTTCTTTGCATGATTATTCTTGAGATTAGGTGCCATACAAGACTGATTCTCAATCCCACTGCGTGCTAAAATTCGGGGGCACCACTCTGAGATTCTGTTTTCATTGGTCTACTGTGGGGCATGGACTACAAAAAGAGAGAAAGAAGCAGCAGTACAGCTGGGAAACAACCTCTGGGTTATAGTAACTGCGTGAACTCCCTAAACTTTAATTCAGTGCAGCATTTCACAATTTATTATTGTCTTTTAAAAGTACCATTGAACTCATCCTGTTATGCAAGTTACATAGTCTTAAAGATTGCTAGTAATTCAATAGTTAAATTTGGTGTTTACTTAGAATGCCTCCTTTGACAAGCAAATCATCATTTTCAACAACTGAGAATTGTTATAAGGAGCTGAGAAAACAAGATATATACATTAAATGATTAAAGTCAATTCTTAGGTGCCAAAAAATGAAAGGAGTGTGATGATGGGATAAGCTTTATGATGCTTGAGGTCAGGTACCTTGATTTTTAAAAATAGTTCCAGCATCAAGAACACTGCATAGAACCAAATAAATATTTGTTAAGTAAGCAGATAAATGTGAGAGTGAATGCACAAATGTGACAATTTCCACAGGAATTTACCAAGAGAGTCATCACTGAAGACTGGAATGTAGAGGAAGGTATTTTAATTGGGAAAATAAGTTTCAGCCACTGCCCACCAATGAGGCTTCAATGCCTCTAACGAAGAGACCTGAACTTCAGGTTTGAAAGGTAAATTGCAGTCCTTGCATTTTCAGTTAAACCTTTCAAACAGAAGCCCACTCTGCCTCCATTCTTGGTCCCAATTCTGACTCTCCTCCAAACTTCTAATATTAACAATTGGCACAAGGCTAGCTTTCTAAAACAAACATTTCTCCTTACTAGGAACATTACAAAAGTCTTGCTTTCTGAGCATTGTATGCCTGCTTTAACAGCTGGTTAATGCACAGTATAAAACAAAGAAGAGAAAGGACAGGATCTACCCAGCTGAGTTAGCCAACGGTCCTGGGAGATAAATTGACTAACTGCCTGTATAGCATCTTACATTCTCCAAAATAACCCTACAAGGTTGCTGCAGATCTCAGATTAAGAAAAATTTATTGCTGAGTTTATTATTTTTAACATCCTTTGTCTGAGCACCTAGCAACTAAAGTGATAAGTACCTTCAACTTGCAAGGATAAATGCTGCAAATATCTTGGCTGAATTACCCATTTGTATGTATGTTTGTAACGTGAATTATTCATTTACACTTTTTATTTTTTAAAGAGGAGAATAAACAAAACTAGAAAGAGAAGAGATACTAAAAAATCTCATTGCTGTAGATTTAAAGGTTTTCAGGTGGTAGGAAGCCAAAAGGCCCCTTCGGCAATAAACAATAGATTTATTCTACAATCTAATTAATATTCACAAACTATGTTACTTACGAAACAAACAATACATCTAGGGAATGCAATTGCATCCAAGCAAAAGTATGCATATTAATGAGGAAAAATCTTACAAAATTAGGCTTGGAAAAGTATGTGCAGCAAAAAAGTTACGGTTTTTCTTTAAAACTGTATTTGAATATTAAGAACAATGGGTCAGTCCCATTTAATTGCTGGTCTTATAATAAAGCAAATATTTTAAATTTGGGTGACAACATGAACTTTCCCTGAAACCTCTGCCAATAACAACCTAGGGTATCTATTTCTCGTTTGGAAAGGAATGAAGGGTTTCCTACACCTATGTGCAAGTGATAATGCAAGGCCATGAAAATTCTACACCCATAAACCTACTATGGAAAAAAATTTAACCCCTTCCAAATTAATACTTTGCTATCGTCCAAATGATAGCTTAAGATTAACATTCATTGATTGATTTCTGTTTTCTTATTAACAATAACACCACTGCTTTGTCATTGGTTGTCCAAGTGGGACATGCCATTGTGATGTGAGAAGAAAATATCAAAACTTCTATTTGTACTTATTATCATCAAAAACAGAAAGAAATTAAACTTTATTGATATTTTAAAAAGAAATCACACTGACCCCTTCCCTGTCCCTATATCAACTGTAAACAATACAGACAGGTTTCATGAGATAGGTAGAAGGAAGTAGGAGTTGTTTGTGAAACAGTCACTCATCTCCTAGCTTTCATCAGGTTGCAAAGTACCATAGTGTGTGTAGCTACAAGTAGTGGATTTACCGAATACATTACCTAGTTTTATTTAAACTAACCCTACAAAACAAAAAAAAGAGAAAAAAAAATTCTAGCAAAGAAACATGGAATTTATGATTATACAAATAATTGATGATTGATAATAATTGATGATTATATAAATAATGTAAGCACAAAAAAAAAGATGGAGTGTAAATTCTACTCCTATGATCAGCCTAACAAGAAGTCAGGCAAAAAAAAAAAAATCTTTTCATAATATTAAAATATGAATATTCATCCACCATCATTAAAACTCAAGGTAGCTTTAAGTATATAGCCTTGAGATATTATGTAATGATAATACAAAGCTATTGTCATTTTCAAATCTTTTAAAAATGTTGATTACTTCCCCTTTATCCCATTCTTCCCTATATACATTGCACTGTGTACAATCTGTATTAGGTCAGTAGAATATGTATATAATTCATAGTGAAGAGAGAATCCCAGACCTTATTCTCCAAGTCACACTGCCCTTCTCCCAGCCTCCACACCCATCATCTACAGGAGTTAGACAGCATCAAAGTTCTATATCTGTCCCCACAACACTCATAGCCTTACAACTTTAAAGACTATCAAGAAAAATTCCATCAAGCTCTTTATTACCAGATGAAACCCAAAGTTCCTGGGTTTTCCCTCACTATTAGGTCTCTGATCTATGCACCCTTAAGTTCACCCTATCTTCCCAAGTTCAGAGCCCATTATACTATGTCCTCTGGAGAACATAAATTCCCTCATGTTCTCTCTCCTCCTGAATACTGCCTCCACCTCTTTGCTGTAAATAAAAGCCAGTTATTCCCCAAGAACTCTCTTTCCCTGTAGGGTCTACACATGATGGCTATTTTCTCTCTCATATTCCAACTATCACTGTCCTACTTCTTCATCATTGAAGAAAACTGTATCCCTTCTACCTCCCTCCAAAAATCCATCCTTGCAACTCATGCCATCAAACTAGACAATTTTTACTGCTACTGGTTGCAGTTAACTTCAGTTTCTATAATTGCTACAAGATTTTAATTATGATTTTATCATTTGCCCCTCTCAATTCCATATAATTGAATCTCCCAGTACCCGCAATCCTCAGAATCCTTAAATCTTAAACTTCAATGAGCTTGTCCTCAGCCATTTCATGGTGATCTGGACCTCTTTATTATTACCAACAACAGCAACCCCTCCATGACCTCAACTCCAAGTATCCCATTCCAAAATATTTCTTCCCATTTTTCCAGCTCACACCCTCTCATTCTTTGATAACAACACTTAATCAACTTTTTACTGTATTTCACTTGTGTTCTAGTTATATTGTCTGTATTCCTTGTGTTCTAGTTATATTGTCTCCTTACTTAGCTTAGATTCCATGGTCCATCACTACAATCAGCTCCCTGGTGGCCTTCTATTCCCTTGTTGAATCGACCTGGTAAAGCCTATGCTTTCCATGCACTTGAACCCAAATATCTAAACATGGGAAGAGAAGATTACACACCATCCTTACTGGTTTCACTTTAAATTCATAATGATAATCTTCAGTGGGGCTTCAATTCTTCCCAGTGATCTTTTATGCACTTCTGCAGTCAATTCATTCTCCCACACAACTGTTTAACATCTCTTTCCTCAAACCTCCAACATTTTATCTACCATCCTCACTATAGTAGATGAAACATATTCACAGATATACACCACCATATCCAGCAGCCTAGCATTCATACACCCACTAGTGTAAACTATCCAAGCTCTTATCTAAGAAAATCTCTCCACATGTACCCTAACTTTTAACTCTCCTCACTGTCTGAAATGCATTGCTGTCTTCCTTTTCTCTCTCATTGTATCAACACTATTTTTTCTCAATTATGGATCATTTAATTTACATCAAACATGATGTTATATCTCCCAGAAGATACAATATATCTGGAAAACCCAAGAGAATCAACTGAAAAAAATACTATAAACAATATGAGAATTTAGTACAATATCATGATGCACATTAATTCAGAGAAAGCACAAGGCTTCATATATTCAATAAAATATACCATTTACAATAGCAGAAAAGACATTAGAGTAAACTTAATGAAATGTATGTAAGATCTATAGGAAGAAAACCTAACGACACCACTGGAAACACAAAAGAAGACTTCAGAAAATGAAATTACATCAGCTAGAAAAACACAACATCATGAATATGTCAGTTCTTCTTAAGATAATTTGTAAATATGAAACCATCACAATAAAAATACAACAGTTGGTTTGGGGGACTTGTTGATGTTATTCTTTTATTTTTGAACAAAGTAGCTGGCCCCAAAGTTCTTATAAATAGTAAGCATGCAAGAATAGCAAGGAAAGCTATTACAAAGAACAATAAAGGGGTAAGGGTGTGAGCACCACCATACATTAAATGAGAAAAAAGAAGAGCCAAAACAATGCTAAAAAAGTTAATTTTAAAAGTCCCAGAACTTGAACTGTCTGACTTCAGAATTCAACATAAAGCCTCAGTAATCACTGCAACACATTTTTGGGTTGAATATAGACATATAAATAAATGGAACAAAATACAGAGTCCAGAAATAAACCTGGATATATATGAACAATTAATTTTCAACAAAAGAGTAAAGCAATTTGATGAGAAAAGGATACTTTTTCAATAAGTGGTGCTGGAAGAATGACTAACCATATGCAAAAAAAAACAAAAAAAAACTCCACACTTACCTCACCATAGACAAAAATTAATTTAAAATGGATCACAGACCTGTTAAATTTTAGAGTTAATACTTTAACTCCTAGAAGAAAACATAGAAAATCTTAGTGATGTTGTGTCTGGCAAAGATATGTTAAGCAGGGCACAAAACTATAAAAGAAAACTGAACTGGATTTCATCAACACTAAAACATTTTGCTTCTGAAAAGACACTATTACAAAAAAGAAAAGGGGTTCTTGGACCAGAGGGCCAACTAGACACAGCCAGGAAACATCTGTCTCACCAAGGAAAAAACAAAATATGGGGTAAACCATCACACTTTGCACAGATCTTTTGAGAGAAAACACTGAAAGTTGACAAAGAGGAACCACAGACACCCAGTGTGAAGAAGGAGGAAGCTGGGAAGTCTACATAGAGTCCCTGAGTGCCATTACCAGCTCCTAGTCCTGCACATGCCCTAAAGAAGGGGTGAGTTAAGGAATTCTGGGGACCTCTGGAGTCCTGGCTACAAGGATTGTGGAATCCTAGCTATAAGAATCCCATGACCTCCAAAGACATTTAAATTGGCAGGGGAAATTGCCCTGCCCAGGGATCTTCTACACTTGACCTACTGCATCCACAAACCACCTGTAGACATACCCCACAACCCATTCTCACTCTGCCAGGCACAGTGGACCAGTGGAGAGAGTTGCAAGTCTCCTGGTGTTCTAACCTTCAGCTCAGGCTTCCTCCAAAAGAGAAGGAGGTACAGCCCACCAGGGACCCCCTTGGGGCTAAGGAAATGCAGGCACTGTAACAGTGATTAGAGGGGGATCCCCCAAGGCCCCAGAATGGATTTGGTGAGGGGGTCATCACTTGCACCACCCCCCTCATCATCTCCCCAGAACACTGCTGTGAAGAGAATGAAATATAAGAGACATGCATGGCTGAGTAAGATCCTATCTGCTAGCACTTACTCTTAAGCACCATCTAATAGAATGCAGCCTAGATGACACCACGAAAACATAAATAAATTCCATCAATATGCATCACCTATGAAACCCAATGCAGCAAAACTAGTCACAATGAAGGAACCCATACAGAGCCTTGGTTCTCTGAAAGCACCTAGAAAAAAGACCAATTGACTATATACAGTCAAACCCTCAAGTGAAAAACATACAAAAACAAAAAGGCCTATTCAAATGACATCAACAAAAAAAAAAGAAAAAAGAAGCAAAGAAACACTAACCCTCTCAGGTGAGAAGAAATCAGTGCAATGACTCTGGTAATACAAAAAGTCATAGTGTTTCTTTACCTTCAAAAGATCACACTACCTCCACAGCAATATACCCTAACTAGATTGAAATGTGGAAATGACAGACATAGAATTCAGAATCTGGATGGGAAGGAAGCTCAATGAGGTTCAAGAGAAAGTTGAAACCCAATCCAAGGGAGCAAGTAAAATGATCTAAGAGTTGAAAGATGACATAGTCATTTTAAGAAAGAACCAAACTGAACTTACAGAATTGAAAATTTTACTGCAGAAATTTCAAAATACAGTTGGAAGCTTTAATAGCAAACTAGACCAAACTGAGGAAAAAATTTCAGAGCTTAGTCAGACAAAAATAAAGAAAAAAAATTTTTCATGAACAAAGCCTCAAAGTAATATGGGATAATATGGAGACCAAACCTATGACTCATTGGCCTTCTCAAGAGAGGACAGAGAGTAAGAAACTTTGAAACATATTTGAGTACCTACTCCAGGAAAATTTCCCAAGTCTCGCTAGAGAGGTCAACATGCAAACCCAAGAAACTCAGAGAACCCCTGTGAAATGCTAAACAAGAAGATCATTCTGAAGACATTTCATAAACAGACTTTCCTAGGTCAATGAAGAAGGAAAGAACCAAAAGGTAGCTAGAAAAAAGGTTCAGATTACTTCAAAAGGCAATCCCGGCAGGCTAACAGCAGACTTCTCAGTAGGTTTCTACTTTTCAGGCAAGAAAAGATTGGTAGCCTATTTTCGGCATCCCTAAAGAAATGAAATTCCAACCAAGAATTTCAAATCCCACCAAACTAAGCTTCATAGTGCAGGAGAAATAAAATCTTTTCTGGACAAGCAAACACTAAGGGAATTTGTTACCATTAGCCCAGCTATAAATGAGATATATAAGGGAGCCCTAAACGTGGAAAAGAAAGAACGACACCTGCTACCATAAAAACATATGTAAGTACAGAGCCCACAGACCCTATAAAGGAATGACACAATCGAGAATACAAAGCAATAAGCTAATAATATCATGACAGGATCAAAACCTCATATATCAATATTAATCTTGAATGTAAATGATATAGATGCCCTACCTAAAAGGACTAGAGAGCAAGCAGGAAAAAAAAAAAAAAAAAAAAAAAACAAGAACCAAATGTCTTACTCTCTTCAGGAGCCCAATCACACATAATAACAGCCATAGGTGTAAAGTAAAGGTATGGAGATGCATCTATGTATTAGTCTGTTCTCACATTGCTATAAAGAATACCTGAGACTGGGTAATTTATAAATAAAAGAGGTTTAATTGACTTACAGTTCTGTAGGCTGTACAGGAAGCATAGCAGCTTTTGCTTCTGGGGAGGTCTCAGGGAGCTTCCAATCATGGCAGAAGACAAAGAGGGGAGCAGGCATCTTATATGGCAGGAGCAAGAGCAGAGAGGGGGAGGTGCTACACACTTTTAAAACAATCGATCTCATGAGAACTCACTCACTATTGCAAAGACAGTTCCAAGGGAATGGTACTAAACCATTCATAAGAAATCCACCCCCATGATCCAATCACTGCTCACCAGGCCCCACCTCCAACACTGGGGATTACAATTCGACAGGAGATTTGGATAGGAACACATATCCAAACTATATTAGCAATCACACAAATGGAAAACAAAAAAGAGCAGTGATTGCTATTCTTTTATAAGATAAAACAGACTTTAAACCATCTACAGTTAAAAAAAAAAAACAGAACAAAGAAGGGTATGACATAATGATGAAGTGTTCACTTCAACAAGACTTAACTATATAAAATATCTATGCACCCAACATCAGAGCACCCAGATTCAGAACACAACTGCCTATAGACCTACAAAAAGACTTAGATAGTCACTTAATAGAGGTGTCAACACACCGCTGACAGCATTAGACAGACCACTGAGGCAGAACTCTAACAAAGAAACTCTTAACTTAAATTTGACACTTGACCAAATGGATCTAATAAACAGCTACAGAATACTCCACTCATCAACCACAGAATATACATTTTTCTCATCTGCACACAGAACATACTGCAAGATTGATCACATGTTCAGCCATAAAGCAAGTCTCAAATAACTTTAAAGAATGAAATATACCAACCATACTCTTGGACCACAATGCAATAAAACAAATCAATACCAATTAAATATCCCAAAACCACACAATTACATTAAAATTAGACAACTTGTTCCTGGATGCCTTTTGGGTAAACAACAAAGTCAAGGCAAAAAATAGAAAATGATTTGAAATTAATGAAAACAGAGATACAACACACAAAAATCTCTGGGATGCAGTAAAAGCAGTGTTAAGAGGAAAGTTTAGAGTGCAATATGCCTACATCAAAAAGTTAGAAAGATCTCAAATTAACAATCTAATATTGCACCTATGGGAACTAGAAAAAAACAAGAACAAACTAACTCAAAGCTAACAGAAAATATAAATAACTAAAATCAGAGCAAAACTGAATCGAATTGAAAAGTGAAAATCCACAAAAAGCATCAACAAAACCAAAAGTTGGTCTTCGAAACAATAAACAAGATCCATACACTGCTAGTTGAAACAAAGAAAAAAGGAAGAAGATCCAATAAACACAATAAAAAATTACAAAGGTGACATTATAACCAATCTCACAGAAATACAAAAGATCCTTGGAAACTATTATGAACACTATGCACACAAACTAGAAAATATAGAGGAAATGAATACGTTCCTAGAAACACACAACTTCCCAAGACTGAAACAGGAAGAAATTAAAACTCTGACCTGACCAATAACAAGTTCCAAAATTGAATCAGTAATAAAAATTCTACCTACCAATAAAAGCCCTGAACCAGATGGATTTACAGCTGAATTCTACCAGGGATACAAAACCAATCCTACTGAAACTACTCAAAAAAACAGAGGAGGAGAAACGTCTCCCTAACCCATTGTTCAAAGCCAGCAATATCATCATAATACCCAAACCTGGCAAAGACAAGATGTAAAAAGAAAACTAGAGGCCAACATCCCTAATGAACATGGATGCAAAAATCCCCAACAAATACTAGCAAACCGAATTCAGCAGCACACCAAAAAGTTATTTCGCCATGATCAAGTAAGCTTCATTCCTAGAATGCAAGAGTGGTTCAATATATGCAAATCAATAAACGTGATTTACCATATAAACAGAATTAAAAACAAAACCATATATCATCTTAATAGATGAAGAAAGAGATTTTGCCAAAATCCAAAATCCCTTCACGTTGAAAAACCTAATGAGCATATCTCAAAATAATAACACACCCACAACCAACATCATACTGAATGAGCAAAAGCTGGAAGCATTCCCCCTTAAGAACTGGAATGAGAAAAAGATGCCCACTCTCACCATTCATTTTCAACACAGTACTGGAAGTTCTAGCTAGAACATTCAGACAAGAAAAACAAATAAAAGGCATCCAAATAGAAAAAAAAAAAAAAACTCTCTCTCTTCAGAGATAATATGATTCTATACTTAGAATACCTGAAGTCTCTGCCAAAAGGTTTCTAGAACAGATAAACAACTTCAGCAAAGTTTCAGAACACAAAATCAATGTATTAAAATCAATAACATCTCTATACACCAATGACACTTAAGCTGACATCCAAATTAAGAACACAATCCTACTTATTAATAGCCACACACAAAAATAAAAGACCTAGGAATATATCTAACCAAAGAGGTAAAAGATCTCTACAAGGAGATCTACAAAACACTGTTCAAAGAAAGCAGAGATGACAAAACATAAAAAATAAAAATAAATCCCTGCTCATTGATAGGAAGAATCAACATCACTAAAATGGCCATATTGCCCAAAGCAATGGACACGTACAATGCTATTCCAATCAAACTACCACTGTTTTTCACAGAATTTAAAAAAAAAACTGAAACTCATATAAAACCAAAAAACAGCTCAAACAGCCATAGCCAAAGCAATTCTAACCAAAAAGAACAAAACTAGAGGCATCACATCACACTACATAACTTCAAATTATACTACAAGGCTACAGTAACCAAAACAACATGGTACCAGTATAAAAATAGACAGATCAAAGGCTAGCAGAAGGCAAGAAATAACTAACATCAGAGCAGAACTGAAGGAGATAGAGACATGAAAAAAAAAAAAAAAAAAAAACCTTCAAAAAAACAATGAATCCAGGAGCTGGTTTTTTAAAAAAAGATCAACAAAATAGATAGACTGCTAGCAAGACTAATAAAGAAGAAAAGAGAGAAGAATCAAATAGATGCAATAAAAATAATATAATAATAAAGGGGATATCACCACCAATCCCACAGAAATACAAACTACCATCAGAGAATACTGTAAACACCTCTACACAAATAAACTAGAAAATCTAGAAAAAATGGATAAATTCCTGGACACATACACTCTCCCAAGACTAAACCAGGAAGAAGTTGAATCTCTGACTAGACTAATAACAGGTTCTGAAATTGAGGCAACAATTAATAGCCTACCAACCAAAAAAATTCCAGGACCAGATGGATTCACAGCCAAACGATACCAGAGGTACAAGGAGAAGCTGGTACTATTCCTTCTGAAAATATTTCCAGTCAACAGAAAAAGAGGGAATCCTCCCTAACTCATTTTATGAGGCCAGCATCATCCTGATACCAAAGCTTGGCAGAAACACAACAAAAAAAGAGAATTTTAGACCAATATCTGTGATGAACACCGATGAGAAAGTACTCAATAAAATACTGACAAACCGAATCCAACAGCACATCAAAAAGTTTTCCCACCATGACCTAGTCAGCTTCATCCCTGGGATGCAAGGCTGATTCAACATACGTAAATCAATAAACGTAATCCATCACACGAACAGAACCACGACAAAAACCATATGTTTATCTCAATAGATGCAGAAAAGGCCTTCAACAAAATTCAACAGCACTTCATGCTAAAAACTCTCAATAAACTAGGTATTGACATAACATATCTCACAATAATAAGAGCTACTTATGACAAACCTACAGTCAATATCATACTGAATGGGCAAAAACTAGAAGCATTCCCTTTGAAAACTGGCACAAGACAGGGATGCCCTCTCTCACCACTCCTATTCAACATAGTGTTGAAAGTTCTGGCCAGGGCAATCAGGCAAGAGAAATAAATAAAGCGTATTCAATCAGGAAAAGAGGAAGTCAAATTGTTTCTGTTTGCAAATGACATGACTGCATATTTAGAAAACCCCATCATCTAAGCCCAAAATCTCCTTTAGTTGATAAGCAACTTCAGTAAAGTCTCGGGATACAAAATCACTGTGCAAAAATCACAAGCATTCCTCTGCACCAACAACAGACTGAGAACCAAATCGTGAGTGAACTCCCATTCACAATTACTACAAAGAGAATAAAATACCTAGAAATCCAACTTACAAGGGATGTAAAGGACCTCTTCAAGGAGAACTACAAACCACTGCTCAATGAAATAGAAGAGGACACAAACAAATGGAAAAACATTCCATGCTCATGGATAGAAAGAACCAACATCAGGAAAATGGCCATACTGCCCAAGGTAATTTATAGATTCAATGCCATCCCCATCAAGCTACCACTGACTTTCTTCATAGAATTGGAAAAACCTACTTTAAAGTTCATATGAAACCAAAAAAGAGCCCGGTAAGACAATCCTAAGCAAAAAGAACAAAGCTGGAGGCATCATACTACCTGACTTCAAACTATACTACAAGGCTACAATAACCAAAACAGCATGGTACTGATACCAAAACAGATATACAGACCAATGGAACAGAACACAGGCCTCAGAAATAACACCACACATCTACACCCATCCAATCTTTGACAACCCTGACAAAAACAAGAAATATGGAAAGAATTCCCTATTTAATAAATGGTGCTGGGAAAATTGGCTAATCATATGTAGAAAGCTGAAACAAGATCTCTTCCTTACACCTTATACAAAAATTAACTCAAGATGGATTAAAGACTTAAATGTAAGACCTAAAACCATAAAAACCCTAGAAGAAAACCTAGGCAATACCATTCAGGACACAGGCATGGGCAAAGACTCCATGACTGAAACACCAAAAGCAATGGCAGCAAAAGCCAAAATAGACAAATGGGATCTAATTAAACTAAAGAGCTTCTGCACAGCAAAAGAAACTATCATCAGAGTGAACAGGCAACCTACAGAATGGGAGAAAAATTTTGCAATCTACCTATCTGACAAAGGGCTACTATCCAGAATCTACAAAGAACTTAACCAAATTTACAAGAAAAAAACAACCCCATCAAAAAGGGGGCAAAGGATACGAACAGACGCTTCTCAAAAGAAGATATCTATGCAGCCAACAGACACATGAAAAAATGCTCATCATCACTGGTCATCAGAGTAATGTAAATCAAAACCACAATGAGATACCATCTCACGCCAGTTATAATGGCAATCACTAAAATGTCAGGAAACAACAGATGCTTGAGAGGATGTGAAGAATTAGGAACGCTTTTACACTGTTGATGTGAGTGTAAATTAGTTCAACTATTGTGGAAGACAGTGTGGTGATTCCTCAAGGATCTAGAATCAGAAATACCATTTGACCCAGCAATCCCATTACGAGGTACATACCCAAAGGATTATAAATCATGCCATTATAAAGACACATGCACACATATGTTTATTGCAGCACTATGCACAATAGCAAAGACTTGGAACCAACCCAAATGTCCACCAATGATAGACTGGATTAAGAAAATGTGGCACATATACACCATGGAATACTGAGTTCGTGTCCTTTGCAGGGACATGGATGAAGCTAGAAACCATCATTCTAAGCAAACTATCACAAGGACAGAAAACCAAACACTGCATGTTCTTATTCACAGGTGGGAGTTGAACAACGAGAACACAGGGACACAAGGTGGGGAACATCACACACCGGGGCCTGTTGAGGTATTGGGGGCTGGGGGAGGACAGCATTAGGAGAAATACCTAATGTAAATGACAAGTTGATGGGTGCAGCAAACCACCATGGCACATGTATACCTATGTAACAAACTTGCATGTTGTGCACATGTACCCTAGAACTTAAAGTATAAAAAAAAAATAAAATAAAATAAAATTCACTGATATTCAAAAAAAAAATAGACACATAGTCACCTGAGGTCAGGAATTTGAGAACAGCCTGGCCAACATGGTGAAACCCCGTCTCTACTAAAAATACAAAAGTTAGCCGGGAGTGGTGGCACATGCCTCCAATCCCAGCTACTCAGGAGGTTGAGGCAGGAAAATCGCTTGAACCCAGGAGGCGGAGTCTTCAGTGAGCCAGGATCTTGCCACTGCACTCCAGCCTGGGTGACAAGAGTGAAACTTCGTCCCCCCGCCAAAAAAAAAAGAGACACATAGATCAATGGGACAGAATAGAGAACAGAAATAAGGCTGCACACCTACAACCATCTGATCTTTGACAAAGTCAACGAAAACATACAATGGCGAAGAACTCCCTACTCTCTATTCAATAAATGATGCTAGATAACTGGCTATCCACATGCAGAAGAATAAAACTGGACCCCTACCTCTAACTTTATACAAACATTAACTCAAGATGGATTAAACTATCCTCTAAAACTATGAGAAATAAATTTCTTGTTTAGGTTTAAAATTTTCAAAAACAAAAAATGTGGATTGAAGACTTAAATGCAAAACCTAAAACTAATAAAATTCTAGAAGAAAAGCTAGGAAATACCATTTTAGACATCAGCTTTGGAAACAAATTTATGGCTAAGTCCTGCAATTGCAACAAATATGAAAAAGTGGGACCTAATTAAACTAAAGTGCTTCTGCAAGGCAAAAGAAACTATCAACAGAATAAAAAGACAACCTACAGAGTGGGTAATAATACTCACAAACTAGGTATCCAACAATGGTCTAATATCCAGACTCTATAAGGAACTTAAAAAATTCAACAAGCTAAAAACAAAAACCCCACTAAAAAGGGGACAAAGAACATTAACAGACAATTCTCAAAAGAAGGCATACAAGTGGCCACCAAACATATGAAAAAAATATTCAACATCATTAATCAAAACCATGAGATACCATCTCGCACAAGTCAGAATGGCTATTAATAAAAAGTCAAAAAAATAACAGATGTTGGTGAAGGCTACAGAGAAAAGTAAATGTCTATACACTGTTTATGGGAATGTAAATTAGTTTAGCCACTGTGAAACGCAGTTTGGAGATTTCTCAAAGTACTAAAAATAGAATTACCATTTGAACAGCAATCCCAATACCAGGGATATACCCAAAGGACAATTAATCATTCTAACAAAAAAGACACATACACCCAGATCTTCATCACAGCACTATTCACAATAGCAAAGACATGGAATCAACCTAGGTGCCCGTCAAAAGTGAATTCGATAAAGAAAATGTGGTACATATAACACCATGGAATACAGCATGCCCATAAAAAAGAACGAACTCATGTTTTTTGCAGCAATATGTCTGCAGCTAAAGGCCAATATCCTAAGTGAAATAATGCAGAAACAGAAAATCAAATACTGTATGTTCTCACTTATAAGTGGGAGCTAAACACTGGATACACATGAGCATAAAAATGGTGACAAGAGTGCAGAAAAAGGGAGAAGGGCAAGTGTTGAAAAACTAATCATTGGGTACTACGCTCAGTATGTGGGTGATAGGTTTAATTGCCCAAATCTCAGCATCACACAACACACCCTTGTAAAAAAAAACCTGCACATGTACCCCTTGAATCTAAAATAGAAGTTGGTGGGAAAAGGGCTTATAGAGCTCCAAAAAAAAAAAAAAAAAAAATGAATGAAAAAGTACACCATAGACTGGAAGAAAATAGTCAAAAAATAAATGTCCCACAAAGGACTTATATCTAGAATATTCAAAGAAGTATTACAGCTTAATAGAAGAACAAACAAAAGACTGAACCTAACAGGCATCTCACCAAAGAAGATATAGAGATGGGAAATAAGCACGTGAGAAGATGTTTAACATCATTAGTTATTAAGGAAATAGAAGTTAAAACCAAATTGAGATATTGCTACACGCTCACTAGAATGGCTGAAATTTAAAAGGCTGACCATAAAAAGACTATTGGGAAGGATGTGGACCACTGAAACTCTCATACACAGATAGTGGGAATGTAAAATGGCACAACTACTTTGGAAAACAGTTTGGTGATTTCTGAAAAATGTAAACATACATCTACCATGTGACTCAGCCACTGCACTCCTAGATATTGCTCAAGATAAATCAAAATGTCTGTCTACACAAAGACTTAATACATGAACGTTCATGACAGTTGTACTCGTAATAGCCTAAAACTGGAAACAACCCAAGCATCTATCAGCAGGAAAATGGGTAAACAAACAATGGTATCCATACAATGGAATACTATTTCACAATATTTAAAACTATTGATAAACACAACAACAAGGATGAATCTCAAAATAATTATGCTGAGTGAAAAAAAGCTACACAAAAAGAGCACATGTTATATGATTCCATGTCTATAAAATTCTAGAAATGTAAATTAATCTACAGTGACATAAAGCAGATCAGTGGTTACCGGTGGAGGGGAGGAAGAGAGACACAGGAGGGAGAAAAGGGAAAGATTGCAAAGGGGCAAGAGAAAACTTTAGGGAGAGGTTGGTACATTTACCATCTTGACTATGGTGATGGTTTCACCATCGACATATTTCAAAACTTATCAAATTGTACACTTAAAATGTATGCACTCTATTTTAGGGGCTGAGGCAGGGGGATCTTTTGAACCTAAAAGCTAGAAGGTAGCCTGGGCAACACAGCAAAACCCTGTCACTAAAATATGCATGTATAATGCATTACATATATTAAACCTCAATAAATCTATTTTTAAAGCCTTGGTAATTAAAGTAGTGATGCTGTAAGATGAATAGGAAGAATTAAAAATCCAAAAATAGATCTAAATACATAAAAGAATGTATTCTGTGAAAAAAGTGACATCTCAAACAAGTTAGGAGACTTGCTAGCCAAGACTTGCTGTTGGAAAAGCTGGATAAACATCCAGAAAAAATTAAATAAGATTAAATCCATACCTCACATTATATCATTATATTCCAGATGCATATATTCTAAATAGATCAAAGATTTGCTTGTAGAAAGTGCAACCATGTGTTAATTCCTTTTTAACCTTGTGCCTGGGAGCTAACTATGACTGGGTCAACAAAGCAAAAAAAATCTATAAATCTGACAATTAAAATCTTCTGCATGGTGAAAATACACCATAAGCAAATTCAAAAGACAATAATCCGGAAAAAGAATAATTGCAAGTCATATTACGAAGAGTTAATCTACTCAATATTTTAAAAGCTCCTAAAAATCAGTAAGCAAAAGAAGTCCAATAACTCAAAAGAAAATGGGTAAAGAATGTGAACGGATATGCATATGTACAGATAAAGATGCTTGACCTTTCTAATAAAAAATGCAAATTAAAATCACACTAGATAATATCTTTTGCCTATCAGCTTAGAAAAACAACCAAAGTTAAAGACAATGTCGGTTAGGCTTCAGCATGCAGGTATTCTCATACACCATGAGAATGTAAATCAGTACCACCATTTTGGAGGACACTTTGGCAATATCTGTACAAATTAAAAATGCACATGCCCTTTAACCCCAAAGTTTCACTTCTGAGAACTTATCCTACAAATAACACATGCATGCCTATGAAGTTGTATATACGCATGTGTAGGTGTGTGTACATACATATGTGTATGTATGTATACATGCATATATGTGTGTGTGTGTGTGTGTGTATATATAGTTATTACATTGTTCTGTGTAATGGCAAAAGATTGAAAATCATTAAAATATCCATCAATAAAGGACTGGTCAAACAAATTTTAGTACATCTATATAATTGAATACTATGAAGCTGTTAAAGAAATAAGGCAGATCTCTATATACTGATGTGGAAAGATCTCCACTTGTTAAGTGAAAAAGATCTCCCACAATGTTAAGTGAAAAAAGCAAGCTACATAGGAGTTGTATAGTTGTTACTTTTCTGTAAAATGATGGGAAAATAAGAATCGCTATTTGTTTTCTTATATATATAAAGAGTCTCTGGAAAGATACATAGGAAACACGTAACTGTGATTACCCTGATGGATGGGTGGGGTTGTATAGATGAGGGCAGAGAAGTCAAGGGAAACATCACTGTATATTTCATATATAATTTTTCTGAGCTGTTTATATACCTGTCTCTTCCCAGAAAACTATATGCTATGCCCCATGGGCTCAGTCACTTAGCTGTAATGTTTAATGTAATGTTTATGTTTATCTCTAGTGCCTCAAATGGTTCCTAGCAACTAGTAGAACTTTTGTAAAACTTATTTTTGTTGATAGACGTGCACATGTTTAAAAATTTGAGACCACTGTAGTAAATTATGTCTAGATTTCCTTACAGCTCTAGAGTAGGTTTCAGCAAAATTTTTCTTTAAAGAGCCAGATACTAAATATTTTAAGGTTTGTTGGCCATATGGTCTCTGTCACCATTACTCAACTCTGCTTTTATGGCACAAAATCAGCCACAGGCAATAAGTAAACAAGTGGGTGTGACTGTGTTCTAATAAAATATTATTTATAACAGGTAGCCAATCAGATTTGGTCCAAGGGCTGTAGTTTGCCCAACTCTGTTCTAGAATTTTGTTTCTCTGATTATTCATCAGTTGAACCTTGAAAGGTATGTAAATTTCCATCTTTCAAAATAAAAAATTGAATAAATGAATAAACGAATGAATAAATAAATATTAACCAACTTTTCCATAAGGAAGAGTTATTCATATTCTTATTCATCAGATCTTATTCATCAGATTTACTTATTTTATATTGCCTGTATGATACTACATCTCTAATGAGACTTTTTTGCTTTAAATCTACTGTATTTTATTTTAATTTATTAATTTATAATTTTTATTGGTACATATTAGGTGTATATATTTATGGGGTACATGAGATATTTTGTTACAGGTAAATAATGTCTAGTGAGGTGACTTTTGAACAGGGACTTGAAGGAAGTAAAGCAGCAACCTGTATGGTTAGCAAAGGGAAGAAGGCCTCGGGGAGAAGAAACAGTCAACATAAGCTACTTGAAGAGAAAATTTGCTTGGCTTGTCTTAAAATTATTTTTAATAATTTCATTAAAGCAAAAAATTCTACATTATAGAACACCAAATATACAACTTATTTAGTTTAATATACAAATATATTTCTTTTAAGAACACAACTCCAAAATGTAAATAAATAGTTGTGGGACTAATCATTTAATGATACAACTCCAGGAAGCACATAGCCCTAAGACAAGTTTGACACCAACATACTAAAAGTTTAAGATACTACTTATTATCATGCCCAAATTATTAAAATTATTTTAGTGTATGCTTGGTCCTGCCATGATTGTGAGAAGAGCACAGAGACATCAGAGGATCTAGTTTCTTATCCTAACTCTACCACTAACTAGCCATGTGACAAGTTTTTAATGGTAAACACAGGAGTTGAACTAGATAATACCTACTCTTCCTATACTAATATTCAGCAATATCTGGATATATTTTTGGGTATCACAACGAGTAGAGGGCAGGGATGCTCTTAAAATCCTGCAATGGGCCGGGTACGGTGGCTCACATCCGTAATCCCAGCACTTTGGGAAGCCAAGGTGGACGGGACCTAAGGTCAGGAGTTCGAGACCAGCCTAGCCAACATGGCAAAACCTTGTCTCTACTAAAAATACGAAAAAATTAGCCTAGCTGGGCGTCATGGCATGTTACTGTAATCCCAGCTACTCAGGAGGCTGAGACAGGAGGATCACTTGAACCCAGGAGGCAGAAGTTGCAGTGAGCTGAGAGCACTCCAGCCTGGGCAACAGAGCAAGACTCCATCTCAAAAAAAAAAAAAAAAAAAACCTGCAATGCAGAGGACATCTCCCCCAATAATTATTCAACACTAAATGTCAATAGTGCCAAGGTTGAGAAACCCTGTCCTAATGAAAAGGATACTTCTCTACTTCATTGAAGGTGGTCAATGACTATCATATATTAATTAGGAATCCTCCTGGCTAACAAAACCTGAAATAAATAGTAGTTTATTTTTCTGAAAACAAATTCATAAGGGTGGCTGCCAACAACAGAACAGCTTCAAGAACTCATAGGCTAACTCCCAAAGTGATGATATTAGAAGGTGGGACCTTTTGGGAGGTGATTCGTTCAGAAAGGTGGAACCCTTATGAATAGGATCAGTGCTCTTATAAAAGAGGCCAAAGGGAACCCATTTACCTTCTACCATGAGAGAACAGAGCAAGAAGGCACTGTCTATGAGAAAGTGGGCCCTCACCAGCTGCCAAATATACCAGTGCCTTGATCTTAAACTTTCCAAACTCTAGAACCTTGAAAAATAAACTCCAGTTGTTTATAAGCTACCTAGTTTGTGGCATTTTGTTACAGCAGGCCAAATGGACTAAGACAGGGAGAAAGCGGTAGCACTAAATACATCTACATCTTTTATCAGGAAAGCAAAATCTAACACCTTAGTGGACAGAACTACCTTCAAGGGAGGTGAGGAAAGTCACTTAGCCCTCACTGCCTGCAAGGGAGGCTGGGCTAGTAAACACTTAGCTTTCTTAGACTTTATAGTGGAGTCTGGCAAAAGAGGAGGGGATTGGAAATTGGTCTTAGGTTAATCAGTTAATAAACCCTACCTTATAAGTTAATATCCTCTCACATGAATTAAGATGAATACTAAATAATAAATAAGTCCTCATCAAACAGTTGATTTCGGGGATTTCCTCCTTGGTAGAGATGAAAAAATATGTGCGTAAGGACTACAAATCTAATTCATAGAGCTCACAGATGCCAACATCATTTAAAAAGTGGTGCTTTCTTCTTTAATTGACCCACTGTTCACACATTCAGCTTTATGTTATGCTATGGTTAGATATTAAGTTAGGACGTAAACAAAAGAAACTAGTAAGCCAAGTATCCCTCTTTCATAGCAGAGTGAGAGACAAACTAAAAAGCTATCAACCAGAGACTAACATCGTGAAAAAATCTTAGAAACCCTCTTAAGGGAACTTTTGGAAAAGTAGTTTAATTACAGAGAACAATCTCATTTGCTGGCAGGAAAAGCCATTCCTAACTAACCTGCCAGGGCACTTCAGAGATATTACAGCCTTGATACGAGAAATTCAATATATGTCAAAGCTCAAAGATATATGATAGAGCCCATAGCTATGATGCCTTTTGAATCTGCTCACAGCCATCCAAGCAAGTGGTATAAATTCAAGATTATTTGACTTATATTTAAAACGAAAAAGGCATGCTTGCATTCCAGTGCACAGATAAAAGTGCTCTCTTCCTCTAGGGATGAATATATCCTAAGCAGTCTAACATACTTTAGTGTGGATTTCTGTTTGGTACAGTAACAATGTAGACCCTGCTAAACTTTATGTAAGCCCCAGTAGAAGTAATACATTCAGATTTTCAAACGGACCTAAAAAGATTTAACCTCTGAGATTGCCACTAAAAAGAAAACCTTCTGTACTAGAAAGCAGAATGTGTATGTAGCAGCATTAGGGAGAAGAAAGAAGATGTATATTAAGGAGAGAATGAGAAGTCAAAAATAGGAAAATTTGTCAGAATAAGTTAAGAGTTGGGACTAGTTGAAATCTCCTAGGTCTTTTCAGTTTAGTATTTCCTTCTCTAGAGGGAAATTCTATGAAGTATTTTTCTATTATAAACTTGAATTTTTCATCATAATACTTTCCAAATAAAATTTCTTTTAGACTAACATTCAACAACTGATTTAAAGTACAGGGTCTGGAAATTTGGGGATAAATTGTTTTAAAATTTTTGCAGGTTGCTGAATTCTGAAATGTTTTTGTTCTAACTATTCTTTCTCTATAAAAAGAGCTTATTTTAAAAATTTTTACGGGGGCGCGGAGCAAGATGGCCGAATAGGAACAGCTCCAGTCTCCAACTCCCAGCGCGAGCGACACAGAAGACCAGTGATTTCTGCATTTTCAACTGAGGTACTGGGTTCATCTCACTGGGGAGTGCCGGACGATCGGTGCTGGTCAGCTGCTGCAGCCCGACCAGCGAGAGCTGAAGCAGGGCGAGGCATTGCCTCACCTGGGAAGCGCAAGGGGGAAGGGAATCCCATTTCCTAGCCTGGGGAACTGAGACACACAACACCTGAAAAATCGGGTAACTCCCACCCCAATACTGCGCTTTAAGCAAACAGGCACACCAGGAGATCATATCCCACACCTGGCCGGGAGGGTCCCACACCCACGGAGCCTTCCTCATTGCTAGCACAGCAGTCTGCGATCTCGCCGTAAGGCAGCAGCCAGGCTGGGGGAGGGGCGCCCACCATTGCTGAGGCTTAAGTAGGTAAACAAAGCTGCTGGGAAGCTCGAACTGGGTGGAGCTCACAGCAGCTTAAGGAAACCTGCCTGTCTCTGTAGACTCCACCTCTGGGGACAGGGCAATAACAAACACAGCCGAAACCTCTGCAGACACAAACGACTCTGTCTGACAGCTTTGAAGAGAGCAGTGGATCTCCCAACATGGAGGTTGAGATCTGAGAAGGGACAGACTCCCTGCTCAAGTGGGTCCCTGACCCCTGAGTAGCCTAACTGGGAGACATCCCCCACTAGGGGCAGTCTGACACCCCACACCTCACAGGGTGGAGTACACCCCTGAGAGGAAGCTTCCAAAGCAAGAATCAGACAGGTACACTCGCTGTTCAGCAATATTCTATCTTCTGCAACCTCTGCTGCGGGATACCCAGGCAAACAGGGTCTGGAGTGGACCTCAAGCAATCTCCAACAGACCTACAGCTGAGGGTCCTGACTGTTAGAAGGAAAACTATCAAACAGGAAGGACACCTACACCAAAACCCCATCAGTACATCACCATCATCAAAGACCAGAGGCAGATAAAACCACAAAGATGGGGAAAAAGCAGGGCAGAAAAGCTGGAAATTCAAAAAATAAGAGCGCATCTCCCCCGGCAAAGGAGCGCAGCTCATCGCCAGCAACGGATCAAAGCTGGACGGAGAATGACTTTGACGAGATGAGAGAAGAAGGCTTCAGTCCATCAAATTTCTCAGAGCTAAAGGAGGAATTACGTACCCAGCGCAAAGAAACTAAAAATCTTGAAAAAAAAGTGGAAGAATTGATGGCTAGAGTAATTAATGCAGAGAAGGTCATAAACAAAATGAAAGAGATGAAAACCATGACACGAGAAATACGTGACAAATGCACAAGCTTCAGTAACCGACTCGATCAACTGGAAGAAAGAGTATCTGCGATTGAGGATCAAATGAATGAAATGAAGCGAGAAGAGAAACCAAAAGAAAAAAGAAGAAAAAGAAATGAACAAAGCCTGCAAGAAGTATGGGATTATGTAAAAAGACCAAATCTACGTCTGATTGGGGTGCCTGAAAGTGAGGGGGAAAATGGAACCAAGTTGGAAAACACTCTTCAGGATATCATCCAGGAGAACTTCCCCAACCTAGTAGGGCAGGCCAACATTCAAATCCAGGAAATACAGAGAACGCCACAAAGATACTCCTCGAGAAGAGCAACTCCAAGACACATAATTGCCAGATTCACCAAAGTTGAAATGAAGGAAAAAATCTTAAGGGCAGCCAGAGAGAAAGGTCGGGTTACCCACAAAGGGAAGCCCATCAGACTAACAGCAGATCTCTCGGCAGAAACTCTCCAAGCCAGAAGAGAGTGGGGGCCAATATTCAACATTCTTAAAGAAAAGAATTTTAAACCCAGAATTTCATATCCAGCCAAACTAAGTTTCATAAGTGAAGGAGAAATAAAATCCTTTACAGATAAGCAAATGCTTAGAGATTTTGTCACCACTAGGCCTGCCTTACAAGAGACCCTGAAGGAAGCACTAAACATGGAAAGGAACAACCGGTACCAGCCATTGCAAAAACATGCCAAAATGTAAAGACCATCGAGGCTAGGAAGAAACTGCATCAACTAACGAGCAAAATAACCAGTTAATATCATAATGGCAGGATCAAGTTCACACATAACAATCTTAACCTTAAATGTAAATGGACTAAATGCTCCAATTAAAAGACACAGACTGGCAAACTGGATAAAGAGTCAACACCCATCAGTTTGCTGTATTCAGGAGACCCATCTCACATGCAGAGACATACATAGGCTCAAAATAAAGGGATGGAGGAAGATTTACCAAGCAAATGGAGATCAAAAAAAAGCGGGGGTTGCAATACTAGTCTCTGATAAAACAGACTTTAAACCATCAAAGATCAAAAGAGACAAAGAAGGCCATTACATAATGGTAAAGGGATCAATTCAACAGGAAGAGCTAACTATCCTAAATATATATGCACCCAATACAGGAGCACCCAGATTCATAAAGCAAGTCCTTAGAGACTTACAAAGAGACTTAGACTCCCATACAATAATGGGAGACTTCAACACTCCACTGTCAACATTAGACAGATCAACTAGACAGAAAGTTAACAAGGATATCCAGGAATTGAACTCATCTCTGCAGCAAGCAGACCTAATAGACATCTATAGAACTCTCCACCCCAAATCAACAGAATATACATTCTTCTCAGCACCACATCGTACTTACTCCAAAATCGACCACGTAATGGGAAGTAAAGCACTCTTCAGCAAATGTACAAGAACAGAAATTACAACAAACTGTTGTCTCTCAGACTACAGTGCAATCAAACTAGAACTCAGGACTAAGAAACTCAATCAAAACCACTCAACTACATGGAAACTGAACAACCTGCTCCTGAATGACTACTGGGTACATAACGATATGAAGGCAGAAATAAAGATGTTCTTTGAAACCAATGAGAACAAAGATACAACATACCAGAATCTCTGGGACACATTTAAAGCAGTGTGTAGAGGGAAATTTATAGCACTAAATGCCCACAAGAGAAAGCAGGAAAGATCTAAAATTGACACTCTAACATCGCAATTAAAAGAACTAGAGAAGCAAGAGCAAACACATTCGAAAGCTAGCAGAAGGCAAGAAATAACTAAGATCAGAGCAGAACTGAAGGAGATAGATACACAAAACACTCTCCAAAAAATCAATGAATCCAGGAGTTGGTTTTTTGAAAAGATCAACAAAATTGACAGACCGCTAGCAAGACTAATAAAGAAGAAAAGAGAGAAGAATCAAATTGACGCAATTAAAAATGATAAAGGGGATATCACCACCGACCCCACAGAAATACAAACTACCCTCAGAGAATACTATAAACACCTCTAGGCAAATAAACTGGAAAATCTAGAAGAAATGGATAATTTCCTGGACGCTTACACTCTTCCAAGACTAAACCAGGAAGAAGTTGAATCCCTGAATAGACCAATAGCAGGCTCTCAAATTGAGGCAATAATTAATAGCCTACCAACCAAAAAAAGTCCAGGACCAGATGGATTTACAGCTGAATTCTACCAAGGGTACAAGGAGGAGTTGGTACCATTCCTTCTGAAACTATTCCAATCAATAGAAAAAGAGGGAATCCTCCCTAACTCATTTTATGAGGCCAACATCATCCTGATACCAAAGCCTGGCAGAGACACAACAAAAAAAGAGAATTTTAGACCAATATCCCTGATGAACATCGATGCAAAAATCCTCAATAAAACACTGGCAAACCGGATTCAGCAACACATCAAAAACCTTATCCACCATGATCAAGTGGGCTTCATCCCTGGGATGCAAGGCTGGTTCAACATTCGCAAATCAATAAACATAATCCAGCACATAAACAGAACCAAAGACAAGAACCACATGATTATCTCAATAGATGCAGAAAAGGCTTTTGACAAAATTCAACAGCCCTTCATGCTAAAAACGCTCAATAAATTCGGTATTGATGGAATGTACCTCAAAATAATAAGAGCTATTTATGACAAACCCACAGCCAATATCATACTGAATGGGCAAAAACTGGAAAATTCCCTTTGAAAACTGGCACAAGACAGGGATGCCCTCTCTCACCACTCCTATTCAACATAGTGTTGGAAGTTCTGGCTAGGGCAATTAGGCAAGAGAAAGAAATCAAGGGTATTCAGTTAGGAAAAGAAGAAGTCAAATTGTCCCTGTTTGCAGATGACACGATTGTATATTTAGAAAATCCCCTTGTCTCAGCCCAAAATCTCCTTAAGCTGATAAGCAACTTCAGCAAAGTCTCAGGATACAAAATTAATGTGCAAAAATCACAAGCATTCTTATACACCAGTAACAGACAAACAGAGAGCCAAATCAGGAATGAACTTCCATTCACAATTGCTTCAAAGAGAATAAAATACCTAGAAATCCAACTTACAAGGGATGTAAAGGACCTCTTCAAGGAGAACTACAAACCACTGCTCAGTGAAATAAAAGAGGACACAAACAAATGGAAGAACATACCATGCTCATGGATAGGAAGAATCAATATAGTGAAAATGGCCATACTGCCCAAGGTAATTTATAGATTCAATGCCATCCCCATCAAGCTACCAATGAGTTTCTTCACAGAATTGGAAAAAACTGCTTTAAAGTTCATATGGAACCAAAAAAGAGCCCGCATCTCCAAGACAATCCTAAGTCAAAAGAACAAAGCTGGAGGCATCACGCTACCTGACTTCAAACTGTACTACAAGGCTACAGTAACCAAAACAGCATGGTACCGGTACCAAAACAGAGATATAGACCAATGGAACAGAACAGAGTCCTCAGAAATAATACCACACATCTACAGCCATCTGATCTTTGACAAACCTGAGAGAAACAAGAAATGGGGAAAGGATTCCCTATTTAATAAATGGTGCTGGGAAAATTGGCTAGCCATAAGTAGAAAGCTGAAACTGGATCCTTTCCTTACTCCTTATACGAAAATTAATTCAAGATGGATTAGAGACTTAAATGTTAGACCTAATACCATAAAAATCCTAGAGGAAAACCTAGGTAGTACCATTCAGGACATAGACATGGGCAAAGACTTCATGTCTAAAACACCAAAAGCAACGGCAGCAAAAGCCAAAATTGACAAATGGGATCTAATTAAACTAAAGAGCTTCTGCACAGCAAAAGAAACTACCATCAGAGTGAACAGGCAACCTACAGAATGGGAGAAAATTTTTGCAATCTACTCATCTGACAAAGGGCTAATATCCAGAACCTACAAAGAACTCAAACAAATTTACAAGAAAAAAACCAACAACCCCATCAAAAAGTGGGCAAAGGATATGAACAGACATTTCTCAAAAGAAGACATTCATACAGCCAACAGACACATGAAAAAATGCTCATCATCACTGGCCATCAGAGAAATGCAAATCAAAACCACAATGAGATACCAGCTCACACCAGTTAGAATGGCGATCATTAAAAAGTCAGGAAACAACAGGTGCTGGAGAGGATGTGGAGAAATAGGAACACTTTTACACTGTTGGTGGGATTGTAAACTAGTTCAACCATTATGGAAAACAGTATGGCGATTCCTCAAGGATCTAGAACTAGATGTACCATATGACCCAGCCATCCCATTACTGGGTATATACCCAAAGGATTATAAATTATGCTGCTATAAAGACACATGCACACTTATGTTTATTGCAGCACTATTCACAATAGCAAAGACTTGGAATCAACCCAAATGTCCATCAGTGACAGATTGGATTAAGAAAATGTGGCACATATACACCATGGAATACTATGCAGCCATAAAAAAGGATGAGTTTGTGTCCTTTGTAGAGACATGGATGCAGCTGGAAACCATCATTCTTAGCAAACTATCACAAGAACAGAAAACCAAACACCGCATGTTCTCACTCATAGGTGGGAACTGAACAATGAGATCACTTGGACTCAGAAAGGGGAACATCACACACCGGGGCCTATCATGGGGAGGGGGATGGGGGGAGGGATTGCACTGGGAGTTATACCTGATGTAAATGAGGAGTTGATGGGTGCAGCACACCAACATGGCACAAGTATACATATGTAACAAACCTGCACGTTATGCACGTGTACCCTACAACTTAAAGTATAATAATAATAAATAAATTTTAAAAAAAAAAGAAAAAAAAGAAAAAATCAGCACAGAGGATTTTCTATGAAAAAATAAATCAATAAATTCTAGCAAGAAAAAGTAAGAAAAAGTTTGAAAGAGAAAATACAAATTAAATTACGAGTATGAATAAAATTAGCAATGAATTATAATTAGAGGTTTATTAAAGGACATGAAACTATAGCTAGACAGGAGGAATAAATTCTAGTGTTCCATACCAATATAGAATGACTATAGTTAACGATGATCTATTATATAGTTTTAAATAGCTAAAAGTAAGACATTGGATATTTCAAACACAAAAAATAATAAATATTTGAGATTATAAATATGCTAATTACATTGATCTGATCACTGTACATTATATGTATTGAAACATCACTATGCACCTCATAAATATGTACAATTATTATATGTCAATTTTTTTTAATAAAATAAAATAGAAATAAAAAAATTTTTTCATTGACACATAATAATTATATATATTTATGGAGCACATAGTGATGTTTCAATGCATATAAATGTATGGTGATCAGATCAGGGTAATTAGCATATCTATCATCTAAAACATTTGTCATTTCTTTGTGCTGGGAACATTCAGTATCTTCCTTCTAGGAGTTTGAAACTACATAATATATTATTGTTAATTACAGTCATCCCAAGTGCTAGAGAACACCAGAACTTATTCCTCCTATCTTGCTGTAACTTTTTTTTAAGAGACAGTCTTGCTCTGTCACCCAGGCTGGAAAAGTGGTACAATCGTAGCTCACTGCAGCCTTGAACTCCTAGGCTCAAGCCACCCCCACACTTCAGCCTCCCAAGTAACTGGGACTACAGGCGCATGCCACAAAACAAGGCTTCTAGCTTTAATTTTGTACCCTTTAACAAATCTATATCGCCTTCTTCCCTCTACCCTTCTCAGACCCTAGTGTCCTATGTTCTACTTTTTACTTTTTTATGTTTTAATGTTTTGTATAATTATAGTGATATTTGTTTCAAACCCCAAACCAGGACACTTAATATAACAAAAGATTTTAAACATTTTGAGAATTTTTAAAATTTTAACTTGTTATTTTGAAATAACTTTAGACTTACAAAAGAGTTGTCATAATGATACAGAGAGTTTCTGTGTATCTATTACCCAGCTTTCTCAAATGTTAACATCTCTAATGTTAACATCCTACATAACCAGGTACGGTTATCAAAACTAAGAAAAGAATATTTGTATATAACACTATTAACAAGTGTCAGACTTTATTAGAGTTCTACCATTCTTTTCTTTTTTTTTTTTTTTTTTTTTTTGAGATGGAGTCTCGCTCTGTCGCCCAGGCTGGAGTGCAGTGGCCGGATCTCAGCTCACTGCAAGCTCCGCCTCCTGGGTTCACGCCATTCTCCTGCCTCAGCCTCCCGAGTAGCTGGGACTACAGGCGCCCGCCACCTCGCCCGGCTAGTTTTTTGTATTTTTAGTAGAGACGGGGTTTCACCATGTTAGCCAGGATGGTCTCGATTTCCTGACCTTGTGATCCGCCCGTCTCAGCCTCCCAAAGTGCTGGGATTACAGGCTTGAGCCACCGCGCCCGGCCCATTCTTTTCTTAATGGATGTCCTTATTCCATTTCAGGGTCCAATCAAAGACGTTATGAAACATTTTGTGGTCATGTTCTTTTGTCTCCTCAGATCTGTGGCAGTCTCCATCTTTCCTTTTCTTTCATAACCTTGACATGTTTGGAACGTCCCTCATCCACGTATGACTGAGAACATGCAGTTTTTAACTGTCAGTTCCTGACTTATTTCACTTAACAATGTCCTCCAGTTCCAACCGTGTTGCCGCGAATGACAAGATTTCATTCTTTTTATGGCTAAATAGTGTTAATGGGAATATATACACAATGGTGTATATATACCACATTTTTTATTTAATAGATCATTTTATGCCCTTTAGAATTTATTTAGTTGCTATCATAATAAGTAACATATAAGGGCAATTCCACTGAAGCATTTTAGACTTTGGCTAGGTAACTGAACAATTATGAGATACATGTCAAATAATGGGCACTTGATACATCTCTTGCCATTTGCCATTTTCAATTGTCATTTGTCTACATTGACAAATGCAGAGCTTCTTCACTATATTTATGTACCTAACTGCATCAACCATTTAAAAGGTATCTAAAAACCTATGTCTAGGAATTCTAAACACAAGATTTGACCTTTTGTGGAAAATACTACATATGTCTTAAAATATTTGTCTGTTTAAAAACATAATATTACATTATTATAAAGTTGTCATGAGCATAATTCTGTCTTTTATTTTTTAATACTCATCCAAAGACGACATTGTGTAGTGAAAATAGCATAGAAGTAGGGGTCAGGATGCCTGTGTTTCAGCTCTAGTACCCAGCTTTGACAAGTCTCTTAAAATCCTTAAGCCTCAGATTCATCTTCTACAAAACGAAGGTGATATAACTTCCTTGCCTAGTTCACAAGGCAACTGTGATCATTATATGCTATGATCCTTATGAAAGGGTTTATACATTGAAAGGCATTATACAAAGATATTATTAATATAGCTAAATATAAACAAGAATATGGCATATAACCTTGGTGGGGAAAATGGACTAAAAATATATTTAGAAAGCATCATGCAGACATGAACATCACATTGCTTTTCCCAAAGGGAAAGCAAACAAGTTCATACTTTAAAGGCTCTTGATAATTTTTTAAATAGGATCAATAGGTGTCAGGTCCACACTTAATACAAGCCATCTGATCTAGAATAGGAAACCCAAGACTTTAGAGTACAATGAGGTGAAAATCCTAAACCACGAGTAAAGCATAGAACTAGTCTGGAGAGCAAACAGAACACTTACAGTAGGGGCATTATACCTATCATCAAACTAACCTAATTTCTATGTAAGGCAATGTTCTTTGTATTTTGCTGAAGATGAAATAAGAGAAATCTGAGAGATCTTAGAAACTAATTTTTGAAAGATTATATTTTCATTCAAAATGGATCAGATAAAGTTCTAAAGTCTAAGAAAATCTAAGGTACAATGTGAGTAATATGAAATTTTTCATTCCACTTAGAAAAATTCTGAAAAGAGAGAACATACTATAACCAATGAACTGGGAATGAAAATTCACGTAAAACCTTTTCATGAAAGATTATTTGATAATTAAAAGAATATGCCTGGAGATTAACTGTAATCTTCCAAGAGGCAGAGCTGCATAGGTGGCTCCTTTTATGGACTGCGTATAAAAGTTAATTCAACAAATATGCATTGAGTTAGTACCTAAAATATCATAGGTGATATGGAGGAAAGAGTATGTGGCAAGACCTGTACTCATGAAAGACTAAAGGATCAATATCTTTTACAACTAAGAGAAAGTTTGATATACTCAACTATTTAAATTAATGGTACATATGCTATATCCATATATGCTTCCACATTTGCTAATGAGTACTAACGGCAAAAAGGGAAGACGAAAACAGTAGGAATACAAAAGAAGGGTTTCATGAAGAAGTGGAGGCCAGAGACTGGTCTTAGAGAACTGATATGATTTGAGTAAGGGAGAAAGCAGCTACTGTAAATGGAGCAAATTCCTCATTTGCAATCTTGAAAGGAAATCTTTAAGAAGTTACTTTTGTCTTCATTATTCTTTTTCACTTTGTAACTTTTTAGTGACTAAAATAGGTTAGCAGAGGGCACTACGAGAAATATAATACCATGAGTTAGAATCCTAAAACCTCAAGGGCTTCAGGTTTTATAACAAATAAACATATAACAAATTTGTTTATAACAAATATAACATATAACAAATCTATTACCCTGAACTCAAGCTCCATTACCACAGTCCTGATGACTGTCTCTCTGCTGATTGAGTAGCTCCTTGAACCAAGAGCTCACCATTTTATGAAACAATTCCCTTCCCTGTTTCAGAATAGTCTACAGATATGAACTGAAGATATCTAAAGTATTTTAAGTACACAAATCAATATTCCAATTTGCTGGCCATGAAAACACTGAAAAGTCAAGGGGAAACATCTGCATAATAAAATTAAAGACTTTCATATAATTTTTAGGTTTCAAAATGAAACATTGTGTAAGGAGACTAAAACCCAGACTTTCCTAAGGCCACAAAGCAATCTAGTGGTAAAAACATGCTCTATAAATTCAATCTTCTTCACATCTTTCCAGTATGTGTTACTGTCCCACATATTCTAATCCAAAAGACTCTATTTTGTTTTCCATATCAAGAACTACATGCTCTGCTCCACAGCCTTCTGAAAATGAAAAAAGAAGTTTAATAATTTATTCAGATGTGTTTCCCTTCCTTCATGCATTGTAATTATTTCCAATGAAGCAAAGTCAAAAGCTACTTTATGTAGCTCTAAAAATTTACGGAGGTTAACTGGAAGATCTGACACAAAGCTTGAGCTAAATATACCACCCTCTCCTCACACCACCACCCTCCCCTGACCCTCTTTCATATATAAAACAGTACATTTTAACTTCAAAGAAGTTCCTGTTATCTGTGTACTCTCCGCCCATGGAAATTACATACACAACATACGTAGAGTCTACAGATACTCCATTTCTATATAGGCACTTTCAAAGGAGGAACTCAAGCATTAAGTTCTTTCTAGAAGTGAAAATGCTCACTCACAAGTAGCATCGCCAGCCCTTTCTGACAGCTGAAGCCCTGTCTATCAATCATTGCCCTGCTGCCTTGCTTTCTTTCTTTCTTTTCCAGTCTGGTGTGATCAACTGAAACAGTATCACTATCCAGCTGTGAGCATATTCATTTTACTTATATGTACATTGGAAGTTCTTTGGTGACTAATACTTAAAATTATTATATGAGTTAACTTAAACTATATTCAATGAAAAATAGATAATCAAAAAGATTTTTTCCACAGAAGCTGTTTGACTAACAGTTTATGAAAATTCAATGTTAGCTTCTTTCATTCTAACTTTTTAATTATTTTAAACTAAACATAGTTAAGAAATGGAGGTTTCTGTCAGCTATCCAAGTCTCTCAAGTTTTCCAGGATGTTTTGTCTACTGAATTCTTGAAATGCCTACTAAGAACAGTGCAATAATTTCCATAAGCAAAGGATCCCTATCAGTACAGAACCCAAAGCACTAAGCCTTTCTAAGCCACAGCAGTCGCATGGCACACTAAACAAAATTTTTTTTTAAATTGTATTCATTTTTATCAATTTATTATTTATCCTATCAATTTTCAAAAAACTTTAAAACAATGTAGGATAAATACATATATAAAATAAGCAGAATTAAAATCAACTAAAAATCAACTAACAAAGGTTCATGTGATAGAAATTATATTAGAAAAATTGTGTTTGTAGGAACTACTAAAATTAAGGTTTCATTAATTGATATGATCTTCTTGACAACATGGCTCTCATCATCGCTGTAAGTGCACCCATTTGTTTCTTACTATATATACATTTATACATTTATGTGTATATGCCTCCCTGTGTTAGTCCATTTGCATTGTTATAAAGGAAATAACCTGAGGCTGGGTGATTTATAAAGAAAAGAGGTTTCTTTGACTCACGGTTTATTTGGCTCATTTTGCAGGGCTCCTGGTGAGGCCCAGGAAGCTTTTACCCATGGCAGAAGATAAAGGTGGAGCCAGCATATCACACGATGAAAGCAGGAACAAGAGAGAGGAGAGGGTGCCAGCCTTTCTTAGTCAGATTTCACGTAAACTCATACAGTAAGAATTCTTTCATTACCACAAAGACTGTATCAAGCCATTCATGAGCGATCACTCCCTATGTCCCAAACACCTACCACTAGGCCCGCCTCCAACATTGGAGGTCACAGTTCAACATGGGATTTTGAAGGGGCAAAACATCCAAACTACAACACTCCGTAAATTGTTAGTACAGTGTTTATCAAAGGCATGACTTAATGTAAGTCTCAGAATTGTATTCGTTACTTAGTTTTAATGTTACATATTATACATATATAATCTCTATAAATAAATTCTCATTAAAAAATAAGAACAATTAACTGTTAATGTACTAGGTGACTTGTTTAAAATAAGTTTCTAAACAGAAAGTATAATGTTCTCATTCATCTATTATTCATTTATTCAACAGAAAGATGAAAAAGCCACAGGACCTACTCCATGGCAAGCAATGTGAACAAGCCATTACATGCATTATGCTATTTAATCTTCACAACAGTCTTGGTGAGAAAGTATTGCCATACCCATCTTACAGCTGAGGAAACTAAAGCTCAGAAAGATTAGAATATACCAGTAAGTAGTGGAGCTGTGACTTGAATTCATTTGCCTAGTCACATATTAAGATTCCCACCACTACATAACGTAGTCTCATAACAAGTACTAACTTATCATTTATGTGGTACCAAAGACCAACTTAAAATGTAGTGTAGACTCAGAATCACGACTAGAATGTAGTCCTTGATTTTTAAGGTGTTTACACTCCACTTTACCTCACTAACCTAACTACAACTATGCTAGGCATATCTTGGAGTTCAATGATTAGTTAACAATAAATTTAAATATGGAATGAGTCAGTAGATATACGTTGAGTTTCTATTATATGGCAGCTGCATGCAAAACATTGTATATTACGAATAAGGTGAAAATAACCCACTTCTAACATTAAACAGTGAAGTTTATTAGAATCTGTGATGTAGGTAACATAGAAGTAAAAATAATCTGTAGTTGTTTTTTAACTTTTTCCTTCAGACTACTGAGGAAATTATGTTCCACCTAATATCAAACCAGCTTTCTTGATATATTTTCTAAGCCAGGGTTAATGCTCTTATACTAAGGGCCACTAACAGATTCCTTACCATTTACACCATTAGATTGTATAGCATTAAGATAAATGTACACTAGTGTGAGAAACATGGCTGTTTTGCTCCTTATCATTATTTATATATGTATATATCACCTTGTGCCAGAAGGGATATAAAGTATTTTATAAGGATATGTAAAATACAAATTAGCATAAATTTAAAGTTGGTTAAAAACAAAGGTAAAGACAAAGTAAGGTCACTATACATCACTGTGGTGGTCACAGATTTGGCTCCTCTCTTTCTAGCAACCTACCTGAAATAAGAAAACTTATCACTTACTGAATTTATAATTCCAAAGGTATTTTTCTCATTGCTTAAGGAATATGTGATATCCTTGGATTTAAAATGTTTTAATTTCTCCAAAAACTCCTTTAAAAATATGTGACCTAATAAACAACTATTACTATGCTTCACCCAATAAATATATGCATTATCTTCATAGACATGGTTTTTCTTATTCCAGGAATAAAAGAAAAGGTACTGAGTTATATATATTTGCATTCTTCTAGATTCCCACTACTTACACACACTCCACACACTAAAATAACAGATTCTTGTTAGTTTGATAAATTCCCAGGTCTTCTTCCATTGTGCAGGCTCAAAGTTCCAGTGGAGCAGAAAACTGAAACAGGTCCCTAAGGCTAAGTGGAACTGTTTAATGAAACTCTGAGCCAGTGAAGAAAGGGGAGAAATATAGGAAGCCCATATGAAAAAGCTTTCTGAGAGCTTAGAAATAAAGCATGGAATGAGAGAAAAAAATTAGGCAGCTGCTACATATAGGAGATCATAAAAATAATGAGAGAATGAGGAAAAAATATTTAAGAAAGCCTTACTGAGTATTATGCAATTATTCCCCTTTGCCTATTTGATAAGAAAAAGTAGTAGGGGGGCAGAGCAAGATGGCCGAATAGGAACGGCTCCAGTCTCCAACTCCCAGCGCCAGCGACACAGAAGACCGGTGATTTCTGCATTTTCAACTGAGCCTCTGCTGCTGACACCCAGGCAAACAGGGTCTGGAGTGGACCTCAAGCAATCTCCAACAGACCTACAGCTGAGGGTCCTGACTGTTAGACGGAAAACTATTAAACAGGAAGGACACCCACACCAAAACCCCATCAGTACGTCACCATCATCAAAGACCAGAGGCAGATAAAACCACAAAGATGGGGAAAAAGCAGGGCAGAAAAGCTGGAAATTCAAAAAAAAAGAGTGCATCTCCCCCGGCAAAGGAGCGCAGCTCATCGCCAGCAATGGATCAAAGCTTAACGGAGAATGACTTTGACGAGATGAGAGAAGAAGGCTTCAGTCCATCAAACATCTCACAGCTAAAGGAGGAATTCTGTACCCAGCGCAAAGAAACTAAAAATCTTGAAAAAAAAGTGGAAGAATTGATGGCTAGAGTAATTAATGCAGAGAAGGTCATAAACGAAATGAAAGGGATGAAAACCATGACACGAGAAATACGTGACAAATGCACAAGCTTCAGTAACCGACTCGATCAACTGGAAGAAAGAGTATCAGCGATTGAGGATCAAATGAATGAAATGAAGCGAGAAGAGAAACCAAAAGAACAAAGAAGAAAAAGAAATGAACAAAGCCTGCAAGAAGTATGGGATTATGTAAAAAGACCAAATCTACATCTCATTGGGGTGCCTGAAAGTGAGGGGGAAAATGGAACCAAGTTGGAAAACACTCTTCAGGATATCATCCAGGAGAACTTCCCCAACCTAGTAGGGCAGGCCAACATTCAAATCCAGGAAATACAGAGAACGCCACAAAGATACTCCTCGAGAAGAGCAACTCCAAGACACATAATTGCCAGATTCACCAAAGTTGAAAGAAGGAAAAAATCTTAAGGGCAGCCAGAGAGAAAGGTCGGGTTACCCACAAAGGGAAGCCCATCAGACTAACAGCAGATCTCTCAGCAGAAACTCTCCAAGCCAGAAGAGAGTGGGGGCCAATATTCAACATTCTTAAAGAAAAGAATTTTAAACCCAGAATTTCATATCCAGCCAAACTAAGTTTCATAAGTGAAGGAGAAATAAAATCCTTTACAGATAAGCAAATGCTTAGAGATTTTGTCACCACTAGGCCTGCCTCATAAGAGACCCTGAAGGAAGCACTAAACATGGAAAGGAACAACTGGTACCAGCCATTGCAAAAACATGCCAAAATGTAAAGACCATCCAGGCTAGGAAGAAACTGCATCAACTAACGAGCACAATAACCAGTTAATATCATAATGGCAGGATCAAGTTCACACATAACAATCTTAACCTTAAATGTAAATGGACTAAATGCTCCAATTAAAAGACACAGACTGGCAAACTGGATAAAGAGTCAACACCCATCAGTCTGCTGTATTCAGGAGACCCATCTCACATGCAGAGACATACATAGGCTCAATATAAAGGGATGGAGGAAGATTTACCAAGCAAATGGAGAACAAAAAAAAGCAGGGGTTGCAATACTGGTCTCTGATAAAACAGACTTTAAACCATCAAAGATCAAAAGAGACAAAGAAGGCCATTACATAATGGTAAAGGGATCAATTCAACAGGAAGAGCTAACTATCCTAAATATATACGCAACCAATACAGGAGCATCCAGATTCATAAAGCAAGTCCTTAGAGACTTACAAAGAGACTTAGACTCCCATACAATAATAATGGGAGACTTCAACACTCCACTGTCAACATTAGACAGATCAACGAGACAGAAAGTTAACAAGGATATCCAGGAATTGAACTCAGCTCTGCAGCAAGCAGACCTAATAGACATCTATAGAACTCTCCACCCCAAATCAACAGAATATACATTCTTCTCAGCACCACATCGCACTTATTCCAAAATTGACCACATAATTGGAAGTAAAGCACTCCTCAGCAAATGTACAAGAACAGAAATTATAACAAACTGTCTCTCAGACCACAGTGCAATCAAACTAGAACTCAGGACTAAGAAACTCAATCAAAACCGCTCAACTACATGGAAACTGAACAACCTGCTCCTGAATGACTACTGGGTACATAATGAAATGAAGGCAGAAATAAAGATGTTCTTTGAAACCAATGAGAACAAAGATACAACATACCAGAATCTCTGGGACACATTTAAAGCAGTGTGTAGAGGGAAATTTATAGCACTAAATGCCCACAAGAGAAAGCAGGAAAGATCTAAAATTGACACTCTAACATCGCAATTAAAAGAACTAGAGAAGCAAGAGCAAACACATTCGAAAGCTAGCAGAAGACAAGAAATAACTAAGATCAGTGCAGAACTGAAGGAGATAGAAACACAAAAAACCCTCCAAAAAATCAATGAATCCAGGAGTTGGTTTTTTGAAAAGATCAACAAAATTGACAGACCGCTAGCAAGACTAATAAAGAAGAAAAGAGAGAAGAATCAAATTGACGCAATTAAAAATGATAAAGGGGATATCACCACCGACCCCACAGAAATACAAACTACCATCAGAGAATACTATAAACACCTCTATGCAAATAAACTAGAAAACCTAGAAGAAATGGATAATTTCCTGGACACTTACACTCTTCCAAGACTAAACCAGGAAGAAGTTGAATCCCTGAATAGACCAATAGCAGGCTCTGAAATTGAGGCAATAATTAATAGCCTACCAACTAAAAAAAGTCAAGGACCAGATGGATTCACAGCCAAATTCTACCAGAGGTACAAGGAGGAGCTGGTACCATTCCTTCTGAAACTATTCCAATCAATAGAAAAAGAGGGAATCCTCCCTAACTCATTTTATGAGGCCAACATCATCCTGATACCAAAGCCTGGCAGAGACACAACAAAAAAAGAGAATTTTAGACCAATATCCCTGATGAACATCGATGCAAAAATCCTCAACAAAATATTGGCAAACCGGATTCAGCAACACATCAAAAAGCTTATCCACCATGATCAAGTGGGCTTCATCCCTGGGATGCAAGGCTGGTTCAACATTCGCAAATCAATAAATATAATCCAGCATATAAACAGAACCAAAAACAAGAACCACATGATTATCTCAATAGATGCAGAAAAGGCTTTTGACAAAATTCAACAGCCCTTCATCGTAAAAAACGCTCAATAAATTCGGTATTGATGGAACGTACCTCAAAATAATAAGAGCTATTTATGACAAACCCACAGCCAATATCATACTGAATGGACAAAAACTGGAAAAATTCCCTTTGAAAACTGGCACAAGACAGGGATGCCCTCTCTCACCACTCCTATTCAACATAGTGTTGGAAGTTCTGGCTAGGGCAATCAGGCAAGAGAAAGAAATCAAGGGTATTCAGTTAGGAAAAGAAAAAGTCAAATTGTCCCTCTTTGCAGATGACATGATTGTATATTTAGAAAATCCCCTTGTCTCAGCCCAAAATCTCCTTAAGCTGATAAGCAACTTCAGCAAAGTCTCAGGATACAAAATTAATGTGCAAAAATCACAAGCATTCTTATACACCAGTAACAGACAAACAGAGAGTCAAATCATGAATGAACTTCCATTCACAATTGCTTCAAAGAGAATAAAATACCTAGGAATCCAACTTACAAGGGATGTAAAGGACCTCTTCAAGGAAAACTACAAACCACTGTTCAGTGAAATAAAAGAGGACACAAACAAATGGAAGAACATACCATGCTCATGGATAGGAAGAATCAATATTGTGAAAATGGCCATACCGCCCAAGGTAATTTATAGATTCAATGCCATCCCCATCAAGCTACCTATGAGTTTCTTCACAGAATTGGAAAAAACTGCTTTAAAGTTCATATGGAACCAAAAAAGAGCCCGCATCTCCAAGACAATCCTACGTCAAAAGAACAAAGCTGGAGGCATCACGCTACCTGACTTCAAACTATACTACAAGGCTACAGTAACCAAAACAGCATGGTACTGGTACCAAAACAGAGATATAGACCAATGGAACAGAACAGCGTCCTCAGAAATAATACCACACATCTACAGCCATCTGATCTTTGACAAACCTGAGAGAAACAAGAAATGGGGAAAGAATTCCCTATTTAATAAATGGTGCTGGGAAAATTGGCTAGCCATAAGTAGAAAGCTGAAACTGGATCCTTTCCTTACTCCTTATACGAAAATTAACTCAAGATGGATTAGAGGCTTAAATGTTAGACCTAATACCATAAAAATCCTAGAGGAAAACCTAGGTAGTACCATTCAGGACATAGACATGGGCAAAGACTTCATGTCTAAAACACCAAAAGCAACGGCAGCAAAAGCCAAAATTGACAAATGGGATCTAATTAAACTAAAGAGCTTCTGCACAGCAAAAGAAACTACCATCAGAGTGAACAGGCAACCTACAGAATGGGAGAAAATTTTTGCAATCTACTCATCTGACAAAGGCTAATATCCAGAACCTACAAAGAACTCCAACAAATTTACAAGAATAAAACAAACAACCCCATCAAAAAGTGGGCAAAGGATATGAACAGACATTTCTCAAAAGAAGACATTCATACAGCCAACAGACACATGAAAAAATGCTCACCATCACTGGCCATCAGAGAAATGCAAATCAAAACCACAATGAGATACCATCTCACACCAGTTAGAATGGCGATCATTAAAAAGTCAGGAAACAACAGGTGCTGGAGAGGATGTGGAGAAATAGGAACACTTTTACACTGTTGGTGGGATTGTAAACTAGTTCAACCATTATGGAAAACAGTATGGCGATTCCTCAAGGATCTAGAACTAGATGTACCATATGACCCAGCCATCCCATTACTGGGTATATACCCAAAGGATTATAAATCATGCTGCTCTAAAGACACATGCACACGTATGTTTATTGCAGCACTATTCACAATAGCAAAGACTTGGAATCAACCCAAATGTCCATTAGTGACAGACTGGATTAAGAAAATGTGGCACATATACACCATGGAATACTATGCAGCCATAAAAAAGGATGAGTTTGTGTCCTTTGTAGGGACATGGATGCAGCTGGAAACCATCATTCTTAGCAAACTACCACAAGAACAGAAAACCAAACACCGCATGTTCTCACTCATAGGTGGGAACTGAACAATGAGATCACTTGGACTCGGGAAGGGGAACATCACACACTGGGGCCTATCATGGGGAGGGGGGAGGAGGGAGAGATTGAATTGGGAGTACCTGATGTAAATGAC
The DNA here is from genome assembly GCF_043159975.1 of Macaca nemestrina. Taxonomy (NCBI): domain Eukaryota; kingdom Metazoa; phylum Chordata; class Mammalia; order Primates; family Cercopithecidae; genus Macaca; species Macaca nemestrina. The sequence goes on from NC_092133.1 coordinate 63,580,315, forward strand.
GAGTTGATGGGTGCTGACGAGTTGATGGGTGCAGCACAGCAACATGGCACAAGTATACATATGTAACAAACCTGCACGTTATGCACATGTACCCTAGAACTCAAAGTATAATAATAAAAAAAAAGAAAGAAAAAAAAAAAAAGAAAAAGTAGTAAAGATTTGAATTTCTTTTCCATTATTTTTGATGCTACTTTCTTGCTTCTTTCAATGTGAATGCCACCAAAAAAAGCTTATTTTGATAAGAAAAAGTGGTAAAGATTTGAATTTATTTTCAATTATTTAACATGCTACTTTGTTGCTTCTTTCAATGTGAATGCTACCAAGAAAGGGACATGAGATGGCTTACTTTAGGAAGCTTATAGTCTAATGACCTCAGTATAGAATAATGGCATCCCAGGGCCTCCTGAGGCTCCAGCCATCTGCACACTGTCTCACGGTGGTTGACAAGGGACTTCTCCTTCTGTCCAGAATTCACTTATGCAAAAATGGGACTTGTTAATTTTTTCAAACCTCAGAAGTTTTCTTTCAGAAACTGGAAAAAACATAATAAGGAAACTTGAACCAAAAAGAATATTTCTACCAAATAAAATTTTTGAGGTGCCCTTAATCTCTATTGAGACCCAGAATCTTTCAGTGATCATACGTTCATCAAACTAATGGTTTTCAGCCTTCTTCACAAACTCTAATAAAGTTTGCACCATTGTTACCTTTGATTGTAAAAATATCTATATGTGTACAGTTAAAAACACTAGTTTAAAGGAAGAAGGATTCATATATAAGGGAATTACCCAACTCTTCACCCTTTTTTTTTCTCTTCCCCACTTCATTCTCCTAAACCAAGGCTGCACGTGAAACTCAAGCATTCTGAGCACAAAGCAACAGCACCACCAGAGCAAGACAGCTGTGTCCAGGAACTACATTCTTACAGAGGGTTTGGCAGTCAGTGTGGTCCCACAGTGCCTGGTGGGGATATACCCTGAAGGATCTCAAAAAAAAAAAAAAAACCTGGGGAGTGTTGGAGGACAGCGGAAGTTTCACAGTCATGCAAATGGAAGCTACCATCCTGTGCACAGGAGCTTTAATATCAATGTGAACTCCTGGGCGTATACAGTGCAGTAAAGAGACATTTAAATAATATACAAAATGGAAATACCATCACCTTATATGCTTATGTCTCTACATTGTTTTGAGCATCTAAAAATGAAATGCATAAAAAGGCACTCAGAAACTATAATGTACAATATAAGTATATGGCAATATTCTAACTTGCAAATAAAATTGACTCATAAGTTGGGTATAGGGTTAGAACCTGATTCTGAATTCTTTACACTGCCATGCACCATAGGGAATGTGCTTCTAAAAATATGTAATAATTTATTTGGATAGTTCAATGAAAGCATAAGGAGTTCTTACTTTTTATAATTACACATTGAATTTCATCTCATTTATTTACATTCAGTCCTGTTTTCAACTACTTGGAATTCTTCTGAGCAGAAATTTTTCTTTATAAACACCTTACATGACTCACAGGTCTCAGGCTACTCACCTCCTCCATGTCCATCTCCTTCTGCCCCTCTAACATACCACATACCACCCTTCCTACCCTCTCTTCAGATGGTAAAATGGGCCTTTCTCATATTCTTTTACTTAAGATCTGACTTCAACACTTGTTGAAACTGAGTTGAAAGCCTTCATTAAATATCAGCAGAAAAAAAGACCGTGACAATAGATCCTAGGGTGAAGTGAACAAAAGGGAAAGAAAAACAGAACATTGAGGAAGATCATCTTAACAGAAAAAGATAGAAAAAAGTCTTATACTTTAATCCTAATGGCTTTTGTATATGTTTTGAGAATAGTGCCAGAATATGAAAAATGAGGGATATCATTTACTTATGACTAAAATACTGAGAATAATAAAGGTAGGAAATAGTGTCTGTCACTTAATGATTACACGACTTATAATTACCTTAAGAAAGTTGGCCATGTACATTAACATGAGTTCCACATAATGTCAATAACAAAGCAAACCACAAGTTCCTTTTTGGCTAATTCAAGTCTGATCAAAAGCATGTGAAAGCATGTACAATTCTCACAAAAGTTAAGTATTTGTTCAGACCTCATTCCAAAACCTCCATCCTACCTTCCTATCCTTCTTTAAATCATCTAAAGTTCTGATCTGTAACAAGAAGCCCGTTAGTTAAATCAGCATGGGAAGTGGGCAATGCTGTAAAACAGCAGCTGACATCAGTATTATAAAACACATAAAATCTTTCATAAAATGAAAGATAGCACAGACAGCTATAAGAGGCATACTTGCTTTGAAATACCCCTTAAGAATCTTAGCACTACACAGTACCTGCCTCAGAGTTACCTTTTTACAAAGAAAGAATAATTCTCCAAAATCTTAAAACATTTCTGCACAATACTGGCTAAGGTCATTCAGATCCAGTATGACACAGCCAGATGTTGCACTATAATACCTGTATTAGAATGACAATTCACACCTCCAGGATGTTAGTAAAATACCAACCTGATTACTAATTCAAACAAAAATACAGGGAGGGAGCATCAAGTATCCATTAAAAAATTGTTTACAGCAACTGTAGTTCTTCAGGTCATTTTTACAGAAAGCCTATCCCCTGGGCCAATGTATTTGTGGCATTTTTTTTTTATTACTACATAGCTCAAAAGTGCCTTTCATGCTCAGCAGGCACATCATAGGCAAAGAACTGATAAATTGAAAAGCTATCATAAGAATATAAATCAAAAATTCTATAAAATTTGGCTTATATGCCCAAAGATGGCAAAAACATGATATACTGCATCAGTTATTCACCATCAACAAAAAGAAACATTGAAAGCATCATATTTTATGCCTGATTTTTTAACTTGCAGATTTTTCCCCACCAAATTTATCTTAAATAATTCTTAAGTACACTTCCTCCTCGAATATGTTTTATTGGCTTTCACTTAAACATGAAAAAAATTATAGCAGTTTCTCTAAACATCTGATCAACTCGTTTCAGTAAAAACCATAACCAATTAAAATTTATTCTCAAAAATACAAATCTAATTCTTAACCATAGGCTAATGATGCTTAAAAGAATTGCTTTGCAGCTTGACCAGCAGATGGGACATCACTTTAGACTGCAACACAAGGAGAAACTGATGAGAAAAAACTAAGAGACTTTCTGTTAGGAGAAAAACTGTAAGGGACACCACAGGAAGGAGCCATTTATAATCATTTTCTCCTCCACATAATTTAAAGCTGTGGGCCAGGAGCCAAATGATGGCAAGGAACACACCTCCCACCAAGCAAGAATTAAGATAACCAGCTCTAATATAAGCAACACAAAACTAATTATTCTCATAAATTCCCTTCACAGTGTTAACACAAAATATCAACACTATGGTGCTGACAGCAGCAGGCAGGGAAGTGGTAGAAAATTTAGATCCGGCACTTTCCTTTAAACTTAGATTAGTACATCATAGCAATATCTATATTGGAAAAGTGCAAAAGAACTAGACAGAACCATAATGGAACAAATTTCAGAATGTGAATAGTAGGAAATATTTTCAGATTATAACAACATATATTCTAAATGATGACATTATATGACAATAATAGTTAAGATTTTGAACATTTCCATTAATCCCACTATCCAATTTAATCCCCCAACAACCTATGTGGATAGAATTATATCCCTATTTTACAAACAAGAAAGTAGAGGCTTTCAGGGTGACCTCAAGGCAACAACTAGTTTAATGGCAAAGCCACAGGTCTTGGTTTCCATTTCAGAGCTCTTTTCAATATATTAAGCTGCCTATATATGTATATGTTTTAGTATTATTAACAGTAAATATTAAATTAACATTTAAAAATATCACTTTAAATGTATGTTTGTAAAATAAAAGCAGAGTATATTTTTAAAGAAACATCATTGAAAATTTTAAATGACATAAAAATTTCTTTAGATGATTACTGTAACCAAAAAGAAATAATCACAAAACTACCTGAAGGCAAATAACAACATCAACTTGTAAACATCAATTATTCAGAAAGGAAACAGAATATATCCTAGGAAGACACAAAGTTGAAACTCAATATGAATCTAGAAAAATAGGATTATATGTTTAAACTTATAATTTATTTGATGATGACACTATAAAAAAGAACATTCAAATAAAATATTAAATAAGATGCTTCTGACATTTGACTAAATTCAATAGATATTATCATTAACATGGTATCATCATCAAAATTATTATCATATTGGTAAAATTATCATTCCAGCTATATAACTTGATCATGTTTTATTACAATCGTCAAAATCAATGTACAAATGACCATTGAATGACATAGGAGTTAGTTGTGTCAAACCCCACACAGATTTTCAATTGCATATAACTTTCGACTTCCCCCAAATTTAACAGGAATGTCTACTGTTGATCAGAAGCCTTACCAATAACATAAACAATTAACGAACATTTTGTATGTTATAAAGCAAGCTAAAGGCCGGGCGCGGTGGCTCAAGCCTGTAATCCCAGCACTTTGGGAGGCCGAGACGGGCGGATCACGAGGTCAGGAGATCGAGACCATCCTGGCTAACACGGTGAAACCCCGTCTCTACTGAAAATACGAAAAAAAAAACTAGCCGGGCGAGGTGGCGGGCACCTGTAGTCCCAGCTACTCGGGAGGCTGAGGCAGGAGAATGGCGTAAACCTGAGAGGCGGAGCTTGCAGTGAGCTGCGATCCGGTCACTGCACTGCAGCCTGGGCGACAGACAGAGCGAGACTCAGTCTCAAAAAAAAAAAAAAAAAAAAAAAAAAAAAAAAAAAAAATATTGTTAAAACAATCATAAAAAAGAGAAAATATATTTATTATTTGATATGGTTTGGCTCTGTCCCCACCCAAATCTCATCTTGAATTGTAGTTCCCATAATCCCCACGTGTCATGGGGGTACCTGGTGGGAGGTAATTGAATCATGTGGGTGGTTACCCCCACACTGTTGTTTTCATCATAGTGAGTGAGTTCTCATGAGATCTGACGGTTTTATAAGGGGCTTTTCCCCCTTTTGCTTGGCACTCCTCCTTCCTGTCACCACGTGAAGAAGGACCTGTTTGCTTCCCCTTCTGCCATGATTGTAAGTTTCCTGAGGCTTTCCAGCCATGCTGAACTGTGAGTCAATTAAGGCTCTTTCCTTTATAAATTACCCAGTCTCAGGTATGTCTTTATTAGCAGCATGAGAACAGAACGAATACACTATTCATTAACTGGAAGTGGATCATCATGAAGGCCTTCATCCTTCTTGTCTTCACACTGAGTAGGCTGAGGAGGAGGAGAAAGAGAAAGGGTCGGTCTTGCTGTCTCAGTGGGGGCAGAGCCAGAAGAGATGGAGGAGATGGAACGGGAGGCAAGAGAGACAGGCACCCTCCACGTAACTTTTATTTTTTAAAATCTACATATAAATGGACCTGCACAGTTCAAATCCTTGTTGTTCAAGGGTCAACTATAAAGAGTGACAGACAAGTACCACCTTTGCTCAAATTTTAAAATCAATATTATTAATTTTATAGCAGTTTATCAGCACTTTTTCATTAAATGAATCAATATACAATTGTCACATTAAATCCCCTAGACTCTGATCAAAATTGTAAATCATTTCATTAGTAATCAAATAAAATTTGCAGTTTTTGGCTAAGGCATTGAAAACACTCCATGCTGTGTCCCATACTAACTCTTTCAACACCGTTTTCTATCATATAATCCAAATATACTGGACATTTTATGCTTTCTCACTTTTACAACGTCTCCCAAGGTTTCTTCCAGGTAGAACACCCTCCATTTCTCCTTGTTAAAATAATACCTGATCTTCACCACCCAACTCACATCCTATGTCCTTAGTTCAGACTCCCCTGATCTTGTCAACTGTTGGAGACCTTTTCCTCCATTAGGGCACTTACCAAAGTTTGTCTTACGTTTCTGATAATTTTCGTAAGTCTCAAATAAATGTAAGCATTATGGTAACCAAGACTGTTTTAAACTTTTGTATTTTCCAATATACTTTAGTACCATGGATCAAGTACACATTCCTGAATTCTGCATCTACTACATAGTCAGAAAAAGTGGAAGAATTTCTATAGTTATATTTTAATTACAATCTTTTAAATCACAGAAACTCTTAAATATGTATAACAAAACCTTCAAGATGCCAATAAGAATTTTACTCTGCTGTAAGTGCTTGTCATTTGTAATTACATTGTTCCCACATCTAACAATCTATCACCCATAAACATGAAAAAGCACCATGACAAAGTACAACAAATGATTCTCCAATATTTTGAATAGATTTACTTTTAAATAAATGTTACAAATGTATTATGAAATAAGAAATAAGCTTACAAATACATTTATTTTAACATCTTGTGTTGATTATGAGAACAACAAAAATGAGCAATTCACGGGAAAATAATTTCAGATAGATCTTGTCTCCCTACAAATGGGCATCCTGATGTTCACTCTGGAATAAATACTTTAGGAAAAACATGATATTGAGATCATACCCCTTTGTTTGGTTATCAAAGGCTTATTTGTCATGTGGAAAACTTTTAAGTGCTAACAAATAATCCACTGCAAACCACATAATTTTTGAAAATAACCCCCAAATTATATACACAAACAAGTAAATTTTAGTGAATGTATGCAATTGCTATTGGCAGTTATTAGATCCTAATTACTTTTCAAAAGTGGAATTAATAATATGTAATTTAATGTCTTACAGGATATTATAAAGATGTAATTTTATTGGGCTTTGCTTCTAATACACTAAATCATATAGGCTAAATTTAAAACCATTTAGAAAAGAATATTAGAATTAAATTACAGAGAAGTTTACAACTAAATTAAGAAGCTCTATCAATTAAAAATCTTTGTCGTCATCCTCAGATGTGAGTGCTTATTTAATACTATGATCCTGGACTAAGTATTGTGTATACTTCAGATATAAAATTTTCATATAGGCTATTTCTAGGCAAATACAAAACGTAAACAAAAACAAAACAAAAAATACTGATGACTAGTGGTCACATTAAAATAATGCCATCATAAAAGTGTCCCTTTTCCCCTTCCACCTCCCACCACATGAGGACAGCAACAGGGTATCAGCTTGGAAGCAAAAGCAGCCCTCACAAGATCACACCTGTCAGTGCCTTGATCTTGAACTCCTGAGCCTCCAGGACTATGAGGAATAAATTTCTGCTCTTTAAAAACCACCCAGTTTCAGCATACTGAAAATTCAAAACTTGCCATACTTTTAAAATATAGATTGGAACTAGATACATCAGAAATTGCCACTCCCACAGAAAGAGACCACAATTTCATATACACCAACATAATTTGAACAAATCTTCAGAGAGAAACTACCAAGTGTGGATGGAGAAAAGATGCAGTCCCAGAGACTGAAGACGAAGGAAATTAGGACCCAATGTGGGGTGCCTGAATGCTAAGGCTGAGTTCCAAACTGGAAAGGTAGCTGGGGAAGGGGATTGGTCCAGTCAGGGTATGGGTTATTTCCATACCAGACCTCTCCCTAAGGGAGCCCCGTTGCCCCAAAGACCTAATAACAACAACAACAAAATTGAAGGGACAGTGCTAGTGATTGGATGTGGCCCCCAAGGTCCACAATCAGACCTGATAAGGGGGTCATCTATTTCCCCCTCCCACTGCAGAACACAGCTGCAAATGTTAACATACACAAAGGAACTACAAGGCTGAGTAGGAGCCTATCTACTGCCCATTGCTCTCAAGCACCATCTATTAGATTGTAGACCAAACTACAACACCACAAATCACTTTACTAATCTTGCCTTTGCAAAACCAAGAGCAAGAATTCTACAACAAAGACACTGTACAGAGCCTTAGTCCTCTAAAAATGTTCAGAAACAAAGCCAACGAAGTACACTCAACGTACACTTACACCACAATTAAAAGAATACCATCCCTCCCAGATGAGAAAGAATCAGCATAAGAACTCTGGCAATTCAAAAAGCCACACTGCCCCCGTACCTCCAAATAAGCCCACTAGCTCCCCAGAAATGTTTCTTAACCAGTCTGAATTATCTGAAATGACAGACATAGAATTCAAAATATGGATGGCAAAGAAGCTCATTGAGATCAAGGAAAGTCGAAACTCAATCCAAGGAATCCAAGAAATCCAGTAAAACAATTCAAGGGCTGAAAAGTGAAATTCTCACCTAAAGAGAGACAAAAACTTAATTTCTTGAGCTGAAAAATTTACTACTAAAATTACATAATATAATTGGAAGTATTAACAGCAGAATAGACCAAACTGAGGAAAGAATCTGAGAGCTCAAAGAGCAAGTCTTTCAATTCACTCAGTCAGATAAAAATACAGAAAAGAGAATTGAGAAAGATGAACAGCAGAGAGTGGGCCGAGACATCCAATTAGAAGCAGCTATGGTGCATGGCACTCACAAAGAGGAAGAAAAGCAGTGAATAAATATAGCACCTTCAACTGAAATATCCAGGTATTCGCACTGGGACTGATCAGGGAAACAACACAATCCACAGAAAACAGAGAAAAGCAGGGCAGGGTGACAGCCCACCTGGAAGTGACACAAAGCCAAGGGAACCCTCCACCCCAGCTAAGGGAAGTGGCGACTGAATGTGCCACCCAGGGAAACCACGTTTCTCCCATGGATCTTTGCAACCCTCAGATCAGGCAATCCCCTTACAAACCCACTCCTCCAGGACCTTGGGTCCAACACACAGAGCTGTGTGGAGTCTCAGCAGAGCAGCCACTCAGGTATGCACAGAGACCCAGGAGATTTACATACCCCTGCTACAGGATCCCCAGCAAAGGTGACTATAACTCAGTCAAGGCGGGAGGTCCATACATACCCCTAGAAAGGGGACAGAATACAGGGAGCTGAACAGCATCCATCTGCAGGCCCCACTTCCAAGGCACCTCACAAGACCCACTGGCTTGGAATTCCAGTCAGCCACCAGCAACAGGGTAGTGCCTGCCTGAAAGGGAATAGAGCTGCCAGGGAAAAGGGCAGGCTGCCACCTTTGTTATTTGGACAACTCAGCCATTCAAGTCTGTTAGCTTTGGAGAGTCCAAACAGTCCAGACAAGAAAGGGACCCCCAGTACAGCACAGCTGCTTTATGAAAATGTGACCAGACTACTTCTTTAAGTGGGACTCCAATCCATTCCTCCTCACTGGGCAGGACTTCCCAGTGGGGACCTCCAGCCACCCCTGCCCATATTCTAAGAAAGAGCTCTGATCTCTCCCTGGGCTGGAGTGCCCAGTGGGGAGGGGTGGGCTGCCAACTTTGCTGTTTGGGTGACTTGGCCATTCCAACCTGTAGGCTTTGGAAAGTCCAAGCCAATAGGGCAGAAGTGGATCCCCAGCAATGCATGGCTGTTTTGTCAAGGTGTGGCCAGACTGCTTCTTTAAATGGGACCCCAATCCATTCCTCCTTGCTAGTCAGGTCCTCCCAACCAAGGCCTCCAACCACCCCACCCATGTTCTATAGCTGACAGAGTTCTAATTTCTCCCTGTGATGGAGTGCCCAGGGGACCAGGTGGGCTGCCACCTTTGCTGTTTGGGCATCTTACCCAGTCCAGTCTATGAGCCTTGGAAAGCCCAAACCTATATGGGGGTGAAGGGAACCCAAACACAGCATAGCTGCTCTACAAAAATGCAGGAAGGCTGCTTAAGGAGGTCCCTGATCCCATTCCTCCTGACTGGGTGAGACCTCCAAAACAAGGTTTCCAGCCACATCCTGCAGGTGCATTCAGGCTGGCAACAGGTCAGTACTTCTCTGGGATAGAGCTCTGAGAGGAAGGGGCAGGCTGCCATCTTTGCTGTTTTGCAGCCTTCACTGGTAATACCTCCAGGTACTTAAAAAACTGAGGTGACTAGGGTCTGAAGCAGCTGCCCAGCAAACCACAGCAGCCCTACAGAAAAGTGGTCAGATTGTTCAAAGAAAAAACAAGCAAAAAAACAAGAACAACAACAACAAAAACCCATCCAAAGGTCAACAACCTCGAAGATCAAAAGTAGATAAGTCAACAAAGATGAGAAAGAATCAGCACAAAAACACTGAAAACTCAAAAATCCGGTGGGCTCCCTTTCTGCTAAATGACCACAACACCTCTCTAGCAGGCGTTTAGAACTGGACTGAGCCTGAGATGGCTAAATGACAGAAATAGGCTTCTGAATGTGGATTTAAAAAATGAATTTCACTGAGCTAAAGGAGCACTTTGCAACACAATGTAAGGAAGCTAAGAATCATGATGAAACAATGCAGGAGCTGACAGGCAAAATAGCCAGTATAGAGAGGAATATAACCAACCTGATAGAGCTGCAAAAAACACTGCAAGAACTTCACAATGCAATCACAAATACTAATAGTAGAATAGGTCAAGCAGAGGAAAGAATCTCAGAGCTTGAAGACTGTCATTCTGAAATAACACAGGCAGACGAAAATAGAGAAAAAGAATGAAAAGGAAAAAAAAAACCTCCGAGGCCGGGCGCGGTGGCTCAAGCCTGTAATCCCAGCACTTTGGGAGGCCGAGGCGGGCGGATCACAAGGTCAGGAGATCGAGACCACAGTGAAACCCCGTCTCTACTAAAAATACAAAAAATTAGCCGGGCGCGGTGGCGGGCGCCTGTAGTCCCAGCTACTCAGGAGGCTGAGGCAGGAGAATGGCGGGAACCCGGGAGGCGGAGCTTGCAGTGGGCCGAGATCGCGCCACTGCACTCCAGCCTGGGCAACAGCGTGAGACTCCGTCTCAAAAAAAAAAAAAAAAAAAAAAAAAAAAACCTCCGAGAAATATGGGATTATATAAAGAGACTGAATCTATGACTGATTGGGCTACCTGAAAAAGATGAGGAGAATGGAATCATTTTGGAAAACATAATTCAGGATATCATGCAGGAGAACTTCCCCAATCTACCTACAGAGACCAACATTCAAATTCAGAAAATGCAGAGAACAAGATACTTGTAAGATACTTACTCCACAAGAAGAGCATCCCCAACATATGTAATCATCAGATCCTCCAAGGTCAAAATGAAATAAAAAATGTTAAAGGCCACTGGAAAGAAAGGCCAGGCCACCTACAAAGGGAAGCCCATTGGGCTAACAGTGGACCTCTCAGCAGAAACCATGCAAGCCAGAAGAGATTGGGGGCCATAGTCAACATTTTTAAAGAAAAGAAATTCCAGTGCAGAATTACATATCTTGCCAAATTAAGCTTCATAAGAGAAGAAATAAGATCCTTTTCAGACAAGCAAATCCTGAGGGAATTTGTTACCACCAGACCTACTTTATAAAAGCTCCCGAAGGAAGCACTAAATATAAAAAGGAAAAACTGTTGCCAGCCTCTACAAAAATACACTGAAGTACACAGACCAGTGACATTATAAAGCAACTACATAAACAAGTCTGCAAAATAACCAGCTAGCATCATGATCACGGGATCAAATCCATACATAATAGTACTAACCTTAAATGCCCCAATTAAAAGACACAGAGTGAAAAGCTGGATAAAGAACCAAGACCCATTGGTATGCTGTCTTCAGGAGACCTGTCTCAAATGCAAAAACACACCTAGACTAAAAATAAAGGATGGAGGAAAATTTACCAGCCAAACAGAAAACATAAAAAAGTAGGGGTTACAATCCTAGTATCTAACAAAAAGATTTTAAACCAAAAAATATCAAAAAAGACAAAGAAGAGCATTACACAATGATAAAGCATTCAATTCAACAAGAATAGCTAACTATCCTAAATATATGTGCACCCAAAACAGGAACACCCAGCTTCATAAAGCAAGTTCTTAGAGACCTTCAAAGAGACTTAGACTCCAACACAATAATAGTGGCAGACTTTAACATCCCACTGACAATATTGTCTAATATCTAGATCATCAAGACAGAAAATTAACAAAAATATTCAGGACCTGAACTCAACTCTTGATCAAGTGGAACTGATAGACATCTATAGAACTCTACACCCCAAAACAACAGAATATACATTCTTCTTCTCATTGCCACACATCACTTACTCTAAAATTGGTCACATAATCAGAAGTAAAACACTATTCAGCAAAAGCAGAACTGAAATCATGATGAACAATCTCTCAGACCACATGCAATCAAATTAGAAATCAAGATTAAGAAACTCATTCAAACCCACATAATATGGTTTGGTTGTGCTCCCACCAAAATCTCATCTTGAATTGTACTTCCCCAAATCCCCACCTATCATGGGAGGAACCTGGTGGGAGGTGAGTGGAACATGGGGGCAGTTTCCTCCATGCTGCTCTCATGATAGTGAGTGAGTTCTCAGGAGAGCTGATGGTTTTATAAGAATCTGACATTTCCCCTGCTGGTACTTCTCTCTCCTGCCACCCTGTGAAAAAGAACATGCTTGCTTCCCCTTCTGCCATGATTGTAAGTTTCCTGAGGCCTCCCCTGCCATGTGGAACTGTGAGTCAATTAAACCTCTTTTCTCTATAAATTACCCAGCCTGTGGTATTTCTTCATAGCAGCATGATAAGAAATTAACACACCTCAAAATTACATGGAAATTGAATAACCTCTTCCTGAATAACTGTTGGGTAAATAATAAAATTAAGGCAGAAATCTTGAAACTAATGAGAACAAAAATGCAACATACTAAAATCTCTGGAACACAGTTAATGCAGTATTAAGAGGGAAACTTACAGCACTAAATTCCCACATCAAAATGTTAAAAAGATCTGAAATGAACAACCTAACATCACAACTAAAAGAACTAGGAAACCAAGAGTGAATACCAAAGCTAGCAGAAGACAGTAAATAACCAAAAGCAGAACTAAACTAAAGGAGATAGAAACATGAAAAACCATTCAAAAGATCAAAAATCCAGAAACTAAATTTCTGAAAAAAATAATAAAATAGACTGCTAACTAGACTAATAGCAAAGAGAGAAAATTCAAATAAACACAATCAGAAATGACATGGAGGATATTACCACTGACCCACAGAAATAAAAACAACCATGAGAGAAAGTTATGAACATCTCTATGCACATAAATTAAGAATCTAAAAGAAATGGACAAATCCCTGGACACATACGCCCTCCCAAGACTGAACCAGGAAGAAACTGAATCCCCGATCAGATCAACAACAAGCTCTGAAATCAAATCACTAATGAATAGCCTGTCGACCAAAAAAAGCCCACAACCAGATGGATTCACAGCTTAACTCTACCAGAGGTACAAAGAAGAGCTGGTACCATTCCTACTGAAACTATTTCAAACACTTGAAAAGCAGGGACTGCCCCATAACCCATTCTATGAGGCCAGCATCATCCTGATACTAACACCTGGCAGAGATATAACAAAAAAGAAAACTTCAGGCCAATATCCTTGATAAACATTGATACCAAAAATCCTGAACAAAATACTGGCAAACTGAATCTAGCAGCACATCAAAAAGCTTATCTACCACGATTAAGTAGGCTTCATCCCTGGAATGCAAGGTTCGTTCAACATACACAAATCAATAAATGTGATTTATCACATAAACGGAACTAAAAACAAAAAACACATGATTATCTCAACAGATACAGAAAAGGCCTTTGGTAAAATTCGCATCCTTTCATGTAAAAAGCTCTCAATAAACTAGGTTTTGAAGGAACATACGTCTAAATAATAAGAGCCATATATGACAAACCCACAGCCAATATTCTGAATGGGCAAAAGCTAGAAGCATTCCCCTTAAAAACTGGCACAAGACAAGGATGCCCTCTCTTACCACTCCTATTCAACACAGTATTGGAAGTTCTGACCAGGGCAATCAGGCAAGAAAAAGAACTGATGCGTATTCAAATAGGAAAAGAGGAAGTCAAACCCTCTTCATTTGCAGATGACATAATTGCATATCTAGAAAACCCCACTGTCTCACCCCAAAATCTTATTGAGCTAATAAGCAACTTCAGCAAAGTCTTAGGATACAAAATCAATGTGCAAAAATCACTACCATTCCTATGGAACAACAGCAGGCAAGTAGAGAGCCAAATCATAAGTGAACTCCCATTCACAATTGCCACAATGAGGATAAAGTACCTAGGAATACAGCTAACAGGGAAGTGAAGGACCTCTTCAAGGAGAACTACAAACCACTGTTCAAAGAAATCAGAGATGACACAAACAAATGGGAAATCATTCAACAACAGGCAAGTAGAGAGCCAAATCATAAATGAACTCCCATTCACAGTTGCCACAATGAGAATAAAATACCAAGGAATGGAGCTAACAGGGAAGTCAAGGACCTCTTCAAGGAGAACTACAAACCACTGTTCAAAGAAATCAGAGATGACACAAACAAATCGAAAATCATTCCATGCTAATGAATAGGAAGAATCAATGTTGTGAAAATGGTCATACTGTCCAAAGTAATTTATAGATTCAGTGCTATTCCCATCAAGCTACCATTAACATTCTTTACAGAAACAGAATAAAATATTTTAAAATTAATATGGAACCAAAATAGAACTCGAATATCCAATACTAAGCAAAAAGAACAAAGCTAGAGGCGTCACACTCCCTGACTTCAAACTCTACTACAGGGCTACAGTAACCAAAACAGCACAGTACTGGTACATGAACAGAAACACAGACCAATGGAACAGAATAGAGAACCCAGTAATAAGACCGCACACCTACAACCATCTGATATTCAACAAACCTGACAAAAATAAGCAATGGGGAAAGGATTCCCTATTTAATAAATGATTCTGGGAGAACTGGCTAGCCCTATGTAGAAAATTAAAACTAGACCCCTTCCTTACACCATATATAAAAATCAACTCAAGATGGATTAAAGACTTAAATGTAAAATGCAAAATTATAAAAACCGTAGAAGAAAACCTAGGCAGTACTATTCAGGACATAGGCACAGGCAAAGATTTCATGATAAAAATGACAAAAAACAATGGCAACAAAAGCAAAAATTGACAAATGGGATCTAATTAAACTGAAGAACTTCTGCACAGCAAAAGAAACTATCATCAAGTGAACAGATAACCTACAGAATGGGAGAAAATTTTTGGAAATTATGTATCTGACAAAGGTCTAATATCCAGCATTTAAAAGGAACTTAAATTTACCAAAAAAAAAAAAAAAAAAAAAAAAAAAAAGCTATTAAAAAGCAGGCAAAGGACTAAACAGATACTTCTCAAAAGAAGACATACATGCATGCGGCCAACAAACTTATGGAAAAAAAGCTCAACATCACTTATCAGTAGAGAAATGCAAATCAAAACCACAATGAAATACCATCTCATGCCAATCATAATGGCGACTAGTAAAAAGTCCAGAAACAACAGATGCTGGCAAGGTTGCAGAGAAATAGGAACACTTTTACACTGTTGATGGGAGTGTAAATTACCTTAACCATTGTGGAAGATAGTGTGGTGATTCCTCAAAGATCTAGAGGCAGAACTACCATTTGACCCAGCAATCCTATTACTGGTTATATACTCAAAGGATTATAAATCACTCTATTATAAAGATACATGCATGTGTATGTTCATTACAGCACCATTCATAATAGCAAAAACATGGAATTAACCCAAATGCCCATCAATGATAGACTGGATAACGAAAATATAGTACACATATACTATGGAATACTATAGAGCCATAAAAAAGGAACAAGATCATGTCCTTTGCAGGAACACGGATGGAGTTGGAAGCTGTTATCCTCAGCAAACTAATGTAGGAACAGAAAATGAAACACCACATGCTCTCACTTATAAGTGGGAGGTGAACGATGAGAACACATGAATACATTGAGGGGAATAACACACACTGCAGGTAGGGGGAGGGTGGGGGGAGGGAAAGCATCAGGAAGAATAGCTAAGGGATGCTGGGCTTAATACCTAGGTGTTGGGTTGATTATGCAGCAAACCATCAAGGTACATGTTTAGTTATGTAACAAACCTGCAAATCTTGCACATGTACCCTGGAACTTAAAATAAAAGTTGAAGGACAAATATTTTTTAAAAAGAAATGCAAATCAAAGCCACAATGAGATACCATCTCACACCAGTCAGAATGGCTACTGTTAAAAAGTCAACTAGTTCAACCATTATGGAAAACAGTATGGCGATTCCTCAAGGATCTAGAACTAGATATACCATATGACCCAGCCATCCCATTACTGGGGATATACCCAAAGGATTATAAATCATGCTGCTATAAAGACACATGCACACGTATGTTTATTGCAGCACTATTCACAATAGCAAAGACTTGGAATCAACCCAAATGTCCATTAGTGACAGACTGGATTAAGAAAATGTGGCACATATACACCATGGAATACTATGCAGCCATCAAAAAGGATGAGTTTGTGTCCTTTGTAGGGACATGGATGCAGCTGGAAACCATCATTCTTAGCAAACTATCACAAGAACAGAAAACCAAACACCACATGTTCTCACTCATAGGTGGGAACTGAACAATGAGATCACTTGGACTCGGGAAGGGGAACATCACACACTGGGGGCTATCATGGGGAGGGGGTAGGGGGGAGGGATTGAATTGGGAGTTATACCTGATGTAAATGACGAGTTGATGGGTGCTGACGAGTTGATGGGTGCAGCACAGCAACATGGCACAAGTATACATATGTAACAAACCTGCACGTTATGCACGTGTACCCTAGAACTTAAAGTATAATAATAATAAAAAAATAAATAAATATAAAAATAAAAAATAAAAAAATAAAAAAAAGAAAAAAGAAAATGTTTTCCTACATGACACTAGAGATGAAAGCACCTAATAGAATTTCAAATGTCACCTATAAGGATATTATAGAAAATTAGCTTTATTAAAAGCAAAATCCATTAATAGGTTTTATATTTTGTGGTATTCTTTAAAAAAGGAGGATAACTTAAATTATCATGAATAAGTGCCAAAAAAAGCATACCTTCCTATTTACATTAAAAGCTTATCCATATATTTCTAGGTTTTTGAAACATGGAACAACTAGTGTCCATGGTAGGCAATGTTTGTTAGTGACATTTGTTTAGCATTTACTTTCTAAAAAAATAAATTTCAGAAAGATAGTAATTAGGTAAATTCCCCAAATATTTTTCAACACAGTAAACTGAGTTTGAAGCTTAAAAACACACAATGTTAAAAGTTTAATTTGTTAAATAGTTATATTAATATTATCATTATCATTGTTTTATGTTTAAGTATGTTCCTGTATGTCTTTATCTAGGAATTTAAGACTTTTTTTTTTTTTTTTTTTTTTTGAGACAGGGTCTCACTGTATCACCTAGGCTGGAATGCAATGGCGCAATCTCAGCTCACTGCAACCTCTGCCTCCTGGGTTCAAGTGATTCTTGTACCTCAGCCTCCTGAGTAGCTGGGATTACAGGTGCTGGCCATGATGCTGATGCCTGGCTAATTTTTGTACTTTTAGTAGAGACAGGGTTTCACCGTGTTGGCCAGGCTGGTGTCGAACTCCTGAGCTTAACTGATCCACCTGCCTCGGCCTCCCAAAGTGCTGTGATTATAGGCATGACGCACCATGCCTAGCCAAGACATTTTCTTTGCTGCAACACTTAAGTTTAAAAGTCCATTTTCTTTCTTAATGCATATGTATACCACACACTACCTTAATATGTTCTCTATCACTGTCAAAGACAAAATTCTCTTTTGAGTAGAAAATTATTCTAATTCACACAGCATTTCTTATGGCTTTAATTTATATCTTAATTTCTTAATATTTTATTTTATTGTATTCACAGCATGGGAATTCTGGATGAAGGAAAGGACAACTGCATGCTAACAGTTTTGTACTTTATTTTTATGTACTACGAATGAAAATGTCAGGACTTGACCTAACAGAGTAATTTATAAGAAGATGCTTCTTAAAGGCTAAGTTTCCATTCTCAAGGAGATGCACTGCCTGTAAACAGATAGGCAGAAATTCCAGACACCTACGGCTTGCCCATGGAGGTTGAGAAGACATTAAGAGTAATGGCAAAAACCGCAATTCCTTTTGCACCAATCTAATGAATCCTTCAAGAAGCATCCCATGCCAGATCCAGTATGGCAAGGTTTGACTCCCTCAGACATGACAATACTTCCAATTTCTAGGATTTGATTTGGCTTCACTTTTTCATTGCTGTACCAGATGGACAGGAAAAGGACAGACAAGTCAATTTCATGTCCCTTATTTTCTATAAGCACCAGAGAAGGAACCTAAAGTCTAATAACAAGGGATACCTTGGAAATTTAGGAAAAAAAATGCATAAAAGGAAGCCACCCTATTTTGGACACATTTTATGGGCAGAATAATGACAACAGGGCAGAGATATTGTTTTCTACACTGTTGAACAGCAAGAGTATGATTTGTAAACGGGCAGCTGAAGTACACATTATCTCAGTGGGTCTTAAAGTTAACTATCTGAAGAATGTAAATGAATTCCCAAAAGGAAAAAGATAAATCATGATTAACGTGTAGGACAATCCCTAAGAAGAACACAGGTGATTAAATGCAAACTTTGATTTCAGTAAAAATATTTCATTTTTTTTAGCAACATAGGTATTAGTGCAAACAACTTTTTAAATAATATATGCATGTTCTTATACTCATTTGTCATTCAAATTTTGAGCAATTTTATATAAAATAAGCATAAAAAATAAAAGGTTATCAAAAAAAATAAAAAATAAAAAATAAATAAAAAATCAAAAATCAAAAAATAACCGATGCTGGAGAGGTCGTGCAGAAGGAGGAACACTTATACACTGTTGGTGAGAGTGTAAATTAGTTCAATCATTGTGGAAGACAGTGTGGCGATTCCTCAAAGACCTATAGACAGAAATACCATTGGACCCAGCAATCTCATTACTGAGTATACACCCAAAGGAATATAAATCATTCTATAATAAGACTCATGCACACGTATGTGTACTGCAGTACTATTCACAATAGAAAAGATATAGAATCAACATAAATGCCCATCAAAGATAGACTGTATTAAAAATGTGTTACATATGCACAATGGAACACTATGCAGCCATAAAAATGAATGAGATCATGTCGCTTCCAGGGACACGGATAGAGTTGGAGGTCATTTCCTTAGCAAACCAACACAGGAACAGAAAACCAAACACCACGTTTTCACTTAGAAGTGGGAGTAAATGATGATAACACATAGACACATGAGGGGAACAACACACACTGGGTCCTGTCAAAGGGCAAGAGGTGGTAGGAGGGAGAGGATGAGGAAGAATAGCTAGTGGATGCTGGGCTTAATACCTGGGTGATGGGATAATCTGTGGAGCAAACTACCATGGCATACATTTACCTATGTAACAAATCTGTACAACCTGTATATGTACCTCTGAACTTAAAACAAAATTTGGAAATATAAAAAATAGTGTTGGCAAGAGTACAGAGAAAAGGGAACTCTTCCACACTGTTGGTCGGAATGTAAATTAGTACAGGCTTATGGATTATGTTTCCCCCAACCAAAAAAAAAAAAAAAAAAAAAAACCAGAAACAATATGATCCAGCAACCCCACTATGTAATCCAGTATATTCCACTACTAGGTATATACCCAAAGTAAATGAATCAGTATTTCAAAGAGATTTCTGCTCCCCTATGTTCACTGCAGCCAAGATATAAAATCAACCTAAGCGTCCATCCACAGATGAGTAGATAAATAAAATATGGTATATATACACAGGGGGAAACTGTTCAGCCTTAAAAACAAAGGAAAGCTTTTGATTTTCCACAACATTGATGAGTCTGGAGAACATTATGTTACATAAAGTTAGCCAGGCACAGAAAGACAAATACTGCATGATCACACTTACATGTGGAATCTAAAAATGTCAAACTCATAGGAGTAGAGTAAAAATAGTGGTTAACAGGGGCTGGGAGTGAGGGGATGGGTTACCCAGAAAATACTGGTGAAAGAATGCAAAATTTCAGTTAGACATGAAGAATAAGTTCAAGAAATGTACAGCATGAGGACAACAGTTAATGGCAATGTGTTATATACCTTAAATTTCCAAATACAGCAGATTTTAAGTGTTCTCATTACAAAAAATGAGAAGTATATGAGGTCATGTGTATGCTAATTAGCTTGATTTAGTCATTCCACAATGTCTACATATTTCAAAACATCATGTTGTATGCCATAAATATATACAATTTTTGTCAAGTAAACATTTTAAAAGGCCGAATTCACTCAAAGGTTAATTTAATATGACCGAAACTGAGTGGTTCAAGGGATTTGTTTAGAGGCATTTCTAAGTCATTGACTGAATTCCTTTTTATGGTCATAGTTTTTAGTAACTTGGCTCTGTGTAGCAGCGCATTTCAAATGAGGATCTGTGCCCTGTTATATTTCTGTTTTGTCGAGAACTGAGAAGAATATTCATTGGATTGTGTATCTGAGTTGGGGGAATGTCTAGTGCTTCTAGAAAACTCTATGACAACTGTAGATCAATGCACAGTTTTCTGCCTTGAAATTTGAAATTTCAATTGTAAGACAATATTAAATAGAATAAAAAATGATACTTACTCTGGCAAACATAACAGAGTTTTCCTTTTTGGGGGAGTGTCAGGTTTTGAGTTTTACAGGAGAACTGGGCCTTCTATTTTTGATTTGACTTTCCAACTAACATCAAACTTACAGCTCCATATCTGAGGGAGAACTGGAATGGTGGTTGTGCAAAATATTTCTCTCTTGCATTTAAAGTTGTAATGAATTGATACAAATCAATCTTACCAGCACTGGCTGTCATTTAATTCTAATTCTTAACTTTCGTGATAAAAACATAAATCTGTTAATCTGCATTCTTCTCATCTGCACACAGAACATATTCAAAGATCAACCACATGCTCAGTCATAAAGCAGGTCTCAATAAATTCAGAAAGAAATTGAAACTATACCAAGTATACTCTCAAACCACAGTGTAATAAAAATAGATATCAATACCAAAATGATCACTCAAAATTACACAAATAAATGGAAAGTAAACAACTTATTCCTGAATAACTCCTTGGTGAACATAGAAATTAAGGCAGAAATTTCAAAATTTCTTTGAAGTTAATGAAAATAGGAATACAACTTACCAAAATCTCTGAGATACAGCCAAAGCAGCGTTAAGAGGAAAATCAATAGTCCTAAATGCCTTCATCAAGAAGTTAGAAAGGTGTGCAGAAGCTCTTTAGTTTAATGAGATCCCATTTGTCAATTTTGGCTTTTGCTGCCGTTGCTTTTGGTGTTTTAGACATGAAGTCTTTGCCCATGCCTATGTCCTGAATGGTACTACCTAGGTTTTCCTCTAGGATTTTTATGGTATTAGGTCTAACATTTAAGTCTCTAATCCATCTTGAATTAATTTTCATATAAGGAGTAAGGAAAGGATCCAGTTTCAGCTTTCTACTTATGGCTAGCCAATTTTCCCAGCACCATTTATTAAATAGGGAATCCTTTCCCCATTTCTTGTTTCTCTCAGGTTTGTCAAAGATCAGATGGCTGTAGATGTGTGGTATTATTTCTGAGGACTCTGTTCTGTTCCATTGGTCTATATCTCTGTTTTGGTACCAGTACCATGCTGTTTTGGTTACTGTAGCCTTGTAGTATAGTTTGAAGTCAGGTAGCGTGATGCCTCCAGCTTTGTTCTTTCTGCACAGCAAAAGAAACTACCATCAGAGTGAACAGGCAACCTACAGAATGGGAGAAAATTTTTGCAATCTACTCATCTGACAAAGGGCTAATATCCAGAACCTACAAAGAACTCAAACAAATTTACAAGAAAAAAACCAACAACCCCATCAAAAAGTGGGCAAAGGATATGAACAGACATTTCTCAAAAGAAGACATTCATACAGCCAACAGACACATGAAAAAATGCTCATCATCACTGGCCATCAGAGAAATGCAAATCAAAACCACAATGAGATACCAGCTCACACCAGTTAGAATGGCGATCATTAAAAAGTCAGGAAACAACAGGTGCTGGAGAGGATGTGGAGAAATAGGAACACTTTTACACTGTTGGTGGGATTGTAAACTAGTTCAACCATTATGGAAAACAGTATGGCGATTCCTCAAGGATCTAGAACTAGATGTACCATATGACCCAGCCATCCCATTACTGGGTATATACCCAAAGGATTATAAAGTATGCTGCTATAAAGACACATGCACACGTATGTTTATTGCGGCACTATTCACAATAGCAAAGACTTGGAATCAACCCAAATGTCCATCAGTGACAGATTGGATTAAGAAAATGTGGCACATATACACCATGGAATACTATGCAGCCATCAAAAAGGATGAGTTTGTGTCCTTTGTAGGGACATGGATGCAGCTGGAAACCATCATTCTTAGCAAACTATCACAAGAACAGAAAACCAAACACCGCATGTTCTCACTCATAGGTGGGAACTGAACAATGAGATCACTTGGACTCAGGAAGGGGAACATCACACACCAGGGCCTATCATGGGGAGGGGGTAGGGGGGAGGGATTGCATTGGGAGTTATACCTGATGTAAATGACGAGTTGATGGGTGCAGCACACCAACATGGCACAAGTATACATATGTAACAAACCTGCACGTTATGCACATGTACCCTACAACTTAAAGTATAATAATAATAAATAAATTTAAAAAAAAATAAAAATAAATAAATAAATAAATAAAAAGAAGTTAGAAAGGTCTCAAATTAACAAGCTAACTTTGCATCTAAAGGAACAAGAAAAAAAAAGAGAACAAACCAACCCCCAAGCTAGCAAAAGATAAGAAATAAGTAAAATTAAAGAAGAGCTTAATGAAATTAAGATTCAATAACCCATACAAAAGATCAATGAAACCAAGAGTTGGTTATTTGAAAAACTAAACAAGACTGGTAGACTCCCTAACTAGATTAACAAAGAAAAAAAAAAGAGAGACTATTCAAATAAGCAAAATCAGAAACAACACAAATGATATTACAACTGATCCCACAGAAATACAAAAGATCCTCAGAGACTACTATGAACAACTCTAGGCACAAATTAGAAAATCTAAAGGAAATGGATAAATTCCTGGAAGCACACAATCTCCCAAGATTGAATCAGGAAGAAATTGAAACCCTGAACAGACCAATTTCAACTTCTGAAATTGAATCAATAATAAAAAACCTACCAACCAAAAAAGTCTTGGACCAAGTGAATTCACAGCCCAATTCTACCAGACATACAAACAAGAACTGATACTAATCCTACTGAAGCTATTCCAAAAAATCGAGGAGCAGGGCCTCCTCCCTAACTCATTCTATAATACAAGCATCAGCCTGATACCAAAATCAGGCAGAGATACAACAACAACAAACTTCAGACTAATATCTCTCATGAACACAGATGCAAAAATCCTCAGCAAATACTAGCAGATTTAATCTAGCAGCACATCAAAAAGTTAGTACATCACAATCAAGTAGGCTTTATTCTTGGGATGCAATACTGAAATCACATTTGTTGATTTGCAACATGTACCTATGTTGCAAATATTTGCATATGTTGCAAATCATATTTGCCCCTGTTGCATATGTTGCAAATCAACAAATATGATTCACCACACAAACACAATCAAGAGCAAAAACTATATGATCATCTCAATAGATGCAGAGAAAGCTTTTGATAAAATTCAACATTCCTTCAGGAACATACCTCAAAATAATAAAAGCCATCTAGGCAAACCTATAGCCAACATCAGACTGAATGGCCAAATGATGGAAATAGCTCCCTTGAGAACTAGAACAAGACAAGGCTGCCTACTCTCACCACTTCTCTTCAACATAGTACTGGAAGTCCTTGCCAGATCAACTTGGCGAGAGAAAGAAATAAAAGGAATTTGAAGAGGAAAAGAAGAAGTCAAAGTATCTCTTTTCACTGATGATATGATTTTATACCTAGAAAACCCTAAAGACTACTAAAAGGTTCCAAGAATTAATAAGCAACTTTAGCAAAGTTTCAGGATAAAATCAATGTACAAAAATTAGTATCATTTCTATACACCAGCAACATCCAGGTTGAGAGTAAAATCTAGAACACAATCCCACTTACAATAGCCACAAATAAAATGAAGTATCTAGGAATACAGCTAACCAGAAAGTGAAAGATCTCTATAAGGAGAACAACAAAACATTGGTGAAAGAAATCAGTGATGATGCAAGTAAATGGACAAACATTCCATACTCATGAATTGAAAGAATCAATATTGTTAAAATGACCATAGTACCCAAAGCAATATACAGAGTTAATGATATTCCTGTCAAACTACTAATATCACTGTTTACAGAATTAGAAAACACAGTTTAAAATTCATATGGAACTACAAAAGAGCGTGAATAGCCAAAACAATACTAAGCAAAAAGAAAAAAGGACAAAGGCATTACACTACGCAAGATGAAACTGTACTACAAGGATATGGTAATCAAAACAGCATGGTATTGGTACAAAAATAGACACATAGACCAGTTGAACAGGTTAGAGAACCCAGAAATAAAGCCACATACCTACAACCATCTGATATTTAACAAGGCTGACAAAAATAAGCAATGGGGAAAGAACTCCCTATTCAATAAATGGTGCTGGGATAACTGGCTAGCCATATGCAGAAGACTGAAGCTGGGCCCATACTTTTTACCATATACAAAAATAAACTCAAAATGGATTAAAGATTTAAATATAAATCCTCAAACTATAAAAATCCTAGAAGAAAACGCAGGAAATATTCTTCTCAACATTGGCCTTGGCAAAGAATTTATGGCTAAGTCCCCAAATGAAATTGCAACAAAAACAAAAATATAGTGAGAACTAATTAAACTAAAGAGCTTCTGCATGGCAAAAGAAACTATGAACAGAGCAAATAGACAACCTATAGAATGATACAAGATATTTGCAAACAAAGCATCCAACAAAGCGTAATATCCAGAATCTATAGCAAAAAATAAATAACAAGCAGAAAATAACCCCATTAAAAAGTGGGCAAAGGACATGAACAGACATTTCTCAAAAGAGGATAAGTGACCAATAAACATAAGAAAAAATACTCCACATCACTAATTGTCAGAGAAATGCAAGTCAAAACCACAATGAAATTCTTCCTCACACCAGTCAGGATGGCTATTATTAAAGAGTCAAGAAAACAAAAGATGCTGGCTAAGCTGCAGAGAAAAGGAAATGCTTATACTCTGCTGGTGGGAATGTAATTAGTACAGCCACTGTGGAAAGCAGTCTGAAGATTTCTCAAAGAACTTAAAACATAGCTACCATTAGACCCAGCAATCCCATTACTGGGTATATACTCAAAAGAAAATAAATCATTCTACCAAAAAGACACGTGTACTTGTACATTCATCACTGTGCTACTCACAATAGCAAAAACATAGAATCAACCCAGGTGCCCATCAATTGTAGACTGGATAAAGAAAAAAATAGTACATATACATCATGGAATACTGTGTAGCCATAAAAAAAATGAAAACACGACTTTTGCAGCAACATGGATAGAGCCCTTGGAGGTCATAATCCTAAGCAAATTAATGCAGGAACATATAACCAAATACCACGTTTGCACTTACAAGTGGGAGCTAAGCATTGTGCACACATGGACATCAATATGGGAAAAATAGACATTGTGGACTCCTAGAGGGTGCAAGGCAGGGGAGAGTGGGTTAAAAAACTACCTACCAGGTACTATGCTCACTGGAACAGTGGACAGGATCTATACTCCAAACCTCGGCATCATGCAATATTCCATGTAACAAATCTGCACATGTACCCCCTGTATCTAAAGGTTAAAATTAAATAATAACAATAAAAAAAAGTAAAAGTGCCTGGGAGGGCCTAAGTTTTCAGAGTGGATCTACCCTAAAAGTCCTTATAGAAAGCCAGTTTATTTTATTCAATAAAACAAAAGAAAGGAAATAACTCTAAGACAAAAGATAGGGTTGTCACATGTTGTAAATATAATGTTTCATCCATATATAAATCCAATTAAATTTAAATCCAATTTAAATTGTATTAAATCCAATTTGGATTGGGTTAAATCCAATTTCGAACCCATCCACCGTAAAAATATGAGGAAAATATGTTAAATGTTTTATATTTATATCTCTCCATTTAAATTCTTACATATTGTGAATAAAATCCAGTTTCTATTGAAATATTGGCAGAAGTATAGTTCAATATTAAAGCATATGTCCACACAAAACTTTTACACAATGTTCATAGCAACATTTTTCAGAAGAGCCCAAAAGTGGAAACAACCCAAATGTCCATCAACTGGTAAATGGATAAGCAGCATGGAGTAGAATATCCATGCAAAGAAGTATTACTTGGCAATAAGAAAAAATGAAGTACTGATACATGCTACTATATGGATGAACCTCAGAAGAATTGTGCCAGCACATTCTCCACCATAGTGCAACCTTTGTGAATCAACGAAAAATGAAATAATGTATTTTATTCCTTATTTTGGAAAGCAAGAGAAAGTTATTAAGTTAACAGTAACATGACACTAAATATCATATGGAAAAGTTTCAAACTGACCAATTCATCTTGCACATTGTTCATTCAAATGTAAATTAGTGCAATCATTATAAGAAACAGTATGAAGGTTTCTCAAAAACATAAAAATAGATCTACAATATGACCCAGAAATGGAATTTCTGTATATAACTTTTTGTCAAAGAGATCTGCATCCTGATGTTTATTGTGGCCTTATTCACAACAGCCAAGAGAAGGAATCAACCTGTATCTATCAATATACAAATAAATGGATAAAGAAACTGGGGTATACATACACAATGGAATACTATTTCACTGTAAAAAAAAATAAAAGATAACACTGTCATTTACAACAACATGGGTGAACTTCAAGCATGTTATGTTAAGTGATATAAGTCAGGCACGGTAAGAGAAATACCACATGATCTGACATATGTAGAATCTAAAAAAAGTTGAACTCATACAAGTAGAGAGTAGAATGCTGGTTACCAGGGTCAGGGGCATTATTGGTCAAAGAATATAAAATTTCCATTAGATGGAAGGAATAAGTTCAAGAAATCTATTATAAAACATGTAGCAGAATATCCATGCAAGGAAGTACTACAACAGAATAACAATGTATTGTATTATTGGAAGTGGTTAAGAGAATAGATCTTACGTGTTCTCACCCCCAAAAAAGTGATATATATATGAGGTAATGAACATATTGATTAGCTCAATTTAGTTATTTCACAATGTATACATATTTTAAAATATCATTCACATTATAAATATACATAATTTTTATTTGTCAATTAAAATTTTTTTACAAAAGAAAAAACAATACGCATATTTATATTTATCAGGATTCTTGCTATATTGACTTTGTTTCCAATAGTAATTGTGAGGCTCTAGATGAACTGTGCCTGTGGGCTCCAATGATTGGTAAATTATTCTATCTCTACCATGGTGATTGAATTAAACAAGATCCTCAGGTGGTTCATGTGTACATTAAAATCTGAGAAAGACTAAAAAAAGAAAAAATTGAACAATGAAGACATTTAATAAAATAAATCTTCAATAAATTATATAATTAGACAGGAAAATACAGTAACGTGCATTACCCTTGCCTCAAAACCAAAAGGAGATTTTTTTCTTCCAATTTTCTTATTTTTTAATTTGTTTTTAATTTCAACTTTTAGATACAGGGGGTTCATGTGCAGATTTGTTATCTGGGAATATTGCATGATGTGAGGTTTGGAGTATGGACCTCGTCACCCTGGTAGTGAGCATAGTACCTGATAGGTAGTTTTTTTAATCCACCCACTCTGCTTCTCCCTCTAGTAATCTACACAGTGTTTACTGTTTTTTCCAACTTTCTACATATCCCTCTAGAGTAATTCTGTCATCAACCACAAATAAATTAAAGCACTTTCTCGTATCTGGTGAAGGATGTAAATGAATATGAGCAAAACAGTTGGTCTTCAGAAATTCAGAAACTAATGTAATGTGAATCTTTCCCTTGCCAGGGAACATACGTGCCAACCTAGATATTCGAGAGCTATGATTCAAATTTATTCTTTTTTAAAAACAGCGGTATAGTAGCTATATTCACATAATCCCTTTTCTTAAATTAGTCACTTATCTGATGCACTAGTGTTCTTCCAGGGTTAAACAGGAATTTTTTTTTTTTTTTTTTTTTTTTTTTGAGACGGAGTCTCACTCTTGTCACTCAGGCTGGAGTGCAGTGGCTCGACCTTGGCTCACTGCAGCCTCCGCCTCCCGGGTTCAAGCTATTCTCCCACCTCAGCCTCCAGAGTAGCTGGGAACAGGCGCCCGCCACCACGCCTGGCTAATTTTTGTATTTTTAGTAAAGATGTAGTTTCACCATATTCACCAGGCTGGTCTCAAACTCCTGACCTTGTGATTCGCCTGCCTCGGCCTCCCAAAGTGCTAAACAGGACATTTTAAAAGCCAACATCAGCTAATAAGTTAACAGCATTTTATTTTTACTAATGAAAAAAACATTTAAATCTATCTGTGTAGTTTTTTATTTCAATCCTCTAAAACAAATTCAAGAAGAACTAACAAATGGTTGTTACACGAATTGTGCGTGATAGTACAATTTTTATTATAATTAAAATGCTATCTTTCAATATTTCTAAATTATAAATAATTTTAACATATAGTACAAAAACTTTGCAGCAATAAGCTAGCCTAACTGGTAACTGAATAGAGACAATGTATTATGATTCTGGACTCACAAGACAGATTCTCTGGGTTCAAATCCCAGCTCTGCCTTTTCCAGCTGCATATCATTGGAGAGTATTTTAACCTCTCTGAACCACATCTGATACTAGGAAGAATATTAGTACCTACATCATAGGGATTTTAGGAGGGTTCAATGGGCTAATATGTGTAACACACTTATTGTTTTTCCTGGCACATAATCAGTACTATATGAGTTAGCTCACATTATTATATTTATTTTATTTTCTCAGAGCACAGAGTATTATCTTTATTTTCCTTATTAGTATTATCCTCTCTTTTTTTATTGTTATTATCTTCAGTTATTTTTTCTGAGCAAAGTGGTATTATATTTATTTTCTTAGAGCACAAAGCATTGTTATATGATATTAAACCAAATGGTAAAATAGTTCACTTTCTTCTTATTATTAACAATGGAGTTAATACATATAAAGTTCAGGAGTTCACAAGTCTCAGTTGAAGCAGAGTGTCTTTTATCAAACTTAAAAGTTTTGTAGTTGCTGTTTTAAAGAAAATAATTCAAATTTACTTACAATAAAATAATGGAGTATGCCACAAACACAAGGTACGTGTTAAAGGCCTCTGCTTTATAATGAAATAACATCACCTTCATCTTATCATTTAAGAATATCATCAGACATCTCCACTTCACTAAAGTCTAAGGAACAGGAAAGGAAGAAGCTGAATTCTCCTCATTTATCTGAATCAAAAGACAGCAATAAAATCTATGGAGCATCCCTCCTAGATTGACAAAGACACGGTCTTCCACTAAAACCAAAGTGAAAGAACTAAAGAATTTGAAATATGTCTGCTACTTTGCAGGTTGCAGGATGTGAGAAATGTCAGTATAAAATAGAAAATATCCATCATGGATTCAGCTGTAGAGATTTTCCTTATGATTATAATTCCATGGATAACTCACAAAGTTAATTTCTTACTACAACCCAGTATTTCAGGGTGTTTTTGTTGTTATTTTTTGTTTTTGTTTTGTAGACCAACCTGCATCTGCTCTAACATCCTCATAGATTGTATGTACAAGTAAACATGTCTCAAGTAGAATAAAACGTCAGCTTCAGAAGACTAACCACAAGGGCACCTTTCCCATAGTCACATAGGGACCATGAACGCCTCTCTACACATCATAGGCTTTGGGTTTTTAGGTACATTAAGCACTCAATTTAGACAACCCTTTTTTGACTTTCTTGAACAATAAATATGAATAATGATTTCTTCTTAGATTGCTTAAAAATTTTAATAAATTATGTTTTTCATCATGAAGTGAAAGAAGCTAATCAGATTAACAAGATTTTTCTCATACAGATATTTTCTTCTACTCTTTCTGAATTCTCCAGAATGACTGATAAGGTATTCTGCACGATATATAAAGTAAAAAAAATGCTGATATAAACAAATGAATGTTCTAGTATCGGTGGCATTAGAATAAACTCATTGTTTTGAAAATATATACAAACATAGAAACATAGATGTATGTATATGTATGTGTGTATAATATCACTAAAATTGGGACAACCAATATCATGCACACACTGAGAACACAATATCACTTTGTGCTATTGTTATCAAAAATGCATAGTCTGAATTTCATCACAAAAACATTACACAAACTAAAAACACAAACACAAGACAAACTGAGAAAATCTTCCACATTAAATGAAACTAAGGAAAAAAAATTCAATACAATGCATGACCCTGGAATGGATCCTGGACTGTGAAAAATAAATAGACATAATCTGGGGACAACTGACAAAATCTGAATACGTATGGACTCTAAACTAGATAATATTATATCAATGTTAAATTTCCTGATTTTAGTAACTATATTGAGGTTACCCAACACAGTGTCCTTGTTCTTAGAAAATACACAATAACCTATGTAAGGGTAAAGGGGCAGGGTGTCTCCACCCTACTCTCAAAAAGTCCAGAAGGCAGAGAGAGACAATGCTAAAATAAATGATATACATTGTAAACAATTAATGAATCTGAGTAAAATGTGTATGGGTAAACAAGAGCTTTTTGTACTATTTCTCCAACTTTTTTGTAATTTTAAATTAAATTGAAATTAAGTTACCCCCCTGATATAGTTTAGATTTGTCTCCCCACCCAAATCTCATATCAAATTAGAGGAGGGGCCTGTTGGGAGGTGATTGGATCACGGGGGTGGATTTCCCCCTTGCTGTTCTCATGACAGTGAGTGAGTTCTCACTAGAACTGATGGCTTAAACATGTGGGCACATTCTCCTTCATTCTCTTTCTCCAGGTCCACCATAGTAAAATGTGCTTGCTTCCTCTTCACCTTTTGCCACGTCTGTAAGTTTCCCGAGGCCTCCCAGCCATGCTTCCTGTAGAGGCTATGGAACTGTGAGTCCATTAAACCTCTTTTCTTCATAAGTTACTTGGTCTCAGGTAGTTCTTTCTAGGAGTGTGAGAACAAACTAATATACCCCCCAAAAAAAATTAATCTGTCAAAGAGAATAGAGGAGTGTTCTTTCTAAAAGGCCTAGTAATTAAACAAACAAGAAAAGGTATTTGAACTTTTAAATAGAGGTGATTTCCAATATACTCTTATATTTTATGCTCTTTGGTAAATTTATTATGCAAAGTGATATAAAAGTCTGGATTTATTTGAATATATTTAGGAAGTTTCTTTAAATAAGTCACCCAAACAATTAGGCTTTGCATATATTTGTGGTAGACATCTGTTGTTTTACCTGCTAGTATCTCTTAGTCCTTCTTCAGGAAACAGCACTGCTCTCCTCCCTCCCCAACCCCCAGTTAGCACTCTGCCCTTTCATCACTTCATGTGATGATAAAGACTGTCAATATTTTCACCTTATCTTTCTCTCCTCGGAGTAGCACACAACCTCGATTGACCAATCAGAACTTCTTGTCCCAGGATTTTACATGACCCAGGCAGAGCCAATAAGAATGTTTAAAGGTTTTGACATAGAAGAAAGAGGGTAATTATCAGCTAATAAAAAGAACCATGGAAGCCTAAGATTTCAGGGAGTTCACTCTGCTACCTCATAGAGAAGTCAGCCTGAGAACAGAGCCAACTCAGAGGAAAACAACAGCTAGTTTGGGTTGTTTTCTGAAGACAAAGATTTATCTAATTCAAAAAGATAGACACTAAAGACTTTTCAGTTTTAAATCAAATTCAAAATGAGAACTAGAATATTCATTTTATATTCTTATTGCAACCTTCTCCCCACCAAACATACCACAAAAAGAAATGAATCAACAACACAATAGCAATACACGAGACAAACGTAACATTATTGATGATTGACAATGGAGTGTATTATTCTCTCAGATTCATAGAAGAGGGCCCCACCTATACAGGCAGTGCCAAGAAAAGGACTTGGCAAATAGTGTGCTCAATCAATGTTTGCTGAATAAATGAAGGTCGGGGACTCTTCAACCTTTACAAGTTACTATTGTTATCAAAAATGAAAGTGACTCAAAATAATAACTGATAGAGAATGAACACATCATCTTCCCTTAGAAATATATTCTAAATTTCAGACATACCTCTTTCTGGATCTTATTATCATGAAAGCATAAATGCTGTTCTAGTCAGGAAAAAGAATCAATAAATACTCAAAAAATTACCAGGACCTACAAAATGTGCGTCAAATGGCAATTAACAGAGTCAGCCTTAATGAGCTGTTCTGTTACTGTCTCTCACCTTCACCCATTTTCTGTAGGTGTGTGACTGAGGAGGATGTTTAAATGAACAGAAAAAGGAGTCCCTGCTTCTATACACTTCATATTACTGTTGACATTTATCACCAAGCATTCAACCCTAATTGTCTTTGACAATAGATTTTAAAAGATAATAAAATTCTTCAACAGGCTTTCAATTCCATCCTCTTGTCATTGTAACAAAACAGCATTAAAAATGAAACAAAATCCAGATATGACAGAAACCGCTGGGGAGCTAAGGATGTATGATCATTCTCCTTTTAATGTTGATATTTACATATGAGTTTTTGCTTTTCCTACAAAACCATAAATAAAAATTTCAATAGAAAATAAATAAGTTAATTCATTCTTCTTATCATTATATAAAATGAAATCTATAGCATTTCATTTATTAATATCTTTAAAGTTAACTGAAGGATTCTGATTATATAACATATGCTAAGGCTTCAAGGTACCCTAGATAAATTTTCCAAAAACCTTTCTTTTTCATATTTTGAGGCCAACAATTTCTAAGTACTATTTCTTTCCAAGACAGAAAAAATAGAATCATCATTATGCTCAATAATTTTCCTCCTAGCACTTAACTCTCTAAACAATTATTTCTATATTTATTTGTCTAATTATGCTCATCTACTAAATTGTAAGTTCCATGAACAGAGATTGTGTTTGATGATGTTGTCAATCTTTGTTACCCAAGCACTAAACCTGGTCCATAGTTGGTGCTCAATCAATGTTTGTTAAATGAATACATAGGTCTGCCAACTTTCCCAGTTCTTTTGAAAATACTCAAAAAACATTTAATTCAATCCAAATTCATTCAGTCCCTATCACTACTTTTAAAAAGTGCATATTAGAAATGTTTTCGGAATTAATTGGGGGCTTAGATATCAGTGTGTCACTCAAAGCACTTAGTATAATGCTTCTAAAGTACTCCCTAAAGGTTAAATTGAAATAAATTACATGTAATAAAAGTTACCTTGCTTCTACCTTTGAAATACAAGAAAAATTTAACAACATAGCAGAACTAAAAGATGTCTTCTTTAACTTATTTTTGCCCATTTTGTGGTGTCTTTCATTCATTGGCCATGTAGGTGCTACACAGACCAAAATGGATGAGATATAGTTTAGTGAATGAGAAAGGTGAACAAACAACAATGATATAATATAAAATCTCTGTAATAGAAGTATACACAAGAGAGCTGCTGGAGCACAATGAGGCAGAGAGGCACTCTCAATGACGGGAAGGAAGAAAGTTTCAAAAAGAGATGGGTGATCAGGCAGAAAATAGGAAATTATTAATTCCATACAAAGTATAATATAGTATATTCTTGGTTCTGCAGAACGGGAATGCTTTTTCTCTTCATCTGTTTTTTGATGAGAAAACAAAACCTGCAGAAGCAGAGTACGGCCACTAGGAATTTACTTTTCCTTTATTTGCTATCAAATACGGTGGCAAGCAATATCCATACATTAGCTGCTTTGCCTCAGCCCACTGTCTGAAGGTAGGGTTCTTCAAGTGCCCAAATGGTGCAAAATCTCGAAGCTGATATCACTCACTCCATAATGAGATGAATCACAGAGGGGTCATTTGCTACTCACAGCTGGGCCACTGTGGCCATGCATCACCATTCTTATAGAGAAGGGCAATGGAGAGAGGTGTTATGACCATTTTTGTTGCTTTTCGTGGAGTGAAAATTATCAGCCCATGGTGCTTTCCAACCACAACACTCTTACCCCATATGCTATTTTAACAGGCACGTTGTTGCCTATTCTTTTACAGAAAGCATAGCATTATTTCTAAATAAAAGGGCTTTAGGCAGGAAATAAGTGGACACTATATACTCCTCCATACTGCAGAGAGACATCCTGTTTCTGGGAAGGGCCTTGAAGACTAGAGACCTTGGCTTATTTGAGAACTAGAGTCACTCTCTGTTTACTGCATGGCCCTATGGGGTGTCACAGGTCCTAAGGAAGAGACTTTTCTTAAAGGTCATAAAGCATGAAACACACCCATGCGTGTTCCAGTGCATGAAATGTTCAGAGATCAGCAAGAAGTCCCAAGTGGGTGAAACATAGAACAAATGAGTAAAAGAAGCAGAAAATGACCTTGAACTAACATATGAAGAGATTTACATTCTACTATAATGCAATTATTATGACTTTATCCTGCTAGCAATGTGGAACCAACAACACTTTTGAAGCAAAGAAACGGAGCAAACAAATATGTCTGGATGATAACTATGGTGGTAGTATGAAAGACGGATTGAAAAAGAGAACCTAGAAGCATAGGGGAAAATTATTTCTGATTTCCAAGTGCAACTTGTTAACAGTTCCTCATGAACTGTAGATAGGAAATACATAAAATTAAAGCTGAAGATGCTGTTTGTAATAGTAGTAAGTTGTAATAGAAGAAATAGTAGAAAGTTGTTAAAGGATGAGTTCATGTCCTTTGCAGGGACATGGATGAAGCTGGAAACCATCATTCTGAGCAAACTATCACAAGGACAGAAAACCAAACACCGCATGTTCTCAGTCACAGATGGGAATTGAACAATGAGAACACATAGACACAGAGCAGGAACATCACATACCGGGGCCTGTCGGGAGGTGGGAGGCTGGGGGAGGGATAGCATTAGGAGAAATACCTAATGTAAATGATTAGTTGATGGGTGCAGCAAACCAATATGGTACATGTACACCTATGTAACAAACCTGCATGTTGTGCACATGTACCCTAGAACTTAAAGTATAATTAAAAAAGAAAAAGAAAAAAATGAAAGTTGTTAAGTAGTAGCAACTTGCAAGGAAATCTTGAAATAAAGATGCAATTTAAATAGCTAACTACTTAGTGCATGTATGATACATGGCGGAAAATTTTCAGTGTATAGGAAGAAACAGTATTTTTTCCAGATTCAGTCACCAAGAGACAGTGAACTTAATTTTGAAGATGTTTCATTTCTTATTATTTAACTTAGTGCATGGTAATTAATTATTCATTTATAAATGAACAGAAATCAGATGGTTTCACTTGATGAGCTTTAAATGGATTACTATATGTCATTATTGATTATACCTGATTCTTTGTGGGTACCAGGCATCTTTTGGGGGATATTTAAAAGATTTACCAATTTTGCTTCTATAAAAGGCTAAATAAAATAGGGGTGACTGGGCACACAGTATGGCTAGTTTCTCCAAGAGTCCCCACTCCTGAGAGTGAGGAGATCTGCTCCATATACAGCTGTCCTAGAAAATCCACTCTGAGTCAAAGCCCCAAATAAGTTCCCATATTCCTGGAGAATCTTCCTGGAGGGAGATATGACAGGGGAAGGGAGTATTAAAAAGTGTAATGTTGCGATTAAATATATCATATTGTTTGATATCATTAAACAGTAATTAGATATTCTTAAACAAAATTATGACATGTTTTGGCCCCTTCTCTTTGTAAAAAATTCAAAAAACTCATATTACTGCCGAGAAAGCTCACTGCGTTCTCGAGATTATTTTTCCTCTCAACTTTTAACAGTGGATGTAGATACTTTTCTCATACATATAATGTATGTGTCTATATATATAATTCTTATATAAAGTAAACTAAGATCTGAAATATTTAACCCTATTAAGTGCAAAGTCTCATTTTTATAAATCAATAAAATGACCAGGGCAAAAAACTAGACAGTGAGCTGGGGTCTGAGGATTCAAATCCATTCCCAGCTGAGCTTTCAACACCACCTGTTGAAGGCTTTCCTCTCCAGAGTTCAGTATGCTTGGGGATGATTCTGGGCCCGGAAGATGGCTGGACTTGCAGAAAATAATGATGCTTATAGAAAACCTCCCAGTTGGTTAGCTCTAGTTCTGTTAGTTCAACAGAGGGAGACAGCTCAGTGAACAGTGAGGTCTCAAGGTCCACCTTTCATCTCCCTGCTTCTAGAGAAAAAAATTTCCCATGAAAAGTCTTCTTCCCCCTCAGGTCTCCCATAGAAATTTAGTCTACTCTTTTGAGAACAAGGGTTAGGAGTAAAATAGGACCCAATTTTAAATTATATTATATCCAAGTAAGAATCCAAAACAATTAACATACATATTCCTGAACAGCCTTTATATGGATATAAGATATCGAATATCCCTTCACTTGACAGTACATATGTAGTAGTTCAGAAATTAACAATTGGCATCCTAGGTAAATGTGATGAATTAAATGCTCTTATCAAATTCCATAGTTTACCTTTATAATTTTGGAGTAATTTTAGTATTTAAAACATTTTTCTACTATGATAATATACAATAAAAGGAAATTATTTATATATCATTAATGAGTTGAAGACATGTAAATGAACAAATCATTTTAAAATGGGCCTTGGTAATAGAATTAGAGACATTTAATTAATTAAGAAAATACTTTAATAGGTTTTCCCAGGAACACAACTAGAATAATTGTAGTTGTAAAGAGAAATATTAGCATTATAACATAGCATAATAAATGGACAAATACCTGGGGAGATTAGTTAATTACTAAAGTAGTTTCATTCCAAACATAAGTGACCATGATGGTTAATACTGAGTGTTAACTTCATTGGATTGAGAGATACAGATTATTAATCCTGGGTTTGTCTGTGAGGGTGTTGCCAAAAGAGGTTAACATTTGAGTCAGTGGGCTGGGGAAGGCAGATCCACCCTTAATCTGGTGGGCACAATCTAATCAGCTTCCAGTGAATATAAAGCAGGCAGAAAAATGTGAAAAGGGGAGAGATGGGGTTAGCCTCCCAGCCTACATAGTTCTTCCATGCTGGACGCTTCCTGCCCTTGAACATCGGACTCCAAGTTCTTCAGTATTAGAACTCAGATTGGCTCTCCTTGCTCCTCAGCTTGCAGACAGTAGGACCTTGTGATCGTGTAAGTTAATACTTAATAAACTCCCCTTTATATATATCCTATTAGTTCTGTCCCTCTAATAGAACCCTAATACACTAATACAGTGACACTTTCCTTATTCCTGCAAACCTCAAATAATATACTTCTTCCAGAACTTGATTATGATGTTTGTTTTTATCCTTACTTGGATATGGCGATCACACATTAACTCTATGAATTAGTTTTTGATTTGTGTTTGTCTAACATTAAGTTACTTACTAGAACTTTGGCCCCTCCTTACAAATAAAAGCCCTACAATTACCAAAATTAGCCCTTCAAACTTTTCTCGCATGCTTTCATTGAAATAGATTAAGAATAAAATGATTTAGTTTGCATCCATGTTTCTCCCATATTCTTTTATATTTTTACATCTTTTTTATAAAAGGCAAAGAGTCTGAATAGGAATAACAAATTGCAATTTGACTATAATAGTGGTATTACAATGCTATCAAATCAAATAAGTGCATAAAGACCCAGAGTTCTGTTTTCTTAATAATTTTAAGGACAACTAGAAGAGATTAATGATTCCCCAAAGTAAGAAATACAGGCAATTATTTGTGTCGTATATAGTTAGTTAAATAGAACTCATTATTAGCTAGTAGAACTCAGCAACATTCCAAAATAGTCTGATCATTGTTTATTTCCATTTGTATTGTTAGAAACAGAGAAACCAAAGGCAATATCAAGAAAAAGCATAAAATCATCCAAAACCCTTATTTTTGTCTGATCAATTGTGTAGGTTTTTCCTACATGTTGAGGCCTTTTTGATAAAGAAAATTATCTATCAGAGCCCAACCCAGCATCTCTCCACTCCAAACTAGTAAGGCAATTATCTAGAACACTATTCTCCTGAGAAAACCAATTATAAATGTTCTCTCAAAGTAAGTAAGCCTAGCAATGTGGAAGCACTTGTTTTTTTGGTTAGCACTTAAAAGAGAAAAAAAAAATGTGCTGAGAAAAAAATATCTCTGTCTCTCTCACTGGATAGAAACCAAAGAATCATCAATTGAGGGAATTACCAAGAATTAACTGATAAAGGAAAAAGGCTTCCACTGATAGTTCTCCATAAAATTTATTTTTGGTGAGAAGAGTATATTACTTTCTCTTGGTTTGCTCTGCCAAATCTCTTGTCCAAATCCTTTATATTTCATTTTCAAGCAATGCTACATGGCTCCCAACTCTACAGTCCTCTTGTTCTGAAATATTCCAAATATGACCAAAAATACAATGTCATTTATCTGTTGCTTTAGTCACATAAGTAAACAATTCACAATTACCCAATTCAGCTCAAGGAGCACAGTTGGTTTCTAGAAAAGTGCTAGATAAGAAGTCAGAAGACCTGGACTGTAGGCTTGGATATAAATTTACCAGCTGTGTAATCAAGGCAGTATCACTTCCACTCCCCTAGTCTCCATTTTCACATGTGTTAATGGTGGAGATTGAATTGGACTAGATGTCCTCTAAAATCTCTTCCAGTTAAAAGAAGTATGGGATCTTATTATTGTGATTAGGAACTTCTACTCCAAAGGGCAATTTTATATTTGATAGTAGAAGGAAATTATATATTTAATGGTACCCTGTCAGAAATGTTTTTTTACTTTCCTAATGCAAGGGAGATGAAATGAGATAACAGGAAAATGCTTATGATCCCCTCCTTCATGTATATTCAGGTCCAGGTCATTCATTTATTCAAAAATAGTTAATAAACACTTGGTATGTGCTCAACACATCAAGCATTAGACAACAGTAAACAGGTGTGAAACATCCTTTAATGCAGCTTAGGGTCTAATGAAAGATTAAAATACTGTATATGCAATTATGGGTTGGAAAAAATGGTCCTCTTTTAATGAATGAGCATAACTCAAACATAACTACACACACACACACACACACACACACACACACCCCCTCACACCTTTCACCTAAAAAGAAAACTGTTCTCCAAGTGGGCAAGAAAATCATCTTTTGTCCCCAGCCTAAAGATATTATCTTTAGCAAAGATAAATTTGTCATTCTTGCTAAATTCCTCTTAGTTTATAATTGAAACTTCAGATAGCTCCTTAAGTTAACAAAATGGGTAAATGGCATTAAACATGAATTCAACCAGTAAGGGAAGGCTATTGTCCTCTTGCTCCTGCCTATCATCTTTCTCAAACTGTCACAGGTATTTTCACCTTTGGATATCAGTTGAAGTCAATCACTAACGGACTACGTTAATTTTTCTTCTGATGTCAGCAACTGAAGGAATAAGTACATCCCATGCCTGAAATGGAAAAGGATGGTAGTTATCAGTGAAGCTTTATTCCCTAGGAACTCTAAACTTTCCTTGGAAAAAAGTCCCCTTCGCAGTTTTCAGGGTCTTTGACTGCAGACTTATGTATCTCAGAAAGAGTATCTGCTCGTGAACTACCTTTACTGGTTGTGTTTCGGGTACTCTTCTAAATGCTTTAAGAATAGGGACTTATTTAGTCCTTCTAATGAACCCCATGAGATAGGTACCAATGTTATCCTAATTTTACAGATGAGCAAGCAATTCTCACAGCTTGTATGGTAAAAATGGAATTCAATCCAGGCAGTCTGGCCCCAGATCCTATTCTTTTAACCATGTAGATATGGGTACAAAATGCAGCAAACGACAAGAAGATGTAGCACGAAGGGTACACTGAGAATATGAAATAACCCAAAACTGGACTCTCCTGGATAACATGTACAGTATTTTTATTATATTAAATACACATTAAACTAAGATGAATATATATATCCCCTCTTGTTTAAGAGACACAGGGTTAGAAGTGTTAAGTTTTTCAAGGGATAT
Source organism: Macaca nemestrina (assembly GCF_043159975.1). Taxonomy (NCBI): domain Eukaryota; kingdom Metazoa; phylum Chordata; class Mammalia; order Primates; family Cercopithecidae; genus Macaca; species Macaca nemestrina. The sequence goes on from NC_092133.1 coordinate 63,620,628, forward strand.
AAATAAGATTGAAAATGAATCCATATGGCTTAAAATGGAATTAATCAAACAGAAGCCTTTCCAGAAATGGAAGCACTATCTCATAGGGACTTTAACCCCATAATCCAAAACTGAATATCATTCCCCAAAACATGTTTCTCCTCCAGTGTTCCTATTCCAGTTAGGGCACCACTACTCTCTTAATTAGAAACCTGCGCACCATCTGAACTCCACCTTCTCCTCCAACCCACATATTCAACCTATAATAACTTAGATTCAAAAAATGAAATTAAAAATATTTTGAACTGAATAAAAATGAAACACAGCATATCAAACTTGCAGGATGCAACTAACGCAGTGTTTAAAGGGAAATTTATATCACTAAATGACTATATTAGAAAATTAGAATGGTCTGGGCTGGGCGCGGTGGCTCAAACCTGTAATCCTAGCACTTTGGGAGGCCGAGACGGGCGGATCACGAGGTCAGGAGATCGAGACCATCCTGGTGAAACCCCGTCTCTACTAAAAAATACGAAAAACTAGCCGGGCGAGGTGGCGGGCGCCTGTAGTCCCACTTACTCGGGAGGCTGAGGCAGGAGAATGGCATAAACCCAGGAGGCGGAGCTTGCAGTGAGCTGAGATCCGGCCACTGCACTCCAGCCTGGGCGACAGAGCAAGACTCCGTCTCAAAAAAAAAAAAAAGAAAATTAGAATGGTCTGGAATCGATTAACTAAGCTCCCATCTTTAAAAACTAGAAAAAAAGCAAGTTAAAGCCAAAATAAACCAATAAGAAAGAAATAATAAAGATAAAATTAGAAATTAATAAAATAAAAAACATACAATTACATTAAAAATGTCATATATGCTTCTGTTAAAAACTTAATACCTGTATTTCTATTAGTTTCCTAAGGCTGCTAAAACAAATTACTACAACCTTCGTGGCTTAAAACAATGTAAATTTATTCTCTGACAGTTTTAGAGGCCATGAATCCAAAAACAAGGTGTCAACAAGGCTGCACACCCTATAGAGAGATACTGTAAGAGAGAATCTCTTCCTTGCCTTTTCCAGCTTCTGTGGTTCCAGGTGTTCCTTGGCTTGTGGTGCTATCACTCTGGTCTTTGCTTCTGTCTTCACATCACTTTCTCCTCTATATGCCTGTGCCAAAACTCTCTCTTACTTTTTGATATAAAATACATATGATTGCATTTAGAGCCCAACCAGATCATCCAGGATAACCTCATCCTTTTGAGATCCTTATAATGTGATCACATCATTTACCACATAAAGTAACATTCACTCTTTCGCCATATAAGGTACTATTCAGATTCTAGGGATTAGGACATGAATTTATCTTTTTGGGGGTCACCATTCAGCCCATGACAATGTTCATGAGGGATCTAGTTTTTCTTTCTTGCAATGTTTCTGCCTGATTTTGGTATCAGGGTAATGCTGACTTTGTAGACTGATTTGGGGAGTTTTCTCTTTTCTTCAACTTTTCTAGAATATATGTAGCACTGGTATTATTTTTTAAATCTTTGATAGAATGCATTTTTAATTTCCTTCATGAACTTTTCCTTTGCATTCACAACTTGGCTGTTTGGCACAAGAGGCCCAGCTTTCAGCCTGTCTTAGCTTTTGACATACCTTCTTCACTAAGCTTAACTATTTCTAGCTTTTTAGTTAAAGTAAGAGACATGCAACTCTTCCTTTCATTTGAACACTTTGAGGCCATTGTAGGGTCATTAATTGACCTAATTTCAATAATCTTGTGCCTCAGGTAATAGGGAGGCCCAAGGAGAGAGACACAGATGGGGAAAGGCTGGTTGGTGGAGCAGTCAGAACACACACAGCATTTGTTGATTACGTTCACCATCTCAGATTGGCTTCGTTTTTGGCCCCCAAAACAATTACAATAGTAACATCAAAGAGCACTGATCACAAATCACCATAAAAAATGCAGTAATAATGAAAAATTTTGAAATATTGCAAGAATTACCAAAATGTGACACAGACAGAAAGTGACCACATGCTGATGGAGCTGATACACTTGCTCAACACAGGGTTGCCACAAACCTTCTATCTGTAAAAAATGCAATATCTGCAAAGTGCAATAAAGCAAAGCACAATAAAATGAGGTATGCCTGTGTTTCTTTGTATTGTCTTTATTGAACACATTAAACATTTACAGTAAGTATTCAATATATTGAATGTATCAAATTAATATGTATTAAAATATACACTGGATGAATATATAATGAAAATGTATTGAATAAATAAAATGAATGAATAAATGAACAAGTGAATAAACAAGTGAAAGTTCCTGTCCATGCCGTCATCATATATTCCTTAGCTATCTCTTCGCACAACAGCTTTAAGTGGACAAATATGAATCAACCCTAGCCACACCACCTCTTTAAAAATGAAGTGTTCAAAAAATTATTTTCCTAAAGTTTATATTCCTATATCTACTAGGTACTAGGCAGTCAGAACTGCCTGGATTTCTTTGTACTTCCCTCTGCAACACACCCTTTCTCGCCTCTGAGATTTCTGTCTAGCCTGGATACAAACTCCTCAACACACTTTTATAATTTTGACATTTCAATGACATTTTCATATTGAACCATATGTTAGTCTTTCTTGTCTCCCCTATTAATCTGAAACTCCTTCAAGACAGGCTTCTGACTATTTTTTAATGTATTCCTAAAACCTAAAAGAACAAAAGAGCCACAACTTTGGAATGAGTCAGATCTTAATTTGAATCCTAAGTGTTTCTGTTAACTTGCAAGCTGAGTAGCCTTGGGTAAGTTACCTTAACTCTCCATCTCAATTTCCTAATTTGAAGTTGGCAATAATAGTATCTGTCTTGTAAGGCTGTCATTAGTACTAAATAAGATAAGGTCCATAAGCACCTATCACGGTTTCTAGAATACTAATAATGCCATATATTATACTTAAAGTATGGGTGCTTAATGAATACTAAGATTATTTTTCCTTTAGGAAAACGGAAAGCTTCACAAGGTACACATTTTAACAGTGTCCAAATTAAATCTATTTAAATCCAGAAAGCATCCCCTATTATTTGCTGAATGGAATTTACTGACTATAAGAACTCAGGAGGTGCTATATATCCATATATGTATGTGCCTGTGTGTATATGTTTAAGTTCATTCTAATAAAGAAATTGCTCAATTAGACTCAAAGAATTGCCTAAAATATGTACTGCCAGCAGTTCAACTATATTCACACCAAAACCCAAGTGACATTATGGAAATTTGAAGCTGAAACCTATAAGGAATCCTAAAAAGCACCTGATTCACTTCTTCATTTTTCTGATAAGGAACCTGAATTTGATGAAGGTCATGACTTACCAAGTCCACATAGTGAGTACATAGAAGAGCCTTGTTGTTGCCTCCCAGATTTGAAAGTATTACTCTTTCACATCTAAACCCACATTCCCTCTATCTTCAATCACCTGAGTACCTATGAAATCAGAAAGTAACCTTAGCAATAATAAAGGAGTAGATGTATACACAGGTTGCCTCTGAAGCAGTGTGATGTTATGCCTATTGTTCCGATATATTGCTATAGGAATCTGCTCCATGTTCTACAATTTACAAATAAAGCATTTCTTTCTGTTATGTACTCAAATGTTCCTAGCTTTTCCTTTCTCTCATTGCCTAACTTTTATTTGTAACTAGTGCTCAGACATAAAGCCTTCTTTTTCTATTAAATTTTAAGCCCAATTTCAATAGTAATTTCAAGTGTAATTACTGCTCCTTTCTGGCAACAGCTCTGAAGTAAACCCACATTCATACTGTTCAGCAACATAGACAAACTCAAACAGCCATACATTCTCTTTCACATTTTACTCTTAAAGACTGAATTTGAACATACTTTAATGTAATAAAAGCCATCAATGACAAACCCACAGCCAACATAACACTGAATAAGGAAAAGTTGAAAGCATTCCCTCTGAGAATGGCAATAGGCCCACTCTCACCACTCCTCTTCAACATAGTACTGGAAGTCCTAGCGAGAGCAATCAGACAAGAGAAAAAAATGAAGGGCATCCAAATCAATAAAGAGGAAGTCAAACTGTTACTGTTTGGTGACAATATGATCATTTACCTTGAAAACCCTAAAGACGCCTCCAGAAAGCTCCTAGAACTGATAAAGGAATTCAGCAGTTTCCAGATACAAAATTAATGTACATAAATCAGTAGCTCTTCTATATACTAACAGCAACTAAGCAGAGAATCAAATCAATAACTCAACCCCTTTTACAATAGCTGTTAAGAAAATAAAATACTTAGGAATATAACTAACAAAGGAGTCAAAATACCTCTACAAGGAAAACTACAAAACACTGCTGAAAGAAATCATAGACAACAAACAAATGGAAAAACATCCCATGATCATGGAGGGGTAGAATCAGTACTGTGAAAATGACCATACTGCCAAAGACAATCTACAAATTCAACGCAATTCCTACCAAAATACCACCATCATTCTTCACAGAGTTAGGAAAAACAATTCTAAAATTCATATGGAACCACAAAAGAGCCTGCACAGCCAAAGCAAGACAAAGCAAAAAGAACAAATCTGGAGGCATCACACTACCTGATTTCAAACTATACTATAAGGCCATAGTCACTAAAACAGCATGGTACTGATATAAAAATAGACACACAGACTAATGGAACAGAATAGAGAACCCAGAAATAAACCCAAATACTTACAGCCAACTGATCTTCAACAAAGCAAACAAAAACATTAAGTGGGGAAAGGACACCCTTTTCAACAAATGGTGCTGGAATAATTGGCTAGCCACATGTAGGACAATGAAACTGGATGCTCATCTCTCAGCTTATACAAAAATCAACTCAAGATGGATTAGGGACTTACACCTAAGACCTGAAACTATTAAAATTCTAGAAGATAACATTGGAAAACCCTTCTAGACATTGGCTTAGGCAAGGATTTCATGACCAAGAACCCAAAAGCAAATGCAATAAAAAAAAGAGATAAATAGCTGGGACCTAATCAGACTAAAGAGCTTCTGCACAGCAAAAGCAACAGTCAGCAGAGTAAACAAACAAACCACAGAGTGGGAGAAAATCTTCACAATCTATACATCTGACAAAGGACTAATATTCAGAACCTACAATGAATTCAAACAAATCAATAAGAAAAAAATAAACAATCCCATCAAAAAGTGGGCTAAAGACATGAAAAGACAATTCTCAAAAGAAGATATACAAATGGCCAACGAACATATGAAAAAAATGCTCAACATCACTAATTATCAGGAAAATGCAAATCAAAACCACAAGGCAATACCACCTTCCTCCTGCAAGAATGGCCATAAGCAAAAAAAAAAAAAAAAAAAAAAACAGTAGATGTTGGCGTGGATGCAGTGATCAGGGAACACTTCTACACTGCTGGTGGGAATGTAAACTAGTACAGCCACTATGGAAAAGTGTGGAGATTTCTTAAAGAACTAAAAGTAGAACTACCATTTGATCCAGCATTCCCACTAATGGGTATCTAACCAGAGGAAAAGAAGTCATTATTCGAAAAAGATACTTGCACATGCATGTTTACAGCAGCACAATTCACAACTGCAAAATCGTGGAACCAACGCAAATGCCCATCAGTCAATGAGTGGATAAAGAAACTGTGGTAAATACATAGATGGAATACTATGCAGCCATATAAAGGAATGAACTAACAGCATTTGTGTGACCTGAATGAGACTGGAGACTGTTATTCTAAGTGAAGTAACTCAGGAATGGAAAACCAAACATCACATGTTCTCACTGATATATGGGAGCTAAGTTATAAGGACACAAAGGCATAAGAATGATACAATAGACTTTGGGGACTTGAGGGGAAGACTGGGAGTGGAGTGAGGGATAAAATACTATAAATATGGTACAGTATATACTTCTTGGGTGATAGGTGCACCAAAATCTCACAAATCACCACTAAAGAACTTACTCATACAACCAAATACCACCTGTACCCCAATAAAGTTAATAAATACCCCAATAACTTTAATAAATAAAATTTAAAAATAAAAATTTCAAAAACTAAAAATTACACACAAAAAAAACAACTAATTTTAGAAATGATCTAATCATGTAGGAACTACAACCTATGTAAATGGCCATTTAAGTTGTAATATAAATTAGTAAAAACTTTTCACTTTGTCTTTCTTTTATCAATTTCTGAGTAAGAAAAAAGAAACAGAACTTAAATATTCTTAGATTTTTTAAGGTTGATGTGGTAATTAGTTTTATAGCTTTTTTCTGGAATGAAATGAAAATAGGAAAAAAGAGATGTTATAGGCAACTTTCTGGCTGGGTATAAAAATGATAGAATAAGCCTATAATTACTTTTTCTGGAGAAATATGAAATAATAGATTTAAACTTGCTAAAGAAAAAGACTGAATTGGAAAGGGCAACAAATAATGGTTTGGAGGAAGATAAATTAAGATAAAATGATTATAAAAATGGCAGAATTTTGGTATGAAAATGGTAGAATAAGCTTATAGTTACTTTTTCTGGAGAAATACGAAATAAAAGATTTAAACTTACTAAAAAAAAAAGAAAAAGACTGCATTGGAAAGGGCAACAAATAATGGCTTGGAGGAAAACAAATAAGTTAAGAGGAAAGGGTCAGGGAGCACTACTGACTCAGCAAAGCTGTTTTTCCCACTTACTGGCATAAGCAGTATTTGGCAGTCTGGGCATGATGGGAATGTTCCCACCACCCTCTTAAAAGAAGAAAAATTGTATGTCAACATACAAGAGGCAAGGCTGCCAAAACTATCAATAAAGTATAAATTTCATGAGGGCAGGAATTTTTGAGAGTTTTATTCACTGCTGAAATCTCTCAGGACAGTATCAGATGCACAGCAGGATCTCTCTAAACATCTGCTCCGTGAAGGCAGTACATAGACCTTATGGGCTTCACCATCAGATCCTGACAATGAAACTCCTTACAACATCACTAGCATCTAAAATTAAATATTCAAGGGAGGAGCAAGATGGCCAAATAGAAGTCACCATCAATTGTCCCTCCAGCAGGAATACCAAATTTTAACAACTAACTACACACAAAAAAGCACTGACATAGGAACAAAAAATCAGATAAGCAATCACAGCACCTGGTTTTAACTTCATATTGCTGAAAGAAGCACTCAAGAGGGTAGGAAAGACAGTCTTGAATTGCTGGTGCCACCTCTCCCCAGTCTCCAGGCAGTGACCACCAGGCACGGAGAAAGAATCTGTGCACAAGGGGGTGGAAGAGCACAGTGGCTGGGACACCTGCTGCCTTGAAGGAAGATTGAACTTATTCCCTGTCCCAGCAGAGAGCAAAGCCATGCTGGGCTTAGCCAGCTCCTGCCCAAAAAGGGAACATTTGGACAAGTCCTAGCCAGAGGGGAATCGCGCATCTGATGCGCAACTCAAGTGGTCAGAACTTGAGTTACTTGACAAACATCACCACTGTGGGCCAAAGAGCTCTAGGGTCCTTGGTAGGCTTTAAAGGCAGTCTATGACACAAGGACTGAAATTTCTCCTACTGCTGAGCTTAGAGCCAGTGGACTAGGGTGGCACATGACATAGGGAGACACCAGTCAGAGTGAAAAAGGGGGTGTTTGCTCTACTCCCACAAGCCCAGGCAGCACAGCTCGCAGAAATGAAAAGTGACTCCTTCTGCTCGAGGAGAGGAGAGCAAAGAGTAAAGAGAACTTTGTCTTGCATCTAGAATACTAGCTCACCCACAACAGGATAGGGCACCAGGCAGAGTCCTGAGGCCCTGTATTAGTCTGTTCTTGCATTGTGATAAAGAAATGCCTGAGGCTGAAAATTTTATAAAGAAAAGAGGTTTAATTGGCTCATGGTTCTGCAGGCTGTACAGGAAGCATGATGCTGGCATCTGTTCAGCTTGTGAGGAGGTCTCAGGAAACTTACAATCATGGCAAAAGGCAAAGAAGGAGCAAGAACATTTTACATGGCCAGAGCAAGAGCGAGAGAGGGGAAAGGTGCTACACACTTTTAAACAAGCAGACCTCATGAGAACTCACTCACTATCGTGACAACAGCACCAAGGGCGATGGTGTTAAACCATAAGAAACTGTCCTCATAATCCAATCACCTCCCACTAGGCTCCCCACCTCCAACAATGAGGATTACAATTAAACATGACATTTAAATGGGGACACAGATCCAAACCATATCAGACCCCCATTCCAGTCCCTAGCTTCTGGGCAACATTTCTCAACACACCCTGGGAACCTGCTACCTTGAAGGGAAAGACCAAGTCCTGGCAGGATTCATCATCTGACTAAGGAGCCCTTGGGCCCTGAATAACCAAAGGCAATATCCAAGTAATATGCCATGGGCCTTGGCTGAGACTCTGAGACATGCCAGTTTTAGGGGAGATGCAGAACATTCCCAGCTGTGGGGACTATGGTGAAAAACTCTTTCTGCCTGAGAAAAGCTCAGGGAAATGTAAAGGGGACTTTTTCTTGCACATTAGGTACCAACTCAGCCACAGTGAGGTAGAGCATCAAGCTGACTCTTGGGGTCCCTGAATCCAGGCCTAGGTTCTTAAACAGAATTTCTGGACTTACCCTGGGACACAGGGGAGCCCAAATCCCTTAAGGGTGACTTCCAGGCCTGGCAGCATTCACCACAAGCTGACTGAAGAGTGCTTTGGCTTTAAGTGAACATCAGAAGTGGCCTGGAAGTAACTCCTGTCATCTGTGGTGGTGGTGGTGGCGGCCATGGAAAGAGACAGCTCTGCCTGTGGAAAGTGGAGGGAAGAGTGGGAAGGACTTTGTCTTGTGGTTTGAGGGCAAGCTCAGATGCAGTAAAACAGAACACAAGGCAGATTTCTAAGGTATTTTTACTAGAATCCCTGGCTCCCAGACAGCATCTCTGAACCTAAAGACCCAGGAGAACTTTCCACTTTTAAGGGAAAGACATAAACCTGGCTGGCTTCCCAACCTACTGATTGTAGAACCCTAGAATGAGCTAATCAGTAGCCAGTTTGTGGTTACAGTAAGCCTTGGGTGAGACTCAGTGTTGTGCTGGCTTCAGGTCTGACCTGTGTAGTCCCAGTATTGGTGGCCACAGGGGTGCTTGTGCTACCCCATCCCCAGATGCAGGCAACTCAGCACAGAGAGAGAAGGTCCATTTGTTTGAGAGAAAGTAAGAGAAGAGAACAAGAGTCTCTGCCTAGTAATCCAGATAATTATTCTAGATTCTATACAAGACCACCAAGACTGCACCTCTCTAAGTTTGCAGGAATGACAGCATTATTGGGCTTGGGGCCCAAATCCCTTCAAATACCTGGGAAGCCTTTCCAAGAACGATGGGCACAAACAAGCCCAGACTGTGAACACTACAATAAATACCTAAATCTTCAATGCCCAGACACTGACAAACACCCACAAGCATCAATACCATCCAAGAAAACATGACCTCACCAAACAAACACCAGGGACCAATCCTGGAGACACAGAGATATGTGACCTTTAAGACAGAGAATTCACAAAGCCGCTTTAAGGAAACTCAAAGAAATTCAAGATAACCTGGAGAAGGAATTCAGAATTTCATCAGATAAATTTAACAAAGAGATTTAAATAATAAAAGAATCAAGCAGAAATTCTGGAGTTAAAAAATGCAACTGACAAACTGAATAATGCATCAGAGTACCTTAATAGCAGAACTGATCAATCAGAAGAAAGAATTAGTGAGCTTGAAGACAGACTATAAGAAAATATACAGTGAGAGAAGACAAAAGAAAAAAAGAATAAAAAGCAATGTAGCATGCCTTCAAGATCTAGAAGATACCCTCGAAAGGGCAAATCTAAGAACTATTGGTCTTAAAGAGGAGGTAGAAAAAGAGATAGTGACAGAAAGTTTATTCAAAACTATAATATCAGAGAACTTCCCAAACCTGGAGAAAGATATCAACATTCAAATACAAGAAGACTATAGAACACCAAGCATAGTTAACCCAAAGACTACTTTAAAGCATTTAATAACCAAAATCCCAAAGTTCAAGGATAAAGAAAGGATCCTAAAAGCACCAAAAGAAAAGAAACAAATAACATACAATGGAACTCCAATACATCTGGCAGCAGACTTTTCAGTGGTAACTTTACAGGCCAGGAGACAGTGGCATGACATATTTAAAGTGCTGAAGGAAAAAACTTTTACTCTAGAATAGTATATACTGTGAAAATATCCTTCAAGCATGAAGGAGAAATACTTTCCCAGACAAAGAAAAACTGAGGAATTTCATCAAGACCAGACCTATCCTACAAGAAATACTAAAGGGAGCTCTTCAATCAAAACGAAAAGGATATTCATGATCATAAAAAGTCATCTGAAGGTACAAAACTCATTGTTAATTGGAAGCATACAGAAAAACACAGACTATTATAATGCTGTAATTTTGGTGTGTAAACTACTCTTAAGTACAAAAACTAATGATGAACCAATTAAAAATAATTGCTATGGCAAATATTCAAGGCATAAGCATGCAATAAGACATAAGAAAAACAACCAAATGATAAAAAGCAGGGAGATGAAGTTAAAGTGTAGAGTTTTTATTAGTTTTATTTTTGTTTTCTTGTTTATGCAATCAGTGTTAAGTTGTTACCGGTGTAAAATAACAGGTTATAAGATAGTATTTGCAAACTTCATGGTAACCTCAAATTGAAAAAACATACAACAAATACACAAAAAAATAAAAAGCAATAAATTACATCATACCACCAAAGAAAATCACCTTCATGGGGAAAAAAGAAAGTCACCTTCATGGGGAAAAAAGAAAGAGAAGACCACAGAACAACCAGAAAACAAATAACAAAATAACAGGCATAAGTCCTTATTTATGAATAATAATATTGAATGTAAATGGACTAAACTCTGCAATCAAATGTCACAGAGTGGCTAAACGGATTTAAAAAGAGAGAGAGAGAGAGAGAGAGAGAGAGAAAGAGAGAGAGAGAGACCCAATGATCTGTTGCCTACAAGAAACACACTTCACTTACAAAGATACACATAGACTGAAAATAAAGGAATGGTAAAAGATATTCTGTCTGAAAGAACCCCCCCCAAAAAAAAGGAGTAGCTATACTTACATCAGACATAATAGATTTCAAGACAAAAACTGCACAAAGAGACAAAAAGTCATTATAAAGGGTTAATTCAGCATGATAAAGGGTCAATTCAGCAAGCGGATATAACAATTGTAAATATATGTGCACCCAATGATAGAGCACCCAGATATATATCATTAGAGCTAAAGAGACAGATAGACCTCAATACAATAATAACTAGAGACTTTAACACCCTACTTTCAGAATTGGACAGATCTTCCAGACAGAAAATCAACAAAGAAACATAATGTTTAATCTGCACTATAGAACAAATGGACTTAATAGAAATTTACAGAACATTTCAATGGCTGCAGAATACACATTCTTTCCTTCAGCACAAGGATCATTCTCAAGGACAGATCATATGTTAGGTCACAAAACAAGTCTTAAGCTATTCAAGAAATTAAAATAGTATCAAGGATCTCTTCTGGCCAGTGGAATAAAACTAGAAACCAATTAACAGGAGGAATTTTGGAAATTATACAAACATAGGAAAATTAAACAATATACTCCTGAATGACTCAACAGAAAAATTAAGAAGAAAATTTACAGATTTCTTGAAACAAATGACAATGGAAACACAACATACCAAAACCTATAAAATACAGTGAAAGTAGCTCCAGGAGGCAAGTTCATACCTATAAATGCTTACATCAAAAAAGAAGAAAAACTTCAAATAAATAACCTAATGATGAATTTTAAAGACCTAAAAAAGCCAGAGCAAACCAAACCCAAAATTATTAGAAGAAAATAAATAATAATGATCAGAGCAGAAATAAATGAAATTGAAATGAAGAAAACAATACAAAAGATCAATGAAATTTAAAAAAGGAGAGAAAATCTAAATAAATAAAATCAGAGATGAAAAAAAGAGATGTTACAACTGATACCACAGAAATTCAAAGGATCATTAGTAGCTACTATGAGCAACTATATGCCAATAAATTGGAAAATCTAAAGGAAGTGGAAAAATTCCCAGACACATACAACCTACCAAGACTGAACCACAAAGAAATCCAAAACCTGAAGAGACCAATAATAAGCAAAGAGATCTAAGTCATAATAAATTGTCATCTAGCATACAAAGGCCCAGGACCTATGGCTTCACTGCTCAATCCTACCAAACATTTAAAGGAGAACTAATTACCACAATATAGTTTATGAAGAACAAATAATCAGGAAAAAAAATACTAATACCCTACTCTGAAAAATAAAGGAGGAGGGAGTACTTCCAAACTCATTCCATGAGGCTAGTATTACCCTGACACCAAAACTAGACCAGACAAAGACACATCAAAAAAAGAAAACTTGCAGGCTTAATGGTAACCTCAAATTGAAAAAAACATACAACAAATACACAAAGAATAAAAAGCAAGAAATTAAATCATAACACCAAAGAAAAGCACCTTCATAGGGAAAAAAGGAAGAGAAAACCACAAAACAACCAGAAAAACAAATAACAAAATAACAGGCATAAGTTCTTGCTTATTCATAATAATATTGAATATAAATGAACTAAACCCTGCAATTGAATGATGTAGGGTAGCTAAATGCGTTAAAAGAACACACAAGAAAATGCCTATAAGAAACACAAGAAAAGATCAGTGTGAACCCTTTCTTTGCCCTTTGCCCCACTCCCCACAAGATAACAAACCTACTGCAACCCACTTCCATAATAACAACATGAATCCATTTAAGAAGGCAGAGCCTCATGACCTAATCATCTCCTATTAGTCCCCACCTTCCAAAACTGTTGTACTGAGGATTAAGTTTCCAACACATGCTTTTGGGAAGACATATTCTAACCATTGCAGAGAGGTCTTTGGTTCTTAAAGCAATACCACTATTTGGCAGCCAAAGGTAGGCTGAGTTCAAGCAGGTATTCTTTGAATAATAATAGCATCATCAATAGAAATTTATATTTGAGATATACAATTATGGGATTACATATAAATTTTATTCCAGCAAGTGACTGCATACAACCATCACAGAATTTATCACCTTTGCACTGAAATAACGCATTTACTCATCTACCTCAAGTAGATAGTGAGCTTCCTGAGGGCAGAGAAAGCTTCATTTTGTCCCAGTGTCTGGTACATGACAGATGCTCAATAAATATCAGAGAGAAAAAAAAAAGGGACATACCAGTTGACATACTGACCTATTCTCTCACATAGTATTAAAGCACAGTTTGCAAGTTAATCTCTCATTCAACAAACGCAAGATACAGTCTCTGCCCTCAAACACCTTACACTATGGAATGGAAGGGAAGGCAAATATGAAGAAAAAGGTCTGTATTTCGAATTGAATCAGTCATTTGCGAGCTCTGTACATCTCCTCATTTAACTTAAGCCTACACCCCTTCTAACATCTAAATCCTTCCACTGTATCCCTTAAAATCTATACTGGATCACAAACGAAGTGCTCTCCTCCACTCCCACCCCTACTCCCCAGTCCACCTCTGACAGAACTCTCAAAAACTACAACCTCCACCTGAGCACTCCTAGAGCGAACTCTCAATGCAGCAGATAGGGTTTCCTTCTAAAACCCCAAAGGAATATGTCATTCCTCTGCTCAAAACTTCTCAGGACCCTCATCTCACTCAGAGTAAAATCTAAAGTGCGGACCGCTGTTCATAAAGTCTGTTTCCTTCTCTGACTTATCATCTATGTAAGGAAAAATACAAAATTTTTAAAAAGCTTAATTTTCCCTGTTGAAAATAAGAGACCCTCCTCATCTTTTCTTAGAGCATTTACTTTAGAAAACTTGTAACTGTAAGTACTTTCTTCTCGCTTTGAAATGTATATAAATCCTTTTGAACACTAGATAGGACTCTTTCCAGTTTCATGACCAAGGAATGTCTTTCTCAAAAACCTTGGAGCCATCTCTTTGAATAAAGACTTCAAGGGAGATAGCAGGCCTATCTCCCAGTTTTTGTGGAAGGATAATAGCCCAACTTAGGTAGGCACTCTGTGCCACATTGCAAAACTACATTCTAGGCCGGGCGCAGTAGCTCATGTCTGTAATCCCAGCACTTTGGGAGGCCAAGACCAGCAGATCACGAGGTCAGGAGATGGAGACCATCCTGGCTAACACGGTGAAACCCCGCCTCTACTAAAAATACAAAAAATTAGCCAGGCATTGTGGTGGGCGCCTGTAGTCCCAGCTACTCGGGAGGCTGAGGCAGGAGAATGGTGTGAACACGGGAGGCGGAGCTTGCAGTGAGCCGAGATGGGGCCACTGCACTCCAGCCCAGGCAACAAAGCGAGAATCCATCTCAAAAAAAGAAAAGAAAAAAGAAAAAAAAAGATAATGCTAATTAGCTAACATAGCTAATATTGATGGTCACTTCAATTACCAGGTGAATCTAGTGTAAGCTATGTGTGGCAAATGGTGCTGGGAAATTCTCTTCCTCGAGGACTAGTTATTGTTTATCTTAAAACATGCGTGTAATAGATTGTATCTGCTTGGCTATGTAAAAGAATGAGATTTTTGTCTTTGAAATCTCTTAGTAGATTGCCTATGATATGCATCGCAATCTAGTTTAATGCTTATTCAATGATAAAAGTGTTTTCTTTCTCGACTACCTTTGTGGAGAGCATATCTGGGTTGGGAGATTTTGTTTTTAATTGTATTTCCCCAAACCCTACCACTCTTCTCCTTGCTCCTTGTTCCTTCAAAGAAAAACCTCCACCTTTGTTCTGCACATATCCCCTCAGTCTAGAACATTCCCCACCACCACCCATATCTGTTTGGCCCATTTCCTCCCATGTATTCAGGTCTCTGCTCAATGTCACTTTCTAAGAAAGATGATCCCTGACCACCCTGTATCAAACAACACCCCTTAGTCATCACACTCCTACTTTACCTGTTTTATTCATCCTCATAGCTTGTATAACTGCCTGATATGTATGTGTTTGTTTACTTGCTCATTGACTGTCTTCTCTGACCAGGATAAAATCTCCCCAAGAGCAGAGACTTTTCCTGTTTCATTCACCTCTTATATTTCCAGAGCCTAGATAAAGTCTGGCACAAAGGAAGTGCTCATTCAATGTTACTTCAATGAATAAATTATTGTTAATTATACAAAGCAAAAGAGATTTAAATAAAGTGCTCTTAGAATGAGCCACTTAACTTTGCAGAAAGCACAACTCTGTATAGCTAGAGCTATAAAAGAGCTGAGCTTTTGGCTACAGAAACACCTGAACAATAATTTATGATAGCTTAGTGCTTCTTGTCACCCCTGCTTTCAAAATAACTGCAAACTTGTGATTGACAGCAAAGAATTGTCATCTTCATGCACCAATTCATTTGATTCATATGGTCTTACCTCACTAATCAAATAATGAGGGAGGAGAGCAGGGAAAGGGACTGGTTTTTAGTAATGAAAAGTGAAATATTAGAATATATGAATAAATGTTCCTGTGCATGAAGACAAATTAAATATAAGAAATTCTGTTCAATTCATTTATAGATTTATGGAACTCTAATCAAAACTCCAATGCAATTTGTTCAGAAAGTGACAAAATAATTCTAAAATTCATCTGGAAAATTAAGCAGGTAAGATAATTCTAAAAAGAAAGATTAAGCATCCTAAAGCTATAATAATAAAACAAAGTACTACGGATACAAAAGTAAATTAATAAAACAGGATAGCTAGATTAAATAGAGAGAACTTATTCATGTTTTAAAAGACAGTCCTAATCAAAGAAGAATGAATGAATAAATAATAAAAAGTATCATTTAATAAATGCTTTTGAATAACTGATTATGCATTTAAAGAAAAAATAATTTGAGCACCTGGTGTATATTATATACTAAAAGAAATTCTATGCGAGTTAAAGAGTTAAAGATGGAATCTTGATTAAGATCTTAATGATTAAGATCTTAATGATTAAGGTTCCTCTTAATCATTAAGATCTTAATCAAGATTCCATCTTTAACTCTTTAACTTGCATAGAATTTATAAAAAAACTTGATAAAAATTACTATTTATTATATATAATTGTTTTACAATTATAAATATATTTTAAAATATACAATTTATAAATATATTTTTTAATTTTTAATATATATTAAATATAATATTTTTATATATTTATATATTAATATTTATATATCTATAGATGGCAGATGACATGATTCTATATCTAGCAAACCCCATAGTCTCAGCCCAAGAGCTCCTTCAGCTGATAAACAACTTCTGCAAAGATTCAGGATACAAAGATCCAATATACAAAAAATCACTACCATTACTATATACCAACAACAGTCAAGCTAAAAGCCAAATCAGCCAAATCTCATCTACAATTGCCACAAAACAAATTAAAAACCTAGGAATGCAGCTAACAAGAGAAGTGAAAGATCTCTATAATGACAATTACAAAACACTGCTCAAAGAAATCTGAGAAAACAGAAACAAATGGAAAACATTTCATGCTCATGGATAGAAAGACTCAATGTCATTAAAATGGGCCAATCTACCCAAAGCAATTTACAGATTCAATGCTATCCTTGCCAAACTACCAATAACATTCTTTACGGAACTAGAGAAAACTATTTTAAATTCATATGGACTCAAAAAAGAGCCCAAATAGCCAAGGCAATGCTGAGCAAAAAGAACAAAACTGGAGGCATCACATTACCCAACTTCGAACTATACTACAGGGCTATAGTAACAAAATAGCATGGTACTGTTACAAACAGAGACACCTAGCCCAGAAATAAGGCTATATACCTACAACTGTGTGATCTTTGACAAACTGACAAAAACAAGCAATGGAGAAAAGACTCCCTATTCAATAAATGGTGCTGGGATAACTGGCTAGCCATATGCTGAAGATCGAAACTGGACCCCTTCCTTACACTAAATACAAAAATCAACTCAAGATGAATTAAAGACTTAAATGTAAAATCCAAAACTATAAAACCCATGAAGACAAGCTAGGCAATACCATTCTGAACATAGGAACAAGCAATGATTTCATGATGAGCAATGATTTCATGATGAAGATGCCTAAAGCAATCACAACAAAAGCAAAAATTGACAAATAGGATCCAATTAAACTAAAGAGCTTCTGCACAGCAAAAGAAACTATCAACAGAGTAAACAGACAACCTACATAATAGGAGAAAAATTTTGCAAACTATGCATCTAACAAAGGTCTGATATCCCGCATCTATAAGAAACTTAAATTTACAATAAAAAAAGCAAATAACCCCATTAAAAAGTGGACAAAAGACATGAACAGACACTTTTCAAAAGAAGACATACATGTGGCCAACAAGCGTATGAAAAAAAGCTCAGTATCACTGATCATTAGAGAAATGCAAATGAAAACCACAATGAGATGCCATCTCACACCAGTCAGGATGGTTATTATTTAAAAGTCAATAAAATAACAGATGCTGGTGAAGTTGTAGTAAAAGGGGAACACTTATACATTGTTGATGGGAGTGTAAATTAGTTCAACCATTGTGGAAAGCGGTGTGGCGATTCCTCAAAGACCTAAAAACAAAATTGCCATTCAACCCAGCAATCCCATTACTGGATATATACCCAGATTAATATAAATCATTCTACCATAAAGACATATGCACACGAATGTTCACTATGGCACTACTCACAAACAACCTAAATGCCCATCAGTGGTAGAATGGATAAAGAAAATATGGTACATATACACCATTCAATATTATGCAGCTATAAAAAAGAATGAGATCATGTCTTTTGAAGGAACATGGATAGAGCTAGAGGCCATTATCCTTAGCAAACTAATGCATAAATAGAAAACCAAATACCACATGTTCTCACTTCCAAGTGGGAGCTAAAGGGTAAGAACTCATAGACACAAAGAGTGGAATGACAGACACTGGAGCCTAGTTGAGGGTAGAGAGTAGGAGGAGGGAGAGAATCAGAAAAAATAACTATTGGGTACTAGGCTTAATACCTGGGTGATGAAATAATCTGTGACACAAATTTATCTATATAAAAATCCCGCACCTGTACACTTAACCTAAAATAAAAGTTTAAAAAAGAGTTAAAAATTGAATCATGGACAACTTTATGAAAAAAAGATTTTATTCTAGATATATATAATTTGTATATAATGTATAAATATATATTTATTTCTTTTTAGATATAATATCTATATAACTATAAATGGCCTTTCTAGGCTTAGAACCTGCTATGGTTTGAAAGTGTCCCCAAAGTTCATGTGTTAGAAACTTAAATTGCCATTATAACAGTATTAAGAGGGGGGGCCTTTATGAGGTACTTAGGCCATGAAGCCTCCATCCTCATGAATGGTTTAATACCATCTTTGCAGAAGTGGATTAGTTATCTCAGGAGTGGGCTCCTGATAAAGGATAAGTTTGGTCCCCACTTTCTCTTCATCTAGGATACTCACTTCTACCCTTCCACCCTTCTGCCTTCTTCTGTAGGATGACCCTCATTTAGATACAGCCCCTTGATCTTGGACTTCCCAGCCATCAGAATCACAAGCCAAATAAATATGTTTTCTTTATAAATTACCCAGTCTGTGGTATTCTGTTATAGCAGGAGAAGACAGACTAGGAAACTATAAAAATAAATGTAAAAGACTAGAAAGATGTGATATTAGAAACCCATGGTAAAAAAAAAAAAAAAAAAAGCAATTATGAGAAAAAGTTTTTGTTGTAGACATGACAGATCTAGCTTAATGTGTTGAATAAAGAGATCAAACAAGCAGATAACAGAAACATTAAAATCCCAAAAGACAAGTGAGCAAAGGTCAAAAACAGACAATTCATGAAAGAGGAAATACATCTAGCAAAAAGATATATGAAGCAGGTTCTGGCTCTTATCCTAGATTCTGCTTCTGGTATCCAGTTCACTGAACTCTTGGTTTGATGCTTTCTGACAGCCAAAAATTAGCCTACATTTTGCTCTTCAACTGTGCCCTTGCTTTTCAACTGGAATCTGATACTTCATTTGCTGCATCTTCTGTTCTAACTTTCACACATTCTCGGTTCTGCACTTTTCTATGCCCTGCCTTATGGAAGGGTAAGAAAACCATAGGAAATCTCTATTTTCCTCACTTTATATTTTACCATTTTACTCATTCAGTGCTGCTACATAAAGGCCTATATTTTATTCTTCATCACTTTCCCTTTTATATGCAATAACCAAACAGGTGAAGTAATCCTATACACAGCATACAACGATCCATGTTGTGATAACTATGTGCAAACACATAGTTAGAGTTCAGAAGGAAATAAGGAAGGAAGAATAGAAAGAGGGTGGGAGGGAGGGAAGAAGGAAAGAAGGAAGGAAGGAAGGAAGGAAGGAAGGAAGGAAGGAAGGAAGGAAGGAAGGAAGGAAGGAAGGAAGGAAGGAAGGATTAGGGAGAAAAAAAGAGATCATATAAGCAACACTTTAAAGTATCCAAAGCAAATACAAACTCCAGGGTATTGTTAATTTACTAGGCATTATATATGCATTTGGGGAAAATATAATGTTTGTAATACCCTGTGAAAAACTACTATTGATATCAAAATATAAAAAGAAAGTAAAAATGAATAAAGTAATTGCCTGCAAAATGTATTATGAGACTCAATTTAAATTATACTATTATAAACAATTTATTATATTCAAAAAGTTTGCATATTACTTTATCTTACTATAAAAGAATTCCCAAAGGCACCTAACATCTAATTTAAATTAAATAGTATTTATGTGAGGGCAAGGATCACAACATATGAATTAAACATTACTCATAAGATATTAAATCTCAAAATACATTTATAAAAATATATCCAAATTTTTCTATATGAAAAACTACATTTAATGTTGGGTTGCATTGCAAGTATATTTTAATACATTTGCTATGAAGTGATTGACGCCTCCAAAAATAAGAATGCTTAAGGCAGCAAAAGTTTCTCAATGGTTATGGTGCATGCTTTGAAAATTCAGACATGTCCAGCAGGAGTGGAGGGTTCTCCTTGCTTAATGAAACTTGTCTTGAGGAAAAGGATAGGCAGGAACACAGATAATAGTTTCCAAGTGAGGACTGATTTTGGAATAGCACAGTAATGTGCTGTTAAAATTGTCCTTAGAGTCAGCTGAAGCCTAGGAGTCAGGGGTCGGAGGTAAGTGGGAGAGAAGACTAAAATATAACGGCAAATTAAAAATTACATAACCATATCAGTGAAATCTCTAAAAGGAACTGGTGAACACAACTTGGCACAAATAGTAGTGCAGGGCATTAGCCACACTTCAACATGTGGCTGGCAGTGTGTTACTTTGACACTTACCCAGTGGAGAAAGAGTGGGGCCATGTTACCAAATAGAAAGGGAGGCAGCCAGTCATGTAGGAGCACTACAGCCTGAGCACTGGGCCAGCTGCCTCCACTGATCACCAACTTGAGAGCTGGGGCCATGCAGTCAGTTACCAATTGGAGAGAAAATAGTGATTGTATGGCCAGTGCTAACCTCACGAACACATGTGAAAGACATGAAAATTCCACAATAGATATACAAAGACATTTTTGTCATGAGTTATGATGTACTCCTAGCTGGTAAGGCCTAGAGAAACATGGGTTATTTAAAGAATTCTATTAAGTAGACACATAGGAATCCTCGAATATGCATTAGGGGAAATATGCTGTCAAATGGTCAACTTGGCCATGTTATTTCTGAAAATATAAGGTGCTAACTTTGTGGGAAACTTTCCAAGGTTTAACTTTTGCTTTTGTCCTTGCTACAATTGTTGTTGCAAACTTATAGTAAAACATTAGTCAGATCTAGATCAACAAGGACACTGCAAGGTATTTCCAGCATGGAAAACAAACTTCACTTTCCCAAATTCCAATTCTGTCAAACCAGGTGATGCATCCATTTGGAAAAGAAAAGAAAACAAGGCAACTACTTCAGAGCAAGCCTTCATTAATAAATGCAGAACAGTCTGTTATCTGTAAAAATGTGCAGATAAGAGAGGAAGAGAAAAATCTGCAAGATTCCAAGGCTTTGTTGTGATAAATACAGCATGGCTGTCAAAGCAAAATTGTAAACAGTATTATGTAAAGTTTCCTTTTGCTAATTTGGAACTGGAATGTTTAAGTCCAATCCCTAAATGCAAAAGTTATCAATCCCAGAGCAATATGATTACTGTTTCTTGACAATGTGGATAGAAACCATCAAAGCCATACGTATACTTAAAAACAACAGACACTGTTATTTTTACTCACTTTATTTTATTTTATTTCTCTGAAACCCACACACACAGAATAAGAATTTCCTCGGTATATAAACAATATAAATAAAATATGCATTGGATATGAGATAACATCATATGAAATCTACAGAGGAAAACATCTATTTCTTTCATCAGGCAGAATCACTATATTAGAGATGAATACATTCTCTTAAGACTCTCAAACACTTTCACACTGCCTATCTTTTAGTTTTAAGGTACATTACTAATACAACATCTTTTAAACTTGACCCAAGACATTTTTTAGCATCTATTGAAGCTATTGGTACCTTCGATAGAGAGGAGATGGATCAGAATTCTCGTGGCTATTTAAGAAATACATATGTAAGTAAGTTCAATTCACAACTGAGCTTATGTTTCCTCTATATGATAAAAATGCTGAAAACAAGTTATATAGGGAAAATTTTTCTGGCTGTATCGGAAAGCTTAGGCCAAAGTCAAAGAGAAAAGAAGAACTAAAGCAATCTAGCTTTTCCCATATGCAAAAGTCTATTCCAAAACACAGGATGCTGATTCACAGTGAAATTTCCGAGTCAAATAAAAACGAAGCATTGTTGTATAGTAGGGGAAAATGCTGGCCTTGCATCAAAAGTTCTACATTCCAATCTCACTTTGTTCTTGCTAGCTGGTAACCTATGCCAAGTCTCTTATGGGCCTTATTAAATGAGGAGTAAATTAGATCATTTCTAAAGATGTTCAACTCTAACACTTTATGAACCTCTACAAATGGAATCAATGTATAAGAAAATGATCCAAACAAAAGAAAATAAAAGGTATTAAGGAAAGTGGAGTAACTAACAGAGAACTATACTCAATTTACATTGAAAAGACAAAACCTTTGTACCATTCTAATCTCATAAATAAAATCTAACTCAATCTATTTTGTGCAAAACACAGTTTAGAGAATTACAAAATAAAGATATGACTCTAAAATCTACTTTAGTTTATTATGCATATAAGGAATTTCAAACTGATTTAAATTTAGGTGATGTTTCCAATCTTATGAAACAGGAAAAAATTACCTTACATCACTGCATCCAAGATTTAAGAAAGAATTTCTTCACTATACAGTTAATAAAAACTCTTTCTAAAGGAATTTGTGAAACTGTCCTCCAGATGATTTGATTCTACTTTCTATTATACTGTATGGCATCAATTTTAACATGCACATTTTCCCACGTTAACATTTCTCAAATTAGGATATGTCTTCCAAGTGATGGCATCTTAGATACAATAAAATAGGGTAGTTTTTAAAATAGTCATGCCTTATCTTCTCTATCATATTGTATTAGAGAATGAAAAAATACAACTGTGCAAGAAATCAGTATCAAGCCGTTATAAACAAATAAAAGAAAAATAAAATCCTAATTGTTAGGATACAGAAGAATTCCAACTAGTTTACAGATACTCTCACTGCAGGAAGAGTAGCTTAAATCTCCCCACCTGGAGTGTGGACTGCATTAGTGACTTACTTCCAAACAGGAGAATAGGAAGGGGAAGGGACAGAGTGAGGAAGTAACCTTACAGTGGAAAAACCTGGCAAACACTACGTTGGTCAGTGATCAAAGTTAATATCATCATTGATAAATCATGTCAATAGCATGTACCCTTTTAATAATGTCAGGAGAATGTCACTTTACCTTTGTGGTCATCCTCCCCAAAACCCAAACCCCATTCAAACCCTAAGGAAAATGTTCAGACAAATCCCAATTAAGGGTCATTCTACAAAATGCCTGACCAGACCAGTATTCCTGAAACTGTCAAGGTCATGAAAAACTTCCTTGTTTTTCATGTCTGAAAGACTGTCACAGAGCAGAATGTGGAGACATGATGAATACATGTAACATTGAATCCTGGCACAGAAAAGATATTAAAGGAAAAATTAAGGAAATCTGAATAAAATGTAGAGCTTAGTTAGCAATAACATATCAGTGTTGGTTTCTTAGTTGTGACAAATGTATCACTGTAATAGAAGGTTACAATAGAAGAAACTGCAAGAACGGGATACAAGAACTCTTCTGTACTATCTGTAATTTTTTTGTAAATCTAAGACTATTCTAAAATTAAAAGTTCATTTAAGAAAACCAAGCCATGCATAATTTTATATACATATTCCACAATAAAATGACCCAACAAATCAAAATGGAAAAGAATTAGATCCTAAACTAATCCAGATTTTTAGAAAAATAACCAGGCTAGTAGGTGTAATAATACAGGAAGATAAAATGTACCGAAGAGAATTAAGAGGCTCTTATCTCAATTCTTACCATGGGAACAATTTTTCATTTGTGACAAGACCTGAATTATATGTTAGTTCATTTAGTACAAAGTAACCATCAAAATAGTTAAATCCTCAACTATTGTATACTCCTATGGATAGTAATATTTCTAGAATAATGAACCTTGTCCTCCCTTTTTCTGATAACCCATCATAACTCTGGATGTCTTGGGCTTCCAAGAAAGACTTATGGGAAAATATGTGAAACAAGTCATTAAACTTGGGCTTCAACTGCTGTACAGCTCATAAAACAAATAGAACTAAACTGATTTATTTGAGCTATCTGATTTTTTCCTCAAGAGACAGGGTCAAAACCACCCTTTAGGGTTCAAATGGTAATATTCTTTCTCTGTATGAACACCAGCAGCATAGTCAACAGTTGCTATGTAGTCTAATTCCTTAATTGACTAAAAATACTGTCAGGCCCCAACTTGTAATCAAGTTGTGTTTTAAACTGCTGTCATATCTGTTATGTATAATTTATAATACATGTTCTTAATGACAAAATTCTTATAAAGGATGGCTAAATGCATAGTCTAGTTCAGAAAACTTTTTAACCTATAAAACAAATGAAAGATGTTCAGAACAATGTAACCAGGGTGACTACTGCCCTGAAAATAGACTGTGAGCCAACTCTAGCAGAAAGCAAGCCCCCTCCAAAAAACAAACAAAAGAAAACATATCCTGGATTATTCCCTATTCAGACTCTACCTCATGTTTTCTAAAGAAAATGGAAAGTAAGCATCCAGAGCAAGCCAGTTGCAGTGTTTCAGAGAGTGGATAGAGATGGAAAGCGGGATTTATAATTTTAGATAGAAAGGAAGGATAGCTACTATAAGAAACACTCTGTGAACAGGACTTTTCCCCTAACTGTCAGCAGCATTGAAGTTTCAAGAATAACTGGGGACATTTCCTAGGTCCTGGATGAAAAGGTATGGACAGTAATCTCCTGCTAAAGCCAAAAGTATGACCAAGAAGAGCTGAAGATGCTTTGCATAACCAAGCAAGGCACTCAGCTAGGAAAAACACTAGAATGGCCAACTAAGACAGGCAAGAAAGTCTTGAGCCCGGGACCTGCCAAGGACGCATGAGGGATTCCAAGTAACAGTGGCGAGTGTAGGCTTTGGAAATAAATCTGAATTTGAATCCTCTGCCTTTAACTAGACCTGTGACCATAAGAATCTTACTTAACTGCTCTAAGACACAGATTTTTCATTCATCAAATCAGAATAAAAAATATTCATTTCTAAATTTCTAACAGTTTTACATTGATGCTCTAACAAACTATCACAAATTTGGCTGCTAAAAACAACACAAATTATCATTTTACAGTTCTGGAGGTAAGAAGTCCGAAATAGGCCTCATAGGCTAAAATCAAGGTGTCAGTATGGCTGTGTTCCTTCTGGAAGCTTTAGGGAAGAATCTATTTCTCTGCCTTTTCTAGCTTCAGTAGGCCACACACATCCTTGGCTCATGACCCCATTTCTCTATCCTCAAAGCCAGCAACATGGGGCCAAGTCCTTCTCATGCTGCCATCTCTCTCCTGCCTCTCTCTTCCATATTTAAAGATCCTTGTGATTACACCAGACCCACCCAGGTAATCCAGGATCATCTCCATATTTTAAGGTCAATTGGCTAGCAACTTTAATTCCCTCTACCACCCTAATTCGCTTTGCCATGTAACACATTTCATATTTATAGTACAGAATTAGAGCACAGAAATCTTGGGGGTTGGGGGGGCATTATTATGCTACCACACCTTCATAGAGAGTGTGAGAATTATATGTCATAATGTATATTAAGCAATTGGCATATAGTATGAGTCCACAAAATAATAGTTTTCTCAGCCTCCTCAGCTTCCCTCCCTCATTTACCATCAGAAATCTTCCTCTAATAAATCTCTTGCGTATCTGATACTGTGTGAGCATCTTCTTCTTGGATGACCCAATTAACCAGTTACATCAACTCCAGCAGAGCTTCCATACTGTCAAGAATCATAGTATTATAATTAAAAGAGACATAATAAATCCTCTGTTCCAATAACTTCATTTTATAAATGAGGGAAACAAGACCAGAACAAAGAGTAACTTGCCCAAGATCTACAATGAGTAGGCAGCATAGCTTGTACAAGAATACCTGTAGTACCATTAGGATTATTCTATGCTGCCTGCGGGATTCTGGGGCAGGAACAAGCTCTTTTATGACTACAAGAATTGATATTCCAGTGTGAAACTTCTGGAAGTAGAAAAGAAGATTCTAATAGTGATTAATTTCAAGGGAATAGAGGAAAGGAGTCCTCTTCTAGAAGAGGACAGGCCGGGCACAATGGCTCATGCCTGTAATCCCAGCACTTTGGAAGGCCGAAGTTGTCAGATCACTTGAAGCCAGGAGTTCGAGATCTGCCTGGCCAACATGAAGAAACCAAAACTGCTTTAAAGTTCATATGGAACCAAAAATGACCCCACATTCCCAAGACAATCCTAAGTCAAAAGAACGAAGCTGGAGGCATCACGCTACCTGGCTTCAAACTGTACTACAAGGCTACAGTAACCAAAACAGCATGGTACTGGTACCAAAACAGAGATATAGACCAATGGAACAGAACAGAGTCCTCAGAAATAATACCACACATCTACAGCCATCTGATCTTTGACAAACCTGAGAAAAACAAGAAATGGGGAAAGGATTCCCTGTTTCATAAATGGTGCTGGGAAAATTGGCTAGCCATAAGTAGAAAGCTGAAACTGGATCCTTTCCTTACTCCTTATACGAAAATTAATTCAAGATGGATTAGAGACTTAAATGTTAGACCTAATACCATAAAAACCCTAGAGGAAAACCTAGGTAGTACCATTCAGGACATAGGCATGGGCAAAGACTTCATGTCTAAAACACCAAAAGCAACGGCAGCAAAAGCCAAAATTGACAAATGGGATCTCATTAAACTAAAGAGCTTCTGCACAGCAGAAGAAACTACCATCAGAGTAAACAGGCAACCTACAGAATGGGAGAAAATTTTTGCAATCTACTCATCTGACAAAGGGCAAATATTCAGAACCTACAAAGAACTCAAACAAATTTACAAGAAAAAAACAAACAACCCCATCAAAAAGTGGGCAAAGGATATGAATAGACATTTCTCAAAAGAAGACATGCATACAGCCAACAGGCACATGAAAAAATGCTCATCATCACTGGCCATCAGAGAAATGCAAATCAAAACCACAATGAGATACCATCTCACACCAGTTAGAATGGCAATCATTAAAAAATCAGGAAACAACAGGTGCTGGAGAGGATGTGGAGAAATAGGAACACTTTTACACTGTTGGTGGGATTGTAAACTGGTTCAACCATTGTGGAAAACAGTATGGCGATTCCTCAAAGATCTAGAACTAGAAATACCATATGGTCCAGCCATCCCATTACTGGGTATATACCCAAAGGATTATAAATCATGCTGCTATAAAGACACGTGCACACGTATGTTTATTGCAGCACTATTCGCAATAGCAAAGACTTGGAATCAACCCAAATGTCTATCAGTGACAGACTGGATTAAGAAAATGTGGCACATATACACCATGGAATACTATGCAGCCATAAAAAAGGATGAGTTCGTGTTCTTTGTAGGGACATGGATGCAGCTGGAAACCATCATTCTCAGCAAACTATCGCAAGAACAGAAAACCAAACACCACATGTTTTCACTCATAGGTGGCAATTGAACAATGAGATCACTTGGACTCTGGAAGGGGAACATCACACACTGGGCCTGTTATGGGGGGGGGATGGCATTGGGAGTTATACCTGATGTAAATGACGAGTTGATGGGTGCTGACAAGTTGATGGGTGCAGCACACCAACATGGCACAAGTATACATATGTAACAAACCTGCACGTTGTGCACATGTACCCTAGAACTTAAAGTATAATAATAAATAAATAAATAAATAAATAGAAACCCCGTCTCTAGTAAAAATACAAAAAGAGGTTTATAAAACCATCAGATTTCTTAAGATTCACTCACTTATCATGAGAACAGCATGGAGGAAACTGCCCCCATAATCGAATCACTTCCCACCAGGCTCCTCCCTTAACAAGTGGGGATTACAATTCAAGATGAGATTTGGATGTGGACAAAAAGCTAAACCATATCAATCCCCAAGAATGTGGATTATTTCTCATGTGACTTCCTCAAAAACCACTTATTCTCCAACTCCCTAGCAATGGTGCTAAAAGAAGGGAAGTACACACCATGGCAATAGCATCAAACAACAGTTTTAAGAAAGTGAGGCCTAGAATAGAACAAATTTGTTAAAAAAGAGCACCACTATTAATATATGAATAGTGAGCACTATGTCTGTTTTAACCATATATTCCATGTTCAGTATATACCTACAACAGTGCTATCACTAGAAACTCACTCCTCTTGCTCTAATACACTCAATATTTTCACCCAAATAATAGAATCCTTTCCCCCAATTAGTGTAAGTCTAGGATAAATGACAATGATCTACATTGCAACTTCTCATGTAATCAGAAACTGGTAGAGCATGCAAATCCAAGGCTGATGTATTCACATTATGTCCGAATATCAGGCTTTGCATTACTAGTGGGGATGGGGTAGGATAATATCATTGTCTCATTTCTGCCCATGTGTTCAGCCACCATTAGTATGTTTTGCAGGAAAGCGGATACGTGAAAACCAACTTGAGCTTCTTCTGCTTCAAATAGGATGTTTTCATCTTTTCAAGTCATGTATTTTTTCTTTGATGAATGTTTTATAAGTCTTCTTTATTTTCTCTCCTTCATAGTAACACTTCTGTTGGACATGAATAAGATTTAGAATTCATGACTGTCTGTGACAAGTCCTGAAAACTAGTTTCACTATCTCAGATCATAAACTGTACTTGTCTCATGTCATGGAGCAAAAGCAAAATGTCTTCCTCACTTTTTAAAATCACCATGTAAGTAAATTACTCCTTTGACATATGCCTTAAAATTATCTTTTTTTCTCTTAGCAAAGATTAAATGCCTTAACTTTGCCCTACAACAATATAACACTACTTCATATACTTCCATCTCTGAACCTGAAGAATCTACATTACAGCCAAGCATGCTCCAAGAATCTACACTACAACCAAGCATGCTCCAAAGTCAATCTGACATATATTCCCTTTCTCTCGTGAAACACTGTATATCAACTTTCATTTTTATGACTTCCTTTTCTCACATTGTTACCATAGCTCATACATTCTTTATCCTTCACATTTTTTATAATTCCCTGATTTTACCCAATAATAAGATTAAGGCATGTGAGTGCTCTAGACAGGCTAATGACATGGTATTCCTTCATACCAATATTCTTTAAATACTGTACATATTCAACATAGGTTTATATAGTTAACACTGTCCAGGAGATAGGCAAAGAATGAAGAAAGCACTTTCCTATGGCTTTGTTTTCATTCTAACTGTTGAATTAGAGCTTTGGCTTCCAGATATAGGGCCACTGGTTGGACCTGAACCCAAATGAATTGACGTTATTTCCAGGATATAGTCCATGGGTGTGGAAACCAGTTGTGTAGTTGACTAATACTGGTAATATGTAAAGTGTGCAATGGCAGCACATTGTTTAAATTTGCCGAAGTCTGGCTTGTTTGGTTTAAGAGAATTTTTAAAAAATTAAATAAATTTGCCCAAGTGATTTTTTGTAGTTGACAATCCAGCTTTTCTATCTACCAATCTCGAAAAAAGAGACATACTGCAATTAGTAAAAATTATTTGAGTAGTTGTCAAGACTTATAGAGTATCATTTCAAAAGGAAACAGCATAAATAGCTTACTTTTTCATTTTATTACTTTTCTATGATAGTAATCTGTTTTAAGATTTTCTTTACATTTATTTATTTATTTTGCTGCCAAGGGTCCTGAGACTCTTCTGGCATTCTTTTTGATTACAGGGAGTAGAAGAAAAAAAAGAATTACAAAAAGGCCATTTATTTTTCCAATACAAATTTCATTATGGAGGTAATATTAATCATAAAAGAAGATACTAACCAAAAAAGGAGAACAAAGAGAAACGAAAATATATTGTGTCCAGGTTAGAAGGTCTCTGATAAAAGACAATTCTAAATCTCCCAATACTATACAGTAAATTACTAAGGTAATAATGTTCTGTCATGTGAATATCTATTCCTATTGTACTTTATATAATTTGTGAGTTGGTGATGTGTGAAGCTGGTGTTGAAAGCAAGATCAGTGAGTAATTTAAACGTGCTGAATTTACAGAATTTACACCACTTGGATACTAAAAATTATCAGGCATTCTGTCTCACTAAAAGTTACTGGGAAAAGAGGCAAGTTCTTCCTAGAACCGCAATTCTCAAGCTATGGTCTAGAAACAAGCACTTTCCTGAACATTTGGCCTGGTAGAATAGAATGCACACACTATAGAGAGAACTATCCCAAGAGGACATTGAGAGAACACTGATATATTAGATTATTTCTCTTTTTCAGTGAGTCTTCAGAGTAGAACATTTGGAGTGCCACTAACCGTGAAAATTGTATTCCAAGATCTTAGAAGGATCTCCCAAGTACCTGTCTTATGCCCCTATCAGCAATGTATCCCAAACTCCCCATTCCTGACCTACTTAGCTTATAGTCTATGAAAAGGAACCACAGTAAGATAAAGTGAAAAATTGTCAATGTTCAATATACAACCTATATTTTTCAGATTTATTTATATGACCACACTTAGGACAATCTCACTATTTGCAGTTTTCTGAATCACCAAAAAGAAATAAATAGGGAAGCAAAAGGTTATACAAAATGACCACAGAAGAATCACAATTACTTCAAAATTTACCAGAGAAAGAAATCATAAGACATAAAGAAATCATAAAATCTCTATTCCTCTTTGAGCTCTATTTAATATAAGTCTTTCCTAGTCAATTAGCCTCCAGGCTTTTATATCATTAATCTAATATTTATATCATTGGCCATTCTGTCTGAAAAACATCATGTATGTTTCATTAAACATCCAGCAACACAAACGACATGATGCGTAAGGAGATGGACAGTCCTAGAAAGAGAAGCTCTGACTAACCTTTCATTATTTTTTCACATAAGAAATATGACTTGACAGAAGAAATCTAGATGGCCATCAATCAATTCCAGAAAAGAAATGATTTTGTTTTTAATCACAGCTACCTATGTTTGCATTAGCCAAATTCCTCATTATATTTGCGGTCACCAGTTTTGTAGATACGAAAGGAAGTTATTGCAATATGTTGGTAGTAGCAGCTTCCTGACGTCTGAATCTCAGCTCTGGATCTCAGTTTCATGATATCCCTTCTGGTTTCCACTGCCCCAGCCATTTCTAGCAGGTGTTATCAGCACCTAATTCTCTCTGTTCCCTCAATTCCAAGTGAAGATACATAGAGTGGTTGCTATTTCCTGCACTGAACTCATTGACAGATGCCTTCTCTGACTCTCCTCCACAGCAGGAGATGGTGTAAGTCAACATTCAGGTAATTAATATCCTCAATTAACACACACTTTCAAACACCTTACCATCTTTGTCTTGCCTGCTAAAAACACTCACAGTTATCTGAATATGTAAGTGTGTTTTTCATTTAAGAAACGTTTAACAAGCAAGACAAGGAAAGGGCCTGGGAAAATGGCACCACAAATTTGCATACTCTCTTCAAAAAGGGATAGAAAGAAGCAGAAAGTTTGGTGTCTGATACAAAATCCCAGGGCAAGACTCTGATTGGCTCAGCTTGAATCTGGCTCTGACATGCATCCCTGGACCAATCTAATGTGACTAGAATGAAGCTCACATAATATAAAGGTGGCTGCTAGAAACCACTCCTCTAACGATCAGGGAAGATGTGGTGCTCTGAGAAGGTGAGATAAACAGATATTAGCAGATTTTTATTATACCCATGTTCAAATCCTAGCTTTGCTAACTGCCAGCTGTTGACCTAGGGACTGTTACGGAATCTCACTAGCACACAGATTTCTTTTCCATCAAAAGAAAATAATTTTTAAAATTTACATCATAAGATTTCTGCAAGGATTTTTTTTCTTTTTTTCTCTTTTGAGATGGAGACTTGCTCTGTCACCCAGGCTGGAATGCAGTTGCATGACCTCGGCTCACCGCAACCTCTATCTCCCAGGTTCAAGCAATTCTTCTGCCTCACCCTCCAGGAGTAGCTGGGATTACAGGTGTGTACCACCATACCCGGCTAATTTTTGTATGTTCAGTAGAGACAGGGTTTAACCATGTTGGCCAGGCTGGTCTCAAACTCCTAACCTCAGCTGATCTGCCCGCGTCGACCTCCCAAAGTACTGGGATTATAGGCGTGAGCCACCACACCCGACCTCTGTAAGGATTATTTTACATAATACTAATGAAGCAGTGGGCACGGCATCCAATATATTGTAAGTGCTCAGTAAATCTGAGTAGTTTGTTTTTATCATTATCAGGATGCTTCAGCTAAGTGGGAACAATCACCATCAGTTTTCTTGGCAAAAGAAACCAAAATTTACCCTTGATTTCATTTGCTTGATGTCTAGACCCTATACCCAAAGACCATCTAAAAAAACTGACCACTCAAACTCATATCAGGTTATCAGCTCAAAAAGGACATTGCCTTTCTAGCTGAACTTAAATGACACAAAGGCAAGATAAAAGGAATCCATGATCATAGTCATGTCCTCTGGAGAAGGCAGCAATGCACATTCATCTCAATACATGTGCTCAATTTAATCTAATACATAAAAGATCTGGTTTTCTGGGAGCCTTTTGTTACCAAACCAGCATCTACAACTATAAATAACGTTTATTTAAATGATTTATCTTGAATTACCTAATAATTTCAGACGGGTTAGTAAATTTTCTCAATAGGCTTTACAGGCCATATAGTCTCTCTTGCGAATATTGAACTCTTCAATGATGTACAAACACAGCCATAGACAATACATTTTTAAATAAGTATGGCTGCATTGTAATAAAATTTTATTTACAAAAACAAACAGCGATCTGTATTTGGTTGATAGGCTGTCGATTGTCAATTCCTAGTTTAGATACAAAAGTCCTTCCCTCCCTTCCTACCCCCTTGTACCCCTTCTCATGATCCTCAACTATGCTCCTATGAATGCTCTAACCCCATTTCATCCATGTTGCCATCAGATGAATCATTCTAAAATACTGTTGTGTATGCCATTTTCCAGCTCAAAATCTTTCAAGCGTTTCTATTACCTATAACAAAACACTGAAACTTGATCCTGTTATTTAAAACATTCTAAAATCTGGCTCCAACTAATTTTCCCATGTTATATTCTTCTTCTCTTTTACAGAAATCATCCCCTAAACTGATCTATTCATGCTTGCCCTTGGATACTTCCTTCTTAATTCTTTTCCTCATGTTTTCCCCACTATAGCAGCCTTTCGTTCCCCTATCTTCTTCACCAATTCAAATTTTTTATATTCTTCAAGGTCCAGAAACAAAAATAATAACTCCCAGATAAAAACTATCTTGATCCCTTTAGTCTGCAGCGATTATCTTTCCTGTGACTTTTCAAATAAAAGCTATTGTTCATATCACTCCTGCGGCCCTTGTCACATACTATTTACTTATGCAACTTGTGTTGGTTGTGTTGCTGCTGCTGACATCATTTTATTGGAACAGGAGACAGACCTGTATGTTTCTTGAAAGTAGTGGCCGAATATTAGACCTCTTTGAAGAGCCCAGCAGACCTTTTGGAGTGCTTTGTACTACACTGAATATACAGTTCATTAAAGCTAAAGGACAAAAAGATATCCATGTATCCCTTTTTGTAGTAAGTGCCTTTCAGCAATTTGTGGGCCTTTTAACAAAAAGGGGTTTGAAATGATTGATTCTGTAAAGAAAAAGGATACTTTGTAGGCAAGAAAGAACTCAGGGAATGAATATTCAGGATGTATAAAATTCTGGACATTTGTTTTTCTTTTACCTAAAACCTTCTACATTGACCATTTCTTATCATCCCCTTCAAAACTGTAGGTAAGAAGAATACAAAAAAGAAAGTACAGATCATTCAGTATTCTTCCTTCTTAGAAGCTTCGGGGGAGAACACTTTGATGGGGAAGAAACAGTAACAAATGCCTAAAAGATTTTTAATGCTTTATGAATGCAATTGCCTGTGTTTTTGCTGTCTCTCATAACCATAGATGGGTAATTGAGAATTAGTGTTGCTTCTGTCAAGTGCCATGGAAGCATTTTAGTTTCAAGCTGGAAAGATTCAGTGACATTTTACATCATTTTAAATAATAAAGCCTTATGCATGTTGTGTCATTATAAGCAGTAACTTTTGATATCTGAAAAATGCTGCATTCTATTTATAAAAGGATCCTGTTTTTACATAGAACTTTATTTTTTTAAAGTAATTCTATTACTCTCATTCTCCAGTCTAACAACAAAACCATTTTCAGCCTTAATCGCCCAACTCAAAATACCAGCTATAATACTCTCATGCAATACAAAGATGATTTCAAAGCTGTCCTCCCCAAGTATTTCACAGTAAGACAGTTTGTATATTCTGGATTATAGATGAGGAAAGGAAAGGAAAAGAGAGGAAAATGATGAGGCTAGAATCAATTTTCCTAGTAAAGTTTCATCAATTTATGATGCCTGCTGTTCAAAGGAAAAAATCCAAAACAAGTAAATAAATAATAGAGGTTTCAAGTAAAGAGCACATTTCAAAAAGGGTCCACAGCCTTCAGGGAAAGATGTACCATAAAACAATTATCCTTGATAATACTGTATGCCCTTGTCCCCAGCTATGGTTATAACTCACATGGAGGTCAACTCAGCACCCAGGGGAGAGAACTACTGCCTATCAGAAAAATGAAAAACAAGAAAATAAAACAGAGAGGAAACTGTAAAATGTTCTTTTATTTGGAGAAGGTGAAAGCCTCTGTACTGCAAATACACAAAAAATTAACAATAACTACGTGAAAATCAAACATTTACTTATTTTCCTCCACATCGAAAGACACTGACATTTACCTTGTCAACTGAGAACAATTCCTCTCCTCCCAAAGTCATATTTTTGTTTCAATTTGTATAGTATTTCCACTTATATGGTTTAACTCTATAAAATTCCTGCAGGTATGTTTTCTACCTGTCAGGTTACTTTTTATTTACCATTGTAATTTGTATCTAAAATTCCATATATGCTTCCAAAGAAGAATCAAAACTTATTTTGGAGTTAATTGTACACAATTATAAAATGTTCTTTGGATCTAAAGACATACTAATATGCGCCACAATTTGTTTCTGCCAAAAAAAAAATTTTCTCTCCTCATCTGTACAATGCTATTTTTTCTAATTATATGTGATCCTTTATTAATGGTATCTCATAGGGGAAATATGCCCAGATTCCTTTCTAAAATGTAAGCAATCTAAATATGTTCAAAGTTGTGCCACAAAATAATAAAATAGAGTTGGAAAACAATACAAGTTTTTTTGTGAGATAAACCCAGCAATAGCTTTCTATTTTCAGTCAAATAATCAAATATAACAATGAAGTATGAATACTGTGTTATAATCAATTGTTTTCTTCTCTTTCTACTTAATCATAATTGTTCTACTACAGAAAAGTTTAGGTGCTACCATTGCTTTTAGGATAATCAGATATGCAGAGCCAAAAACTGACATATTTTTCTCCCTAGGAAGAATTTCCGTGTTGGCTGTACATTCATGTGTGAACAAAGCCAAAGAAGATGGCAAGAGTAAAATATGGGTTTGCTATATCCAAAGCGGGACAAAATGAGCTTCCGGGGAAATGAGGGTAGAGAAATATCACAAACTATGAGATGTCAAGCGGTGTTTGAAAATCTAAATATTATCTGTTGGTAGCCAACACATGCCTATAAAGTTGTTTCTTACATATGACAAACAGTTGTTTGTCTTTCTGAATTTGTAACACTTTCCCACTGATTCTTTATCATAACTTAATATCAGACTCTAATCTATAAGCACTTTAAAAGATTATAGCTATGTTATGGTGAAGATCACAATTAAGGTAGTAATCAATAGATGCTCCCTAAATTTCAATGTGGAGTAATGAGGGAGCAGACAGAAAACCAAAAGACACACTGAACAAAAAGAAAAATGTTGCTGGGCACAGTGGCGCACATCTACAGTCCCAGTGGCTAGGGAGGCTAAGGTGGGAGGATTGCATGAGCCCAGGAGTTCAAGACTGCAGTGAACTATGATCACACCACTGCACTTCAGCCTGGGAGACAGAGTGAGATCTCCTCTCAAAAAAAAAAGAAAAAGAAAATTGTTGAACTGGAACCAAATCTCATAGTAACAAAGTTTCACATTTTAAAATTTCAGAGGGAAAAACTACTTTAATCACTAAAAATCTATAGTCTGAGCATGGCTAGTTAAGTTTTTGACTACACATTATTGTCTTGGTAAACCAAATATTGACAGAATCTTCCAACTTTTTTCATGCCCAATAACCACACTAAATTTGAAATAATATGGTATTAGCCCTACATGAGTTTGGATGATCTTAGTCCTTCACAATTTTCCCTCCTTTTAGACTTCGTTTTCTAATAGACTTTCATGCCATTCAAATATTGCTTTTTTTAAAAAAAAAATCCTTTGTTATCTATCCCCTATGCATCATTTCACACACCCTTTACACCTAAAATGATAACCATCTGATTCCCATTTATTGAACAACATACTTTCATTCTAAATACTCTTTTACTCTAACATCTTAGAGAACATGTGTTTAAAAACATAGGTTCTACAGTTGACTCTCTAGGTTTAACTCATGACTGTGTGACTAGCGTGACTGCAAGTCTCTTTCTTTTTTTTTTTCTTTTTTTTTTTTTGAGATGGGGCCTCATTCTGTCACTTAGGCTGGAGCACAGCGGTGCAATCATGGCTCACTGCAGCCTCGACCTCCTGGGCTCAGGTGATCCTCCCACCTCAGCCTCCTGAGTATCTGAGACTACAGGTGTGCCCCACCATGCCTGGCTAATTTTTGTATTTTTTGTAGAGACTGGGTCTTACCATGTTGCCCAGGCTGCTCTCAAACTCCTGGGCTCAAGCAATCTGGCAGCCTCAGCCTCCCAAAGTGCTAAGATATAGGAGTGAGCCACTGTGCCTAGTGTCCAGCTTTCTTTTTTTTTTTACTTTAATTTTAAGTTCAGGAGTTCACACGTGGGTTTGTTATTAATACATTGGTAAACTTGTGTCATGGGAGTTTGTTGTACAGATTATTTCACCACCCAGGTATTCTGCCTAGTACCCACTAGTTGTTTTTCCTGATCCTCTCCCTCCTCCCACCTGCCACCTTCTGGTAGGCCCCAGTGTGTGCTGTTCCCCACTATGTTAATAAAGTAGGGAATAGGCCAGTCATGGTGGTGTATGCCTGTAGTCCCAGCTACTCAGGAGGCTGAGTGGGGAGGATTGCTTCAGCCCAGGAGTCTGAGGCCAGCTTGAGCAGCATAGCAAGACCTTGTTCCTTTAAAAAAAAAAAAAAAAAAAAAAAAAAAGAAGAGAGTGAGAGAGAAAGGAAAAGTAAAGAAGAAATATACTTTAAAAGTTTTTTTAAAAAATGTAGTGCATGCACCGCCATAGTAGACATGTGACCATGTGACTACATATATTCAGCCAAAAAGCATTAGTATAGAAGTCTTTTAAAAGCTGAACAAATCTTATGTAGCATGGTCTGCCCCTCCAGCGTACAGAGTTGTAGCTTGGAGGCACTCAGGCCCCCTCACATCTGTGTACAGGCCTTCTAACTAGTTCTCATCAAAAGAACATGTGAATGGAAGTGATATATGCCATTTTCTGCTGGTGCTATTAAGAAGCAGATAGGGATTTTTCTCTTTCCCCTTTTACTGGTTAGAGGCAGATGATACAGAAGTCACACAATGGAATCAGCTTTTCATTCCTGGATCCCTGAATTACCAGGTAGATGAAAGCTGCCCAGCAACCAGGAACACACACATTGGATTATTAGGTGAGTGAGGAAAAAGTTTTTATTGTGAATACTCCCACTGAAATGAGGGGGTTTCTTTGTCACAACAGCAAATGACAGCTTACCTAAAACAACCACTTCTCCTATTTTTATTTTCATTTGTTTTGATGAGAACTTGCATTGGTATAAGGAAGCTTAAGTTCACTGCTTTGAGGCAGATGTGTACATCTTACTGTCTACTGTCAGAGATAGTTGGGAAATAAGAAAGGGTTGGAAGAGTGTACCTGGGACCAATGCTAATTTTTTGAAAATTCTGTGAGCTGAAAACTCTAAGAACAAAAAACAGTCTTTTCTGTTCACTTAAAGCTTTAAAAAGCAGTGCATAAAAAATTTCATGAGAGTTACTGAAAGGAGACATACAGTGTTATTCATTCCATCCAAAATCATTCTGATTTCCTGATTTTTCTCCGTACTTTCAAGTTTCTTTCAAAGTCCTAACACCCTTAAAAATATATTAAATAAAATAATAGAAATGTAAGAATCTCTTATGAAAGACACATAAATCCCTCTAAAGTTGAAATCAATTTAATCCTTTTTGAAGCTGCTTTATTCAACCTCCGAAAAACATATGTATGTTTAAGAAAAGTGGGGTTTTTTTTTTTAATTTAAAGTCATCTTTAGCAACATTTATTGAGTGTTTCCCATGTGCTAGACAGAGTTCTAAGAAACAGCTTATTGCTAAAACAGAATAATAACTGTTTCAAACAGGTCTCCAAAGAAAACAAAAAATGGTTAATAGCAAAATTGTTGTCAAACGTGACAAATAAAATTGATGCATGTGCGTAAACCACCAATTGCCCTCTTCCCCAGTGAAAACACCCAGTACCAGTTGCCTCATTAACACCTGACATGTCATTGTCCTTCAAAAATCTATCTTGCAACAATCCAAATTTTTCTAATCCACCAAAAATCCCAATTCATATATCATATCTGCGTTGAAGACTTTCCTTGCAAACATTCAGGCACACATTTCTTTCTACATTTGTATTTTTATAGTAGTTATTGTTTGCAAGTCTCCTAATCACATATATTATTTGTAAATATTACTATTTCTCATGTCAGTATCATGTCTTTTATCTCCTGGAAATCAGTATTTTAATTTTGTTCATTTTTAAAATTATAGTGCCTGGACCATAATAAGTGCTGTGTAAGTGTCCTCGTTGAATTTTTTTTTTTTTCTTATGTTATTTTTACAAGAACAGAAAACCAAACACCGCATGTTCTCACTCATAGGTGGGAACTGAACAATGAGATCACTTGGACTCAGGAAGGGGAACATCACACACCGGGGCCTATCATGGGGAGGGGGGAGGGGGGAGGGATTGCATTGGGAGTTATACCTGATGTAAATGACGAGTTGATGGGTGCAGCACACCAACATGGCACAAGTATACATATGTAACAAACCTGCACGTTATGCACATGTACCCTACAACTTAAAGTATAATAATAATAAATAAATTAAAAAAAAAAAAAAGAAAAGTGGAGTTTTTTTAAGGATGAGTTAATGTCCTTTGCAGGAACATGGATGAAGCTGGAAACCATCATTCTCAGAAAACTAACACAAGAAAACAGAAAACCAAACACTGCATGTTCTCACTCATAAGTGGGAGTTAAACAATGAGAACACATGGACACAGGGAGGGGAACATCACACACCGGGGCCTGTTAGAGGGTGAGAGGCTAGGGGAGGGATAGCATTAGGAGAAATACCTAATGTACATGATGGGTTGATGGGTGCAGCAAACCACCATGGCACGTGTATACCTATGTAATAAACCTGCATGTTCTGCACATGTACCCCAGAACTAAAAGTACAATTAAAAAGAAAAAGAAAAAAAGAAAAGTGGGGTTTCTTAATTTATAATTTTAATTTTTGTGGGTACACAGTAGGTGTATATATTTATGGGGTACATAAGATGTTTTGATACAGGCATGTAATGCATTATAATCACATCATGTAAAATAGGGCATCCATCCCCTCAAATATATATCCTTTGTGTTACAAACAATCCAATTACACTCTTTTAGTTATTTTAAAATGTACAACTAAATTATTACTGACTATAATCACCCTGTTGTGGTATCAAATTCATTCTTTCTAACTAATTTTTTGGACCTATTAATCATTCTCACCTCCCCTACCACCCTCCTACTATCCTTCCCAACCTCTGGTAACCATTCTCTTGCTCTCTATCTTCATGAGTTCAGTTGTTTTGATTTTTAGATCTCACAAATAAGTGAGAACATGTGATGTTTGTCTTTCTGTGCCTGGTTCATTTCACTTAACATAATGACCTCCAGTCCTAACCATGTTGTTGCAAATGA
This sequence comes from Macaca nemestrina, assembly GCF_043159975.1. Taxonomy (NCBI): domain Eukaryota; kingdom Metazoa; phylum Chordata; class Mammalia; order Primates; family Cercopithecidae; genus Macaca; species Macaca nemestrina. Next base: position 63,660,705 of record NC_092133.1, read on the forward strand.
CAGGATCTCATTCTTTTTTATGGCTGAATAGTACTCCATTGCATATAAGTACCACATTTTCTTTATCCATTCATCTGTTGATGGACACTTAGGTTGCTTCCAAATCTTAGCTATTGTAAACAGTGCTGCAATAAAAATAAAAGTACAGATATCTCTTCAACATACTGATTTCCTACAAAAGTTCTTTTTAAAATCAGTTTCTCAAAGTCAATCCAGCCTTTCAGGTAAATACGTATCTGAGTTTTTTTTTTTTTTTTTTAAGGCACATTATATAGCTGATAGATCACTTGGATCTTGTCTAGACATACAGACTACCTTAAACAAGTGATGTTTACTTATTAAACAGACTAGAATTTGTGTTATTTGCCAAGTTTGCAACACACACACACACACACACACACACACACACACACCAGTGAGACTATAATTGTGACCCAATTCTGTGTTACTTTAACACAGAATTCCTCAACCCCAGCACTATTTACTTTTTGGGGCCAGAAAAAAGTTTTGGTTAAGATTTTTTGTCTTTTTCTTTTCTTTAAAACAGGGTCTTGCTCTGTTGCCCAGACTGGAGTCCAGTGGCATGGTCACAGCTCACTGCAGCCTTGACCTCCCAGGATAAAGTGATCTTCTCACCTCAACCTCCTGAGTAGCTGAGACTACAGGCATGTGCCACCACACCCAGCTAATTTTTGTCTTTTTCTTTCTTTTTTTTTTTTTTTTTTTGGTATTTTTTTGTAAAGACCTGGTTTCACCATGTCGGCCAGGCTATTTTCAAAGCCCTGGGGCTCAAGTGAACTTCCTGCCTCAGTCTCCCAAAGGCGGGGGTGGGGGCAGATTATTGGTGTGAGTCACTGCATCTGGCTAAGACTTTTTGTCTTAACAAGTAATTCTGTGTTGTGGGGGTTATCTTTTGCATTGCAAGATGTTTTCACATCCCTGGCCTCTACATGCTAGATACCAGCAGCACTCACCTCCCCTTTTCAACACAATATAACCACCAAAAATGCATCCGAAGATTGTCAATGTCCCCTCTAGGGTAAAACTGCCCCTAGTTGAAAACCACTGCACCAGCAAAAAGTTTCCATTTCTCTTGGAATATCAGAACATGAGGATGTACTAAGCTTACAAAGCAAGCATCTATTATGAAGCTAAATCCGAATTTCAATGGCTTAAACTTCTGCTGAAGCAGTGGTGCTAGACTATCGTCTGCAGCTTTTACTTTATGGATTCAGTAATTCCTTCCCAATCACAAGTTCCTCTTTCGAAAATTTCGTTACAAGAACATTTAATTCTGTTTAACTCTTCAGAAACTGGGAAAAAAAAAAAAAAACAACAACTGAATTCCCCTAATAACAATTGCAAATCCTTCTTGTTGAGGATAGTAAGAAAAAGAGAAAACAGGTTTGGTACAAGAGGGGCAAAGTGAAAGTTAAATCGGGAGTGGATGTTTTTAGACACACCTGCATCTTGCCAAAGATGAGACCATGTAAATTTTGGCCTTAATTATGTATACTTTTGTCTCTGTGAAAAAGAAGACATTTTAGTCAGTGTAATATTTATTATGTAACTATTAAGGGCCAGAAACTGTTCTAGGGTATTTCTGCAAAAAGAATGAGAATGTTTGCTACAACTACAAAACAATAATCAACTATAAGATACACAGATCAATGATGGAAACCATTGCTCTTTAGTCTCCCACAAACTCTTTGCTAAAACAAAGTAGCAAAATTGTGTCTTTCTTAAATCAAATCATACCAAAAATTATAACCTCACAGTGAGAATACTTTCTAAAATCATCACAAAACTTGATTCAATGATTATTTAGTTATTTACTAGTTGCTAGGCAATGTGGCAAATGTGTGAGTTTCACTGCATAGATTCACAAACTTTTGAGAGAGGTTTGATTTACAGCAGCCTACACTCCAGCTATATTAAAGCATTCATACTTTCTGGACTTGCATCTCTATTTCATATCTCTGTGCTTTTACCCAGAGATATGAATACTAATCACTCCATACATAGAATTATATTTCCCCTCTTATCTGTTCTATCTTAGATAAAAATTCGGCAGGACTATTTTCCAAGACAACAGGTCACAAGATACCACTGGTAAGACAAGAGACAGTGAAAGAAACTGGCCAAAACTAGCTGGAACCAAAATGGCAATGAAAGTCATCTCCAGTTACCTTCACTGCTCATTATATGCTAATTATAATGCATTAGCAAGCTAAAAAACACTCCCTCCAGTGCCATGACAAATGTCACAGCAATGCCCAAAAGTTAACCCTATATGGTCTGGATAGGGGAGAAAACCATTGTTCTGGGAGCTTCCCGCTCCTTTCCCAGAAAACACACACATAATCCACCCCTTAGTAAGCATATATAATCAAGAAATAACCACAATTATAACCAATGAGAAGCCTGGGGTTGGAGGGATGGGGTGCTCTGCCTATGGAGTAGCCTTCCTCTTGTTCCTTTGTTCTTCCAATAAACTTGCTTTCATTTCTCTCTGTTGGCTCACTCTTGAATTCTTTCCTGCACAAAGCCAAGGACCCACTTGGCCTTCTGGGTTGAGCCCCAGTTCTGGGGTTCACCTTGCAACATCTCCACCTTCAAAATGTAAAGCCCTTCATGACCCTTTCCCCAAATAGAGTTGATCACGTTCCCCTTTTGACCTTTCTCCATAGCTGTATGTTTACTGAATTATCACTACGTAAGGCAATCACTTCCTCATATGTTTCTCTCTCCTCCTACACCTAGTCTCATGAATACTTGAACCCTATCTTTAAATGTTGTAACCTTGTAATACAGTTCAACAAATTAATGTTGGATGCATGACAAAATGAATGAACAATATATGAAGTAAAGACTATTACTATATGATGAAATGCTTAACTATTATAATCTGGCTAAGATCATCCTTTTCTTTAATATCCAGATAAAATGTCTCAAGCCCTCATCATACATGCTTTCCAGGATTTTTAAGGATTCCCAGGAGCTTTACACTCTCAGGACACCTCTCACGGAATTCTCACTCACTGTTTTCTATAGTTGTTATGCTTTTCATACAGGCTCATGCTATATATATCCACCACACCTCCTCTACTATTCTCCAGACTTGACTAACAAAAATCCATAACATTTGTACTAAAAATTAGTGATAACAGAGAAATACACAACAACACAGAATATGAAACTAATAATATTTGATGTCAGATATCCATGTTCAGCCTATTACTTTATTATGCAGAGCAATTAGCTATCACTTTCCATCCAAGACTAGAGTCTAAATATACATTTGCATAACTTAAGAGGCTCATTAAATTATACTGTAAATACAGTGGGCCCTACATATTCACAGATTCTGAATTCATAGTCTGAACCAACTGCAGATCAAAAACATTGGAAAAAATAAAAAATAGCAATGCAACAATTAAAAATAATGTAAATTCTAAGTGGATGTAGCAACTATTTACATAGCATTTACATTTTAGAGGTATAATAAGCAATCTAGAGATGATTTAAACTGTATATGGGAGGATGTGTATAGGCTATGTGAAATTAAATACTTCAAACTTAAATCTATTGGAACTTTATATTATTCTGAGCTTTGAGAGAAATGCAGCTATGTAGCCTGAGTCACATGGCATATGCAGCTGCAACGTCTGCCTTTTTTTTCCCGTAAATATTAATAATTAGGAGGACCACATGGCAACAGAGATAAGATTTCCTCAGATCTTTATCCTTCCTCATGGAGTAATAAAGTAATCTTCCTTGGAATATAGCAATCTGTAACCAATCAAATCATTGTAGTTGGTTTTATATGGAAAATGCTTTAACTCTGCCAAAACTTCTCTGTCTTTGTCTATATGCTTCAAGTACATGCAAATACTATATCATTTTATATAAAGGACTTGAGCATTCATAATTTTGGTATCCATGGAGGGTCCTGAATACCAGAATGTGACTGTATTTTGAGATAAGGCCTTTAAAAGGGTAATTACGTTAAAATGAGACCATTAGGATGGACCCTAATCCAATATGACTGCTGTGCTTATAAGAAGAGAAAATTTGAACACACAGAGTCACCAGGAATGTGTGTACACAGAGGAAAAACCATATGAGGATACAGCTAAAAAGTGACTATCTGCAAGCTAAGGCTTTGGAAGAAACCAAACTTGTTGACTCCTTTATCTTAGACTTCTAGCCTCCAGAACTGTGAAGATAAAAATTTCTCCTTTCAAGCCACCCAGTCTGAGTTGTTTTACTATGACCATCTAGCATACTAATACACCTCCCTTAAGAAAAGGCAAAAGACTTTAACAGATTCTTCACTAAAAAAAGATCTATGGAAGGCAAATAAGTACATGAAAAGGTTCTTAACATAATCATTAGGGAAGTACAAATTAAAACCACAATGAGATACCACTAAATTCTTGTAACAGTAGCTAAAATTAAAAACATTTTTAAAAAATCTTACTACAAAATGCCTGTGAGGATACAGAGCAACTGAAACTCTTACTCATTGCTGCTGGGAATGCAAAAAGGTACAGCCACTCTGAAAAACATTTTGGCAATTTCTTATAAAGTTAATTATATGCTACCATATGACCTAGAAATCCTACTCCTGGATATTTACCCAAGTAAAATGAAAACTTACATGCATGTAAAAATCAGTACATGATTATTTATGGCAACTTTTTTCATCATAATCAAAAATCGGAAACAATCAAATATCCTTCAGCTAATGAATAAAGAAGCAAATTGTGATACAGCCATATATTAGACTATTCAGCTATAAAAATAAACTACTGATACACACAACAACTGGATGAATCTTAAATGCATTATGCTAAGTGAAAGAAGCCATACACAAACAGCTACATATTACATGATTCCATTTATATAACATTCTGAAAAAAGGCAAAACTACAGGGAGAGCAAACAAAGCAATCATTGCCAGATATCAGGAAGAGGAGTTAACCACAAGGGACAGAAGTGAATTTTGTGAGTAGTAGAACTATTCTATATTTTTATCGTGGTGGTAGATATACAACTGTATGCATTTTCAAAACTCATAGACCTGTATAATACAAAGAGTTAATGTTGCTGTATGTAAATTATACCTCAAAAAAAATCTGTCATAAAAAAATTCCCAACTATGGCTTCCTCCCTCATAAAACACAGCATACCTAGGAAGAAGGCAGGGAAGATGATGGGTTTAAAATGCCAAATTACCAAAGACTATATCCCTGTAGTACTTCAGTGAATATAAATAATTTAAATTTAAAAGCGTGGGTATATAGGGGTATTTAATTTTTAAGGTTCCAGTCAAAAACAACAAATAACGTTAACTTCCAATATTAGAAATAGTCACTTATCTGAAACTCTTAATTTCAAAGATTTCTGTAATGTTGATTATTCATTATCATGACTTTATATTTGTTATCATGAGTTATTGAATGGTGAAAGTTCAGTAAATACAGATGAAAGCAATGAATAAAAGCTTTCATTGGATTTTCAAAGATCAGAAGAAGTTTGGATTTGACCTGAATGGAGGTAAGAAATCACTATCGTTTCTTTAGAATGGGGGGAACATGACAAAATATTATGTTAGGAAAATTAGTCTAGTAGTCATATATGAGTTGAAGAAAAATATTAAAGCAAAGATACAGAAGATAGCTGCAGTGATGAAGAGGGCTGGGGCCAGGATGATGGCCAGAGGATTGTAATCATTATATTCAAAATGTGTATCTCTTCCATGTTTAACTGAATACCCAGAAATGATGTCACATTTGCTACACAAAGTTCATTTGAAATTGAGGCTCAGGTGGCAACTTGGCCTATAAAATTTAAACCCTCGAGTGCACTTGCTCACCCATACTGCAGCCTGAGTCACCCCTACCCTTCCTATGCAGAAACCATGGTACAGCACAGCCCTCTCTGCTCCATGCCCAGGCAGATCGCCAGGCGCTAAAACACCTGCTCACCTGAATTGACAGCCTGAGCCATCCCATTAGTCCTGTGCAAAAATCCAGCCATCAGGGGGCACTCTATGCTAGTTCAGCAGCCAGAGATACCCACTCTTCTTATGCAGAGAGGGTGGTGCAGTGCGTCCCTCTCCACCCCACTCCCAGACAGATCTCCAGGCAGTCGGAGCACCCACTTATCCAGCCTGAGCTACCCCACCCTTCCTGCACAAAGATCATGGTGCAGCAAGGCCCTTTCCAATCCATACCCAGGCGTATCTCCAGGCATTGAAGCACTTGCTTGCCTGGAACAGCAGCCTGAGCTGCCCCACTCTTCCTGCAAACAGACAGTAGTGCATCTGAGCCTTCTTTGCACCATGCCAATTAAACTTCAGATCTCCAGGTGTCTGGAGAACCCACTCACCCAGATCAACAGCCTTAGCCACCCCACCCTTCCCGTGCATAGATCATAGTATAGTGGGGCCCTCTGTACTCCATACCCATGCATATCTCCAGGCATTCAAAGCACTTGCTCACACAGAGTTACAGCCTGAGCCACCCCACCCTCCGGTGCAGAGATCCAGGTACCAGGGAGTGCCTCTCCACTCCACCCTCAAGCAGATCTCTAGGCATTCAGAGTACCTGCTCACCTACTCAGCATCCTGAACCACCTCACCCTTGCTGCGCAGAGATTTTGATGAAGTAAGGTCCTCTCTGTCCCATGCCCAGCGATACCTCCAGGCAGTCAGAACGCCCGTTAACCTGATTTAACAGCCTGAGCTGCCCGATCCTTCCTGTGCAGAGACTGTGTGGTGTAGCAGGGCCCTTTACACTCCACACCCAAGCAGATCTCAAGGAATCTAGAACACTCACTTTCCTGGACTAAGAGTTTAGGCTGTTCCCTCTCTCCCTGTGCAGACAACTTGGATCCAAGGAGGTTTCCATCTCCACACCTAGGCACACCTCTCAGTGGATGCTCACTACATTCTCCCTCAGTCCAGATGCTTGTACCTGCTATCGGGAAATCTGTAGGTGGGCTCGCCCAGTATGGCCCCACCCATCTTGCTCCCACCCCACCCCCCAGGCAAAGCAGGGAGCTCAGACCACTGTGCACTCCATGAATTAGCCCACCGCCTGAAGCAACAGCGAGCTTCTCCCAATAAACAATGATCAAGTATATACCCAGCTTCATTGACCATAAACAGCTTGTAGGTCAAACTGCACAGCCCAGTATAAAACCTGCACAGCCCAATATAAAACTTACCAATAAAGTGCAGACCTATAGTGCATACTGCTATAACAGAAAAGTCAAAAAACTACCCCTCATTCTCCACAGTCACACTTCCTAGGAAGCGCGGAAAGGGAAAGGGAGAGAAAACAATATTACAAAGAAAGAAAGCAAAGAAAATATCCTACCTGCAAGAAAATAATTACAAAAATTAGAAGGGTCAGTGACTACAGATGAGAAGGAACCAGCTAAAGAATTCTGGCACCATGAAAAACCTGGATGAAACAACACCACTAAAAGATCCCACTAGCTCTCCAGCAATGATACCTAACCAAAGTGGAAACATAGAAGTTACAGATAAAAAATTCAAAGCACAAATTGCAAATAAGCTCAATGAGATGGAAGACAAAGTTGAAATCAACACAAAGAAACTGCTAAAGCAATGCAGGACATGAGGAAAGAGATAAACATCTTAAAAATAAATCAGTCAGAGCTTCTGGAATTGAAAACTCACTCAAGGAATTTCAAAATACAGTTGAAAATTTTATCAGTTGCCAAGATCAACATGAAGAAAGAATTTCAGAGCTTGAAGATGGGTCTTTTTGAATTAACTCAATCAAACAAAAATAAGAAAAAACTGTTTTTAAAAATGAACTAAGTCATTGAGAATTAGGGAATTATGTAAAGGGACCAAAACTATGAATTATTAACATTTCTGTGAGAGAAGAAAAAGTAAACAACCTGGAAAGCATATTTGAGAGAATAATTCAAGAATATTTGCCTAATCATACTAGAGAGCTAGACATCTCTAGCAAGATAAATAGTCTGCTGAGAATTCAAGGTCAATGTTATAAAAAAAAAAATCTTAAGGGCAGCTAGGAAAAAACATCAGATCACATAAAGGGGTCCCATCAGGCTAACAGCAGACTTCTTACCAGAAAACTTATAAGCCAGGAGAAATTGGGAGCCTATTTTCAGCATTCTAAAAAGAAATTCCAACCAAGAATTTCATACCCCACGAAATTAATCTTCAAAAGTGAAAGAAAAAATAAAATCTTGTCCGGACAAGCAAGCACTAAGGGAACTTATTACCACTAGAGGAGCCTTACAAGACATCCTTAAGGGAGTCCTAAACATGGAAATGAAAGAAAAATAACTGCTACCACAAAACACACTTAAATAAATAGCCCACAGAACCCATAAAGCAACCAAACAATAGAAACTACAAAACAACCAGGTAACAACTTTGATAGGATCAATACCTCATATATCAATATTAACCTTGAATATAAACAGTCTAAACACCCCCACTTAAAAGGCACAAATTGACAAGTTGGATTGAAAAAAAAAAACAAGACCTATCGCTCACACACACATAATGACACCCATAGGCTAAAAGTAATGAGTTGGGAAAACATCTAACATGTAAACAGAAAACAAAAAAAGGACAGGAGTTACTATTCTTTTATCAAATAAAGCAATCTTTAAACCAACTACAGTAAAAGAGGACAAAAAAGGGTATTACATAACGATAAAAGGTTCAATTTAACAAGACTTAAATATCCTAAATATATACAGACTCAACATTAGAGCACCTAGATTTATAAAACAAGTACTTCTAAACCTACCAAAAGACTTAGCCACCTAATACTAGTGAGAGACTTCAACATCACACTGACAAAATTAGGCAGATCATTGAGGCACAAACTAAGAAATTCTGGACTTGGGATTGACACTTGACCAGTTGGACTTAATATACGTCTACAGGATATTCTACTCGACAACCACAGAATATATAATACATTCTTCTCATCTGTACATGGAACATACTCTGAGATTGACCACATTCTCAGCAATAAATCAAGTCTCAGTAAGTCCAAAAAAATGAAAATCATACCAACCATACTCTCAGGGCACAGTGGAATAAAAATAGAAATTAATACCAAGAAGACCACTCCAAACCACACAAGTACATTAAAATTAAACAGTTTGCTTCTAAATGACTTTTGGGTAAACAACAAAATTAAGGCAGAAATCAAAACATTATTTAATAAAAACAGAGACACAACATCCAAAATTTTGGGGATGCGGCAAAAGCAGTGTTAGTTTATAATACTAAATGCCTACATCAGGAATTTAGAGAGATCTTAAATTAACAATCTAACGTCGCATCTAGAGGAACTGGAAAAACAGGAACAAACTAACTCCAAACCTAGCAGAAGGAAAGAAATAACCAAAATCAAAGCAGAACTAAATGAAATTGAGACCCCAAAATACATATAAAGGATCAGTGAAACCAAAAGTTGATTCTTTGCAAGGATAAACAAGATCAATAGACCACTAGCTAGATTAACAAAGAACAAAAGAAAGAAGATCCAAATAAGTGCAATCCAAAATGACAAAGATGACATTACTACCAATCCCACAGAAATAGAAAAGATCCTCAGAGACTATTATGAACACCTCAATGCACACAAACAAGAAAATCTAAAGGAAATGGATAAATTTCTGGAAACAACCTCCCAAGATTGAATCAAGAAGAGATTGAAATCCTGGACAGACCAATAACAAGTTTCAAAATTGAACCAGGAATACAAAGCCCACCAACCAAAAAAAAAAAGCCCTGGACTTTTCTTGTCCAGATGAATTTACAGTCAAATTCTGCCAGATGTACAAAGAAGAGTTTATAGCAATCCTACTGAAACTATATTAAAAAATTGAAGAGAAGGGATGGGACTCCTTTCTAACTCATGCTACAAAAGTAGCATCAGCCTGATACCAAAACCTGGCAAAGACACAAAAAATAAGAAAACTACAGGCCAATATCCCTGATGAACGCAGATGCAAAAATCCTCAACACAATTGCTGGGAACAGGTCCCAAGCCTGGCCATAAACAGGCCATGAGAAACTGGCCATAAACAAAATCTCTGCAGCACTGTGACATGCTCTTAATGGATATGATGCCCACGCTGGAGGTTGGTGGTTTACTGGAATGAGGGCAAGGAACACCGGGCCCACCCAGAGCGGAAAACCGCTCAAGGTGTTCCTAAACCACAAACAATAGCATGAGCAATCTGTGCCTTAAGGACAATGTTCCTGCTGCAGATAACAAGTCAGACCCTGTCCCTTTGTTTCCCGTAAGGAATGCTTTTAGCTAATCTATAACCTATAGAAACAATGCTTATCACTGGCTTATTGTCAATAAATAGGTGGGTCAAACTCTGAGGCTTTCATTTCTGAAGGCTGTTAGCCCCCTGATCCCACTTTGCACTCTATTTCTGTGTCTTTGTCTTAATTCCTCTAGCACCACTGGGCTGGGGTCTCCACGACCGAGCTGGTCTCAGCAACAAAACTAGCAAACCACATCCAGTAGCACATCAAAAAGTTAATTTGCCATAATCATGTAAGCTTTATTCTAGGGATGCAAGGTTGGTTCAACATGCACAAAAAAATAAAACTAGGCCTAGTTTGTTAAGAGTTTTTTAACATGAAGAGATGTTAGATTTTATTGAAAGGCTTTTCTGTGTCCATCAAGATGATCATATGGTTTTGGTTTTAATTCTGTTTATGTGGTGAATCACATTTTTTTGTGTGTGTATATGTTGAACGAAGAGACCTCAAAATAGTAAGAGCCATCTATGATAAACCCACAGCCAACATCATACTGAATGAGCAAAAGCTGGAAGCACTCCCCTGGAGAGTTGGAACAAGACAAAGATGCCCACTCTCACTATTCATCTTTAACATAGTACTGGAAGTTCTAGCTGGAACAATGAGGCAAGAGAAAGAAATAAAAGGCATCCACATAGGAAAAAAAGAATTCAAATGATCTCTCTTCACTGACAATGTGATTCTATACCTAGAAAACCCTAAAGAATCTACCTAAAGGCTCCTGGAACAGATAAACAACTTCAGTAAAGTGTCAGGATACAAAATCAATGTATACAAATCAGTAGCAGTTCTATATAACAATAACGTTCAAGCTGAGAATCAAATCAAGAATGCAATCACATTTACAATTGCCCCACCCCACCAAAAGAAAAATTAAAAACGTAGGTATACATCTAACCAAGGAGGTGAAAGAAAGATCTCTACAAGGAGAACTACAAAACACTACTCAAAGAAATCAGACACAACACAAACAAATGGGAAAACATTCCAAGCTCATGGATAGGAAGAAATCAATATTATTAAATGTCCATACTGCCCAAAGCAATCTACAGATTCAACAATATTCCTATCAAACTACCAATGACATTTTTCACAGGATTAGAAAAAGAGTATTCTAAAATTCAAATGGAACCAAAAAAGAGTTTGAAGTGCCAAAGCAATCCTAAGCAAAAAGAATAAAGCCAGAGGCATCACATTACCCACCTTCAAACTATACTCTAAGGCTACAGCAACCAAAAGGGCATGGTATTAGTACAAAAACAGACACATAGACCAATGGAACAGAATATAGAGCCCAGAATCAAAGCTGCACACCTACATCCATTTGACAAAGTTTACAAAAACAAGCAATGGGGAAAGGACTCCCTATTCAATAAATAGTGCTGGGACAACTGACTAGTCATATGAAGAAGAATGAAACCAGACACTTATCTTTAACCACATACAAAAATTAACTCAAAATTAATTAAATATTTAAATGTAAGACCTCAAACTATAGGATTCCCTAGGAAATACCATTCTGGACATTGGCTTTGGGAAATAATTTATCACTAAATCCTCAAAACCTATTACTAAAACAAAAAAGTGAGAAGTGGGATCTAATTATACGGAAGAGCTTCTGCAAAGGAAACTATCAACAGAGCAGACAATCTATAAAATGGGAGAAAATATTCACAAGCTAGGCATCTGACAAAGGTCTAATATCTAGAATTTAAAAGAAACTTAAACAATTAGATAAGCAAAAACCAAATAACCCCATTAAAAAGAGAGCAAAGGACATGAACAGACACTTCTCAAAAGAAGACATACAGGTGGCCAACAAATATATGAAACAATGCTCCACATCACTATTCATAAAATAATACAAAATAAAACCACAATGGGATACCACCTCACACCATTCAGAATGGCTATTATTAAAAAGTCAGAAAAACAACAGATGCTGGCAAGGCTATGGAGAAAAAGGGGATGCTTATATATTGTTGGTGGGAATGTAAATTAGTTCAACCACTGTGGAAAGGAGTTTGGAGATTCCTCAAAGAACTTAAAACAGGACTACCATTTGGCCCAGCAATTCCATTACTGAGTAATGGAATTATCAAAAGAAAATAAATTATTCTACCAAAAAGATACATGCACTCATATGTTCATCACAGCACCATTCACAATAGCAAAGACATGGAATCAACGTAGGTGCCCATCAATGGTAGACTGGATAAAGAAGACATGGTACATATAGGCCACGGAATACTATGCAGCCATAAAAAAGACTGAAGTCGTGTCCTCTGCAGCAACATGGTTGCAGCTGGAGGTCATTATCTTAGTAACACAGAAACAGAAAACCAAATACCACATGTTCTCATTTATAAGTGGAAGCTAAACATTGTATACTCATGGGCATAAGGATAGCAACATGCTTTCTTGGGGACTAGTAGAGGTGGGGATATTGGGAACTACTAGAGGTTAGAGGAAGAAGAGGAGTAAGGGCTGAAAAACTACCTATTGTGTACTATGTCCACTACCTGGGTCATGGGATGAATCTTAGCCCAAACATTAGCAACTTGCAATAAAACCATGTACATATACAAACCTGCACATGTACCCCTTCAATCTAAAATTAAAACAGAAAGAAAGATTAAAAAAACAAAAAAAAAACAAAAAAAACAAAAAAAACTCCCTAGTGACTATGTTGACCCATTTAAGACCACAGCAAGAGCAGCAGTGCTCAAGTTAGGTGGTGATAACACAGTGGAAGTTAGACCCAGTGATGATAGAAATTAATCCCAATTTTATTTTCTCATCCTTGGCTTTTTGTTTTCTTCTAGTAACAAGTGTTAATCTCCCCTTTGAACAGGAGTATGTGGCTTCACTACAGCACTTTCAGTCAGAGACAGAGGCAGATGGCATACCTAGCCAAAGCACAAGAAACATAAAAGGCCTCAGCTTTGGTCTGATTCCACTCAGAAAAGCTTTCCTTCAAATAAGTCAACTAGAAGTCTCTTCCTTTTAAAGCCAACAGTGATCGTCTGATAGGAAACACTTCTTTGTTGGTTTTCTTTTGTTTCAGGGAAATTCATATTTTCCCTACAGGGATATAAATAATGCCATATCTTCTGCTATTTAAAATTCCTAATCAGAAGCCTTTTATGTTATAAAGCTGTTAAAAAGCAACCGAAACCTAAGGGAATTTTTAAAAGTAAGTTATTGGTGACATAGATGTTACAACTTAAGCTATGAAGTCAAAAGTGTTGATTGATAAGGCACAGAAGGAGTCTTCTTCACAGTTATTCACCTGTTCCATTTTTGAGACTGCCCATGCCCTGGGAACAAGAATCTACCTTAGCCAGAAATACACAGGTTTGCTGGATGAAGCTGAAGTTCACCTCCAGAATTAAGGTCTTTTTGTATATGTCACTTCATATCTGATAAACAGACCACTTACCTGGATTCTGATCGTCACCATCTTCCTTTACTATATGGGTTCATGACCCTCCACCCTTTACCCAGTACTCAATTCCAGTGGATCTTCTTGATAGTCTAGATATTTAACCACTACTTTTGCTTCACTGTGTATTCCTAATTCCTGTATTTTTGCTTCATTTCTTACCTGTGACTTCCACATCTATTATTTGTATATACATTCAATTTCTGCTTCCCTACCATACTTTGATAGGTCCCCAAGTTTAAACTCCATGTACCTCAGTTTTCTCATTCATAGAATGACAAAAACAGTAAGATTATTGTAAAAGTAGTTTGAGGATTACACGAAATAATAAGTAAAGTGATTAGCATAACCTGAGGTAGAGAAAGTGCCAAATAATTGCTAGTTGCACTCAAGCATATTTATGCCTGAATAAGAGCTTTGTCCTCTGATTTTGTTCTATATTCGTAGAAATAGATAATAGCCATTTCCTACCTTAAGAGAAATTCCTTTCTTTTATGTATGAAGAATTATTGAGTCTCTTCTTACCTTTCCCTTCTGAGGGTTAAGGAAATTCATTTTGTTTCTAATGAATCATGTTTTCTCACCCTTTAGTCATTTTACTACTTTCTTCCAAGTTCTCCAATCTTATTTCAGTTGTAGAAAAAAAATACAAATTTCCAGTAATATTGATACCAATCCAAAAAGTATTTAACTAAACCTATCATCCCAAATGATTACCTGGCACCCCTAGCGATGATGTAGCCCCACCAATGTCCCAGGCAATACTGCCCATTCTGTCCCACGCTTCAGAGGAACCAAGATGCTACTGACTGCACTAAGCAGCTAAGAGCTGATCCAGCACTTGGATCCAGGAGGAAATAGCAACACCAAAAAAGCTTGCAGAAGTGTCAGTTTTCTGTGCATAGTTCAGTTAACAGCTAGATAACACCAATCATCCAAGGCATAACTGTTACAGGTTTTGACAGTAAGACATCCCCCCTTGGCAAAAAAATGTCTTTTCCACTGGCTGCCAAGGCTCCTGATCATCCTAGGATCACCTCCTGTGCGTTGATTAAGCTTTTGCTGGCTGAAAGGCAGCTGGCCTTTACAGCAGGAAACCCATGGAAGAGTGTGTACGTATGTGTCCTCTCTCAACTTCTGGCTGAGTCACTCAAATTAAATAGTCACTGGAACATAAAGGGGGCTCCCTACACCTAATTTTGGTGGTAGGGGAAAAAAGAATGTAAAATCATCTGGGGCAATCAAGGACTATTTTCAGGAACATTTGTCTTTAAACTAAAATTAAACCACCTCACAACCTGGGTGGTTCCCCATGGAGGAAAAGAGGATGCGCTCTGAAAAGTTAGAGTTGTAACCTGGATCCTTGGGAACATGGCTATAGACAGTGTGAAGAGCTGTACATATAACTGATAAAGAGTCCAGCAGGTAGTCCCATTCCTGCAGGAGGAGCAGAGCCCCAAGTCCCATTTCAAACTGATGCTCACACTCTCACACACCTCACCAAGACAGTGGTGATGGCCAGCTTCTCTCTTGACCATCCTCACCCCTAGGTACCACAGGATGTCTAATGGGAAGGCACAAGAGCATTAAAACTTGTTACTACCAGAGTTCTATGGATGAGGAAACTATGAAATACGAGGACAGACGTGAGAGAGTCTCTAGAAACCGTAAGCTTAGGACAGAAGGAGGAGAGAATCCCGTTCACACTGTCTAACAATTTAATAGGGATTCCTGCATCTGAGTATGTTTGTGAGGGGGGTAGATGTTAAGAAATCATACATACAGACCCTCGTTGTACTTAATTTAGACCTTCTAAATTAGAGGTTCTTGGGCAACAAGGGATAGCATGGGGTAACAGAGTGTTTGGGCAGGAAAGGAAGGGAAAGACAGGAAATAAAAAAATTAAGCACCTGGCTAGAACAGTACAGGGATACAAGGATGGTATTCAGGAAATATACCAAAATAATTAACTTTTGAAAGCAAGAAATGAAGACATTGAAAGGAAATAAATGGCTCTCCAAGAACCAGAAAGACAAGTATGAAATGGGCAAGGCTCCATGGGTTAGAGATTCCTTGCATCAGCTGATTTCTTTTTTTCTTTTTTTCTTTTTGAGACAGTTTTGCTCTTGTTGCCCAGGCTGGAGTGCAGTGGCACGATCTTGGCTCACTGCAACCTCAGCCTTCCGGTTCAAGTGATTCTCCTGCCTCAACCTCCTGAGCAGCTGGGATTACAGGCACACGCCACCACGCCCAGCTATTTTTTTGTATTTTTTGTAGAGATGGGGTTTTATCATGTTGGTCAGGCTGGTCTCGAACTCCTGACCTCAGGTGATCCACCTGCCTCAGCCTCCCAAAGTGCAGGGATTACAGGTGTGAGCCACTGCCGCACCCGGCCTTTTTTTTTTTTCTTTTTGAGACAAAGTCCCTTCTGTCACCTAGGCTGGAGTGCAATGGCACAATCTCAGCTCACTGCAACCTCCAGCTCCCAGGCTCAAGTAATTCTCCTGTCTCAGCCTCCTGAGTAGCTGGGACTACAGGCGCACGCCACCGCATCCAGCTAATTTTTGTATTTTTAGTAGAGACAGGGTTTTGCCATGTTACCCAGGTTGGTCACTGCATCTGGCTAATCCCTGCATTTTTAGCAGAGATGTGGTTTCCCCATGTTGCCCAGGCTGGTCTCGAACTCCTAAGCTCAGGTGATCCGCCAGCCTCAGCCTACCAAAGTGCTGGGATTACAGGCACGAGCCACCATGCCCAGCTGGATCAGTCGATTTTTTATAGTACTTGATTATTCTTCCCTAACATGTACCAGTACAGCAAGTATCACATAGGTAAAAAGACAAACTAAATTCCTTTTTATAGAACAATTATTTCTGCATCCCTGTTAATGTATCTTTTACAGATTTCCCTGGGAGTCTTTTCTTTATGTACCTAAGATTTAAATTTCCACTTGCAGTAGTAAATTATTCAAACTCAATTAAAGTAAAATGTGTTTTCATTTAATTACTGGAAATGCATTTTATAATGCCAAGTGCTGGTTAAAAGTAAATAATTTTCCCCATTCCTCACCCAAGCCACCTCTGCACCATCACCCACAAAAACAAAATCAGTCTTTTTGGTTGAGAAAAACAAATCATTACTTCTCAACCTGAGTTGCAACTTGTCATTTTTCATTTGAGCATTTATTCACTAGAAGCAGATGCTCTTTGCTCTTTTGACAGTAACCAAACATTTAAGCATGGAAAGAGGCCAAGAAGAGCACCTTGGCCCACCTTCTCAGGGGCTTAGATAAGTATCTGGAAAAAATCAATATCATGGAAATGAAGTGCCAAATTGTTTTAAAACTGCTTAGCTTTCACTATTGCACCTAGGACTGAATGCAAGAAAATCAATTAGCAGGCATTCACTAAGGCAGGAAATACAGTGGAAAGAAAGGATAGAAATGGAGAAAATGGGGAAATAAAAATATATTAAATTTATATATCCTTAAGTATATTTATAATATGTAATTTTACATATATACATTATGTGTGTGTATATATGTATTTATTCATTCATTTAAATTTTGGACATGTTGAGCTTGAAAAGCCCATTAAGTAACTAGAAAAAGTTGCTTTGGGTTCCACAAGTAAGTGAGACCATGTAATATTTGTCTTTCTGTATCTAGGTTATTTCATTCTTGTTGAAAAGAAAACTCATCACAGGTATCTTTAACACAAAGCACCAATCTTGATGTAATTTTATTCTCATGTATTTTCCCACTGGTCATAAATTTTGAAGGGCCTAATTTGCTTTCCATTGCCCATGTTCTAATCTGAATTCGTCCAAGAGTAAAACTGATGCAAAATCTCATCTTGTCTCTATTTCTCTTAATGTTAAGCACTTTGTTTCTTAAATTGATGCTGTAGAAAATTTATATAGCCAAACAGAAATGTCACAACAATTATTGGGAAACAACTCAAATTATTTAATGTTTCAAAGAAAGAAAATAAACTATTTTACCAAGAGATAAGTGAGAACATTGTTTTTTAATCACTTTAAACATTTATGATCGAATTCTGGATAGCCAAGGTGATGGCAGCTGCTTAAGTCTGAATCTCCCAGCACATACTCCAAAAAATAATAATAAAAAATAAAACTACAGAAAACCTATGCTCTCAGCATAACTAGAAAAGAGAGAACAACCTAGATTTCAAATTACATGTGAATAAAAAATTAACACCAACTCTTAGCATGGAATTTCTCACACTCCTGGTGCAAGCCTACCTGGGGAACAAGGGCAGAACGGGGCCAGAGTGGAAGGATGGGGGGAAGTGGAGGAGAACCGTACTGAAAATAGAAGAGAGAACCTAGCAGTGAAATTTAAAATTGATCTAAAATCACAGCTATGAAGAGAAATTCCACTCTCATTCTAAAAATAATGGAAAAGGAGTCCTGGTAGATCAGAGCCTACTAGAAGGAGGAATGAGTATGTGTGGTTCTAAGAGGTGGTCTTAGAAAAGCCTTGGGAGACAGAAGGGTAACAAAGGAATGGAGAAGCACTCTGGAAACTACACAGTGAACATAAGAAGAAATAAGAAGGAAAATCAGAATCCGGTAAGACAAAAGAATTTTTTTTAATTGAAGAAAGCTAACGAGGAAATAAACTATCTTTTACAACCTTAACAGAAGAGTTCTAACCAGGGATCTTGTAAACCATCCCAAACCATCACAGAATTGTTGAGGCTTAAGCAACCTACAAGTATTTAAAAAAAAAAAAAAAACCTAGTATGACAGGAAAACAGAAATAAAAATTGTAAAAATTCAGTTGAAAATATCCCCTCAAAAAAACCAATAGTGAAGCTAAATAAAATACTAGCATAATATTCCAAAGTGAATCAAACAGCCTCAAAAGATTATGAAGGCTTTCACCAAAATTACAGATAGATTTAGACAGAAATAAGAATATAGATATACACAAAACTGAGCAACCATAGTTCATTTGGCAACCATTCATTAAAACATTAAAAGACAACTTTGTCCCTGCTACTGTTCTAGTTGTTGGGGAATAGAGAGAAAACATTCTCTACTACTTCAAGGAGCTTATTACAGTAGGAGAAAGACAAAGTACAGAATGACAAGTGATGGGATAAACGTATACATGAAATGCTTTTGAAACACCATAAAGTAGTATCTACCTCCAAATTAAGAGCCATCACATATGCAACTGAAGTACAAGTAAGAGCCAGATCAGAAAATTCCAGGAGGAAAATAATCAGCAGACATAACAGTATATGCAAAGGCACGAAGCCAGAGGAAATGCGGTGTATTCAAAGAACGGAAAATATTCTGATATGGCTGAAAACAAAGCTCTGGGATCACAGTTGTCTTATAAAATTTAGATTTCATTCTAAAGGCAACAGAGAACCAGAACCATTGAAAGATTTTTACTTGAGGATATGCTCAGATTTTCATTTTAAAATAATCCTTCCAGTAATAATATACAGGCTGAATTAGAAAAGGGTGAATTTGAATGCAAGATAACCAGTTAACAGGCATTCACCAACAAGGAATATAAGTGGAAAAAAGTGTAGGTATGAAGGAAACAAAAGCTAATATGTTAAATGTATATAAACTTAAATGTATTTACAGTATATGATATATAGTATGCTTAAATTTTGGACATCTTGAGCTTGAACGCCTCATTAAGTAACTGGATAAAATCTTGAATTGAAGAGAAATATATGGTGTAGAAATAAAGATACGGGAATCATCCAAATGTCAGATTAAAGGCAGTTATTGAGTCCATGAGTATATATGATATTACTCTATAGAGTATACAGAGGATGTCGGGGGGAAAAAGAAAAATGAAAAGGAGAGAAAAGGAAGAGCAAGTTATGTTCTGGGCAATATCAACATTTACTCTGAGAGAAACTGGGAAGTGTCCAGACATGTAGGAGAAAAATTGGGAGAAAAAGAAGAAAATTAAGATTTTCAAGAAAAAAGAACAGTTGAAGTTAAAAGGTCTGAAAAATGTCAATTAGATAAGTGATCATAATAACAGTGTTTGTGCAACTGAAAGGCAGAAACTAGATTACTGAGAAGTGAAAAGTCAAGTTAATAAAAAATAGTATATACAAACCTCTCCTTAGAAATGTTTGATTTCTGACTCACTTATATAGTTAACCTTTCATATCATTCATTTCTCCAAGTGTTTATTGAGTGCCACTCAATATCAAGAGAGCCAATGTGCTGATATCCTAATGGGGAAGTCAGGCAATAAACACTTAAAGATCAACTGTGCAAGATAATTTCCTACAGTGATAACTGCTATGAAGAGGCGAAAGTCTACATTAGATTAATCAGAGAAGTCCACTGTAAGGAAGTGATATTTAAGCTGAACCCTGAATGATAAGAAGGAATCATCCTGTGAGCTCTAGGGGAAAAGCATTCCAAGAAGAGGGAACAGCAAGTGCTAAGGAGAGATTAGCAAGCACATAATTAAAATATCCACAGTAATAACTAATACTGATACTTACGTCCACCCAACACTGCTAATAAAACCATGCCTTCACTGAGTCCGCTGGCAATGTTGTTGAGCTGGTCACAATGGGGCAACTAAGCTGGCTCATACTGAAATAAAAGAGGAAGGAATCATAGAAAAAAAAAAAAAAGATCATGAAAACCTCCCCTCCTCTACAATTAACAATTTAAAAACTGTTAAGAGTATTTCATGTTCATTGAATGAACAAAAATGTTAATAACAGATTGCCCTAAATCTTGAATTTTAGCTGCATTTTGAAGATCCTTGAAGCAATAAAAATGTCTGTGCTTTCTAAAGGTAGTTTTGTTTTGTTTTTTTAAAAGGCAGGGAGTGCCTTTCAGGCCAGATTTCTTTGATTTCCTATTTTCAGAAGCTTCACCTAGTTCAACTTGTAGGAAAAAAAAAAAAAAAAAAAGCTCGCAAAAGGAATACTTGTACAGCATAACTTTTACATTAAGAGTTTGATTTTATATGCTTAAACATGTATTTTTTAAAGTATATATTAACATTTGTTTTTGTTTATTTTCATGGTTAACTTTGGAATTTTTGTGGCATCTGATACTTAATGGAAATAGAACACCAGTTAACAATAACTAGCTCCAGGAAACATTCGACTCCCTCGCTTCTGTCCAAAAATGGATGTAGTTAGTAAGCAGGTCAGTGCACCTAAAATCTTTCAGAAACTTAGCATGAGGAAAACAAGAAAGACAGGACTGTCACTGGATGGGGTATTGCTTTGAATGAAGGTTACCATTGTTGCTGCTCTTGTTGCCAGCATCATCATGTCGTTTGGATCAAACTTTAACAGGTTAATATGCTAAAAAGGAAAAATGAGTAGAAAAAATGAAAAGTTGACAGTAAAGACAAAATACAGCTTCTTGATAAAGGAAGGTCCTCAGGGGACAGAACACAGGATTCAGAACACAGGATTATTCTGGACACAAGAGAAAACTAAGTATAAGGATAGGAGACTTTTTGTGACTCTGGGATCTCAAAATAGATGCTGAAACCCAACTATCCAAACCAGGTGAAATGCTTCATACAATCACTATGGATTCCACCGAAGTAGAAAAGTGAAGGTTTTTTTCATTGCTTTATGATTTGAAAGTTGCTGATAATTAGAGCTATTTAACTCAGCACAACATTCTTCTAAATGACATCATTGTGTCACTGTACTATTTTGGTTAAACTCCCACTGGTTTAATTTCAGAAACATCCTTTGAATAAAATGCCAAGTTAAAAAGAAGTAATATCTCATTATTTCTTTAAAATAATTCAATTAATTTCAAAAGGATGTTTCCTGGAAAAGATATGTAAGGTTTATTTTATAGGCCTGACCATAACACAAGTGTACATTATAGAAAACAGCAGCAGCTACCTACCACCCAGTTTTTAAGAGCACCTTTCTTTACACAATAAATATGTTCCTGATAAGCTTTTTAAAATTTGAATGTGTATTGTGGAGGCCATTTGGACCTGGAAAAACCTGTGCTGCCACTTACTATTTGTGTGTTCTAGAACAAGCTACTAAATAGGTTACTCTCTTGCAATTTTCTAGGGATTAAATATTTTCCATTCTATTTGGCCTAATTGGGCTGCCTCAGAGAGACAGACTAACAGATCAAGATGAACTAAGAATTACTTCTTCTATGAAATGTGTAATATTAACACCTGTTGTGGGGCACCCACTTGTCGTCAAACTCCAAAGACTGATAAAGTACAGGATAGTTTTATTCCTTCACTGGCTCAGGGCATCAAAGAGTTGTGTTGCCAGATTTAGCAAATAAAACATTCTCAGTTAAATTTCATTTTCAACAAAGAATAAGTATTTTTATTAGCATAAGTGTGCCCCATGCAATATTTGAGACATAATTCTGCTAGAAAATTGTTCATCATTGATATGAAATTCAAATTTAACTGGGCATCCTGTATTATTTTATCTGGCAACCCTAACCAAAGCAACAGCTTGTCTCCCACCTGGTTATGGCAGAAGTGGAATACAAAAGTCAAAGTCGATGATAAAGTGCTGTACCCACGCACACTCACCGCCATCTAAATCTCTGTGTATTTCCAAAACTACAATGTTTCCTGACTGAGGCCTGCTTCCCCTGCTCTCCTCCATGTGCTCAAGCTCCCTGACACCCTCTCTCCACTGACTTCTACCCACACTCTGGACCTAAGACAAAATTTCTGATGCCCTTACAAACTATCCCAGAACTGAAAAGACTCCAAGGTTACAACATGGCAGAAAACATTCTGTTTCCCTAAGACTCCTAGAAGCATTTTTTAGAGTCATAGGTCCATACAGGGCCTGAGATTCACTGGCCATCTCAGATCTCCCAAATTTCACTGCAGTAAGTTCTATCATGTCTCCTACCCTGGGGGAAAGGGTGGGTAGTGGCAGACAGTAGTGGTAGACCAGCACAAAAACAAGCCATGTCTAAGTTTATTTTATTCCTATCCAACTCTTCTCTTGTCCCCAGGTCGGAGGGTATTTGCTCAGGAGGCACAGAAGAGGTGGCATGGAAGAGGCAGTATAACAACTTGGTTATGCCTATTGTCTCTCCTTCCAAAAATATCAAGAATTTGCCAATTTTTATTACTTAGGCTTGATTTGAAACTTACATCCTGTGTGAGTGGTGCAATAGGGGAAAAAATTGAAAAAATTCATATATGATTAATGTCTCAAAGTAAGAGTCTACCACAGTCTTGCATTTTGACTCTAGGAAAGTGTCCCTGATTTCATATTACCCTGAAATCTAACTTTACCGTAACAATCTCCCTTCTTAATAAGGAGAAGGGAGATTGCAGCCACCTTGTGCCCTCTCGACCACTGGTTCCCCAAACCAGGACTCCCTTTCCCCTTATGATTACAATGTGTTTATCTACCCTCTCCTGGTTAAACAATACCAGTGGCACTCCTACCGGACAATCCCACTACCTGCACATTAAGCATTAGGAGTTCTATATTAGTGCCTGTCA
Organism: Macaca nemestrina; assembly: GCF_043159975.1. NCBI lineage: Eukaryota > Metazoa > Chordata > Mammalia > Primates > Cercopithecidae > Macaca > Macaca nemestrina. Next base: position 63,684,027 of record NC_092133.1, read on the forward strand.
CAGTAAACTAGGGAGAATGGCAGTGGTGGGGACTAGGACTAACAGGCCTATCAAAATGGGACATTATCAAAATGTAACCTGCTTTCACCTATCAGTTCAGGGCTCAGGTCAAAAACCTTATAATAATATTCCCATTATATGATTATTGTAAGAATTAAGTAAATCAAAGACCTAACCTGTATAGTAGGCACCTCCATAGCTTCAGAGATGGAAAATCTGTATTACTAAAGAATGTCCAGTAGGCACTATCTCCTAACATTCCAACTTCTCTGTCAATAATTCATAAATGAATATGCACATGCTCTAAAAGTTCCTGTTATTATGTGAATAATCATCACGTATTTTCTATGAAAGTGAAATGCTGCACAGTATATTTCTTATATTGAGCACCCTAGTAGAAAGTATTTACATAATGCAGGAAGAGTCTACCTTCTTTCCATAAATTGACTTTCTTTATAATTCTATTATTTTTTACAACCCTTCTAAAACAAAATGACATCCATGCATAAAGAACACAGCTTTCATCTTGCTGTGTGACAGACTCCTATGTGCCTTTTTATTTTCAATAGACTGGCCTCACACACTGGTGAGGGGTTGTATTCATGAATATATGGCTTATGTTTATGGTTAGGAGAAAGATAGGTTTAAAAATAATAATAAAGCACTTTCTGCCTTTACTAAAGCCACATTCCCAGCCTTTCATAATTTAATACACTATCTCATTTTCTTTAATGTACTTGCCTTTTTAAAAAAATCCAAACCTTCCAAACTATTGCATAATAATTTTGCTTCCTTTTCAACAGAAGGTTCTCACTCCTCTGTTGTCTACTCCAGCACTGGCCCAAGAGAACCTTTTGTACAGTCCAGTTTTAGAGAATGATTAAGAAAGATGTTCATACAGGTAACTGAATATGAAATGAGTTATGATTTTGAGAGCATGGTTATCTCATATGAATAAAATGTTAATTGCTTATAACATTATATAATGAAATAAATTTGTAGTATTGTCCTAATTCCACCAATTTTGGAATACAGTTCACAATGAGACGTAGCAAATAAGAAATACAAATTATATTTTTCATTAATAATCATAAGCCATATATAATATCTGTTGTCTATAATTCCAATGATAAACACTTACTATTTTCAAAGAAGTTCTAGGTAATACATACTCAACCTTCTATAAGCTATCTTAACTTTTTTTATTATTCTAGCATAAACTGTGTCTATCTTTTTAAAAAAAAAATTGTACTTTAAGTTCTGGGATACATGTGTAGAAAGTGCAGGTTTGTTAAATACGTATACACATGCAATGGTGGTTTGCTGCACCCATCAACCCGTCATCTACAATAGGTATTTCTCCTAATGCTATCCCTCCACTAGCCCCCCACCCACCAACAGGCCCCAGTGTGTGATGTTCCCCTCTCTGTGCCCATGTATTCTTATTGTTCAATTTGCACTTATGAGTGAGAACATGTGGTGTTTGGTTTTCTGTCCCTGTGATAGTTTGCTGAGAATGATAGTTTCCAGCTTCATCCATGTCCCTGCAAATGACATGAACTCATCCTTTTTTATGGCTGCATAGTGTTCCAGGGTGTATATGCGCCACATTTTCTTTACCCAGTCTATCACTGATGGGCATTTGGGTTGGTTCCAAGTCTTTGCTATTGTGAACAGTGCTCCAATAAACATATGTGTGCATTTGTCTTTATAATAGAATGATTTATAATCCTTTGGGTATATACCCACTAATTGGATTGCTGAGTCCAATGGTATTTCTGATTCTAAACCCTTGAGGAATTGCCACACTGTCTTCCACAATGGTTGAACTAATTTACACTCCCACCAACAGTGTAAAAGCTTTCCTATTTCTCCACATCCTCTCCAGCATCTACTGTTTCCTAACTTTTTAAAGATTGCCATTCTAACTAGCGTGAGATGGTATGTCATTGTGGTTTTGATTTGCATTTTTCTAATGACCAGTGATGATAAGCTTTTTTTCATGTGTTTGTTGGCCACATAAATGTCTTCTTTTAAGAAATATCTGTTCATATCCTTGCCCACGTTTTGATGGGGTTGTTTGTTTGTTTCGTGTATTTTGTTTAAGTTCCTTGTAGATTCTGGATGTTAGCCCTTTGTCAGATGGATAGATTGCAAAAATTTTTTCCCATTGGGTAGCTTGCCTGTTCACTCTGATGATAGTTTCTTTTGCTGTGCAGAAGCTATTTAGTTCAAAATATATCCCATTTGTCAATTTTGGCTTTTGTTGCCATTGTTTTGGGTGTTTCAGTCACAAAGTCTTTGCCCATGCCTATGTCCTGAATGGTATTGCCTAGGTTTTCTTCTAGGGTTTTTAATCGTTTTAGGTCTTACGTTTAAGTCTTTGCTCCATTTTGAGTTAATTTTTGTATAAGGTGTAAGGAAGGCATCCCGTTTCAGTTTTCTGCATATGGCTAGCCAGTTTTCCCAACACCATTTATTAAATATAGAATCCTTTCCCCATTTCTTGTTTTTGTCAGGTTTGTCAAAGATCAGATGGTTGTAGATGTGCGGCATTACTTCTGAGGGCTCTGTTCTGTTCCATTGGTCTATATATTTGTTTTGGTACCAGTACCATGCTGTTTTGGTTCCTGTAGCCTTGTAGTATAGTTTGAAGTCAGGTAGCATGGTACTTCCAGCTTTGTTCTTTTTGCTTAGGATTGTCTTGGCTATACAAGTTTTTTGGTTCTGTATGAAATTTAAAGTCGTTTTTTCTAATTATGTGAGGAAAGTCAATGGTAGCTTGATGCAGATGGTTTTGAATCTATAAATTACCTTGGGCAGTATGGACATTTTCATGATATTGATTCTTCTGATCCATGAGCATGGAATGTTTTTCCATTTGTTTGTGTCCTCTCTCATCTTGTTGAGCAGTGGCTTGTAGTTATCCTTGAAGAGGTCCTTCATAACCCTTGTAAGTTGGATTCCTAGGTATTTTATTCACTTTGTAGCAATTGTGAATGGGAGTTCACTCATGATTTGGGTCTCTGTTTGTCTATTATTGGTGTAGAGGAATGCTTGTGGTTTTTGCACATTGATTTTGTATTCTGAGGCTTTGTTGAAGTTGCTTATCAGCTTAAGGAGATTTTGGGCTGAGATGATGGGGTTTTCTAAATATACAATCATGCTGTCTGCAAACAGAGACAATTTGACTTCCTCTCTTCCTATTTGAATACCTTTATTTATCTCTCTTGCCTGACTGCCCTGGCCAGGACTTCCAATACTATGTTGAATAGGAGTGATGTGAGAGGACATCCTTTTCTTGTGCCAGTTTTCAAAGGGAATGCTTCCAGGTTTGCCCATTCAGTATAATATTGGCTGCTGATTTGTCATAAATAGCTCTTACTGTTTTGAGACATGTTCCATCAATACCTAGTTTATTGAGGTTTATTAGCATGAAGAGCTGTTGAATTTTATCAAAAGCCTTTTCTGCATCTATTGAGATAATCAAGGGTTTTGTCATTGGTACTGTTTATGTGATGAATTACATTTATTGATTTGCATATGTTGAACCAGCCTTGTATCCCAGGGATGAAGGTGACTTGATCCTGGTGGATAAGGTTTTTGATGTGCTGCTAGATTTGGTTTGCCAGTATTTTATTGAGGATTTTTGCATCAATGTTCATCAGGGATATTGGCCCAAAATTTTATTTTTGTTGTGTCTCTGCCAGGTTTTGGTATCAGGATGATGCTGGCCTCATAAAATGAGTTAGGTAGGAGCCCTTCTTTTTCTATTGTTTGAAATAGTTTCAGAAGAAATGGTACCAGCTCCTCTTTGTACCTCTGGTAGAATTCAGCTTTGAATCTCTCTGGTCCTGGGATTTTTTTTTGTTGGTAGGCTATTAATTACTGCCTCAATTTCAGAACCTGTTATTCATCTATTCAGGGATTCAACTTCTTCCTGGTTTACTCTTGGGAGGGTGTATGTGTCCAGAAATTTATCCATTTCTTCTAGATTTTCTAGTTTATTCGTGTAGAGGGGTTTATAGTATTCTCTGATGGTAGTCTGTATTTCTGTGGGATCAATGGTGATATCCCTTTATCATTTTTATTATGTCTATTTGATTCTTCTCTCTTTTCTTCTTTATTAGTCTGGCTAGCAGTCTATTTTGTTAATCTTTTCAAAAAAAAAAAAAAACAGCGCCCGGTTTCACTGACTTTTGGAAGGGTTTTTCATGTCTCTATCTCCTTCATTTCTGCTCTGATCTTAGTTATTTCTTGTCTTCTGCTAGCTTTTGAATTTGTTTGCTCTTGCTTCTCTAGTTCTTTTAATTGTGATGTTAGGGTGTCAATTTTAGATCTTTCCCACTTTCTCCTATGGGCATTTAGTGCTATATATTTCCCTCTACACACTGCTTTAGCTATGTCCCAGAGATTCTGGTATGTTGTGTCTTTGTTCTCATTAGTTTCAAAGAACTTATTTATTTCTGCCTTAATTTCATTATTTACCCAGTAGTCATTCAGGAGCAGGTTGTTCAGTTTCCATGTAGTTGTGCAGTTGAGTGAATCTCTTAATCCTGAGTTCTAATTTGATTGGACTATAGTCTGAGAGACTGTTATGATTTCTGTTCTCTTACATTTGCTGAGGAGTGTTTTACTTCCAATTATGCAGTCAGTTTTAGAATAAGTGCAACGTGGTGCTGAGAAGAATGTATATTCTGTTGATTTGGGGTGGAGAGTTCTGTAGATGTCTATTAGGTCTGCTTGGTCCAGAGCTGAGCTCAAGTCCTGAACATCCTTGTTAATTTTCTGTCTTATTGATCTGTCTAATATTGACAGTGGTGTGTTAAAGTCTCCCACTATTATTGTGTGGGAATCTAAATCTCTTTTTAGGGCTCTAAGAACTTGCTTTATGAATCTGGGTGCTCCTGTATTGGATGCATATATCCTTAGGATAGTTAGTTCTTCTTGTTGTGTTGATCGCTTTACCATTATGTAATACCCTTCTTTGTCTTTTTAGATCTTTGTTAGTTTAAAGCCTGTTTCATCAGAGACTAGGATTGCAACCCCTGCTCTTTTTTTTGCTTTCCATTTGCTTGGTAAATATTCCTTCATCCCTTTATTTTGAGCCCATGTGTGTCACTGCACATGAGATGGGTCTCCTGAATACAGCACACTGATGGGTCTTGACTCTATCCAATTTGTCAGTCTGTATCTTTTAATTGGAGCATTCAGCCTATTTACATTTAAGGTTAATATTGTTATGTGTCAGTTTGATTCTGTCATTATGATGCTAGCTGGTTATTTTACCCATTAGTTTATGCAGTTTCTTCATAGTGCCGATGGTCTTTACAATTTGGTATGTTTTTGCAGTGGGTAGTATTGGTTTCTCCTTTCCATATTAGAGCTTCCTTCAGAAGTTCTTGTAAAGCAGGCCTGGCAGTGACAAAATCTCTCAGCATTTTTTGTCTGTAAAGGATTTTATTTATCCTCCACTCATGAAGCTTAATTTGGCTAGATATGAAATTCTTGGTTGAAAATTCTTTTCTTTAAGAATGTTGAATATTGGCCCACACTCTCTTCTGGCTTGTAGGGTTTCTGCAGAGAGATCCACTGTTAGTCTGATGGGCTTCCCTTTGTGGGTAACCCAACCTTTCTCTCTGGCTGCCCTTAATATTTTTTCCTTTATTTCAACCTTGGTGAATCTGATGATTATGTGTCTTGGGGTTGCTCTTCTCGAGGAGTATCTTTGTAGTGTTCTCTGTATATCCTGAATTTGAATGTTGGTCTGTCTTGCTAGGTTGGGAGAGTTCTCCTGGATGATATCCTGAAGAGTGTTTTCCAACTTGGTTCCATTCTCCCCACCACTTTCAGGTATACCAATCAAACGTAGGTTTCGTCTTTTCAAATAGTCCCATATTTCTTGGAAGCTTTGTTCATTCCTTTTCATTCTTTTTTCTCTAATCTTGTCTTCATGCTTTATTTCATTAAGTTGTTCTTCAATCTCTGATATCCTTTCTTCCACTTGATCGATTCAGCTATTGATCCTTGTGCATGCTTCATGAAGTGAAGTTCTCATGCTATGTTTTTCAGCTCCATCAGGTCATTTACGTTCTTCTCTAAATTGGTTATCCGAGTTAGCAATTCCTCTAACCTTTTTTCAAGGTTCTTCGTTTCCTTGCATTGGGTTAGAACACGCTCCTTTACGTCAGAGGAGTTTCTTATTACCCACCTTCTGAAGCCTACTTCTGTCAATTCATCAAATTCATTCTCTGTCCAGTTTTGTTCCGTTGCTGGCGAGGAGTTGGGATCCTTTGAAGGAGAGAGGCATTCTGGTTATTGGAATTTTCAGCCTTTTTGCCCTGGATTTTTCCTTATCTTCATGGATTTATCTACCTTTATTGGTCTTTGATGCTGGTGACCTTCGGATGGGGTTTTAGTGTGACTGTCCTTTTCAATGATGTTGATGCTATTCCCTTCTATTTGTTAGTTTTCCTTCTAATGGTCAGGCCCCTTTCCTGCAGTGCTGCTGGTGTTTGCTAGAGGTCCACTCCAGACCCTGTTTGGCTGGGTATCACCAGCGAAGGCTGGAGAACAGCAAAGATTGCTGCCTGTTCCTTCCTCTGGAAGCTTCATCCCAGAGAGGCACCCGCCAGATGCCAGCTGGAGCTCTCCTGTATGAGATGTCTGTCGACCCCTGCTGGGAAGTATCTCCCAGTCAGGAGGCATGGGGGTCAGGGACCCACTTGAGAAGGCAGTCTGACCCTTAGCAGAGCTCAAGCGCTGTGCTGGGAGAGCTGCTGCTCTCTTCAGAGCTGGGAGGCAGGAACATTTAAGTCTGCTGAAACTGCACCCACAGTCACCCCCTCCCCCAGGTGCTCTGTCCCAGGGAGATGAGTATTTTATCTATAAGCCCCTGACTGAGGCTGCTGCCTTCCTTTCAGAGATGCCCTGCCCAGAGAGGAAGAATCTAGAGAGGCAGTCTGGCTACAGTGGCTTTGCTGAGCTGCGGTGGGCTCCGCCCAGTTTGAAATTCCCACAGCTTTGTTTACATTGTGAGGGGAAAACTGCCTACTCAAGCCTCAGTAATGGCAGACACCCCTCCCTGCATCAAAGTCAAACGTCCCAGTTTGACTTCAGACTGCTGTGCTGGCAGTGAGAATTTCAAGTCAGTGGATATTAGCTTGTTGGGCTCTGTTGGGGTGGGATCCACTGAGCTATACCACTTGGCTCCCTGGCTTCAGCCCCCTTTCCAGGGGAGTGAACAGTTCTGACTCGCTGGCATTCCAGGCGCCAATGGGGTATGAAACAAAACTCCTGCAGCTAGTTTGGTGTTTGCCCAAACAGCCCCCCAGTTTTGTGCTTGAAACCCAGGGCCTTGGTGGCATAGGCGCCCAATGGAATCTCCTGGTCTGCGGGCTGCAAAGACCATGGTAAAAGCTTAGTATCTGGGCTGGAATGCACCGTTCCTCATGACACAGTCCCTCACGGTTTCCCTTGGCTAGGGGAGGTAGTTTCTCGACCCCTTGCACTTCCTGGGTGAAGCAGCGCCCCATCCTGCTTCGGCTTACCCTCTGTGGGCTGCACCTACTGTCTAACCAGTCCCAGTGAGATGAGCCGGGTACCTCAGTTGGAAATGCAGAAATCACCCACCTTCTGAATTGGTCTTGCTGGGAGCTACAGACCAGAGCTTTTCCTATTCGGACATCTTGCCCTATATGTCTATCCTAACTATTTTTTTATTATTCTGGCATGTGATTTCTCTCTTCTATTTAATGGTTTTCACAATCAATAAGCCTTAATGACAAATATCATAAAAATCAAATACTCTTCCTAAATAGCAAACATGAAACTGTCCAAACATGATAGTTTAGAGAGCAAAAATGCAAATTGTTCTTCAGCGTTACCAAGTTTTTCAGCCTACTGTAAGAGCTGGATCTTAGAGTGTGTTGACTGACTTCATATCACATATAGAATATATGCAAAAAGACCTTAAAAATGTAGAGTGATAAAATCTATTCCACATACATCCACATTCTTGGATATTCTCATCTTTAGTCTTCTCTCAAATTGATCCCCAACTGACATTAAAAAATTACTAACGTTTTATAGCAGCACTGTGCACAGCTCTTACATCCAGAGTAAGAAATAAACTTTTCCAAAACTGCTTAAAAACAGAGTAACATTCAGCTGGGTACAGGGGCTCCCACCTGTAATTCCAGCACTTTGGGAGGTCGAGGTGGGTGGATCACAAGGTCAGGAGATTGAGACCATCCTGGCTAACACAGTGAAACCCCATCTCTACCAAAAATACAAAAACTTAGCCGGGTGTGGTGGTGGGCGCCTGTAGTCCCAGCTACTCAGGAGGCTGAGGCAGAAGAATGGCGTGAACCTGGGAGATGGAGCTTGCAGTGAGCCAAGATCACACCACTGCACTCCAGCCTGGGCGACAGAGCAAGATTCTGTCTCAAAAAAAAAAAAAAAAAAGAAAAGAAAAAGAAAACACACACACACAGAGTAACATTTATTAGAAGAACATAGAGAAAAAAGAAATGCAGAGTAACAAAGATGCCAAGACATTCTCTATATCCATTAGGCCAGGTGTTTGGAGCAGAAGAAAAATGCAGAGTGACTGATACAAGTTACTCATGAGCACGAACCACTTGTTCACAAGTGGTACCTTACTTATCATACATTGCTTAATACCAAATCTAACTTAAGATTCCTTCCCTGGATAAACTGCCCATCATTTTTTTTATGGATCCCATTCTAGTCCATTATTTTAGCATAACAAAGGTCAAACATGTTAAGTATCTTAAACCCAGAGTTATTTACTCTGTTTTTAAGACAAAAAAGTTTCCTGATAGATTTCAAAGAGATTCCAAAAAGACAGCTTCCTCTAAGTTTAAAATAAGGTTCAGGTACTCTTAATTTATTTGCTTCCGTTTTGTCTTTGGATTTAATGTTTTCCATCCTAGGTAAAAATAAATTCCCCCAGTTGTTAAATGAATTTGATCTTCACTATGCCCAATCTTAATATATGGTAGAGATGTATGTTTATATTAGAGTGGGCAAAAGGCAAACTAAAACTTCCTGTCTGACTTTTTTCTTAACAAATCGTACACTGCTGCTTACCAAAACTTCTGTTTTCCACATAATGCTGTATCATATTCCCAGGACTTCCTGCTCTGACCCAAGGTGAGAAGCAATGCCTTTGTCCTAAGAAAATGAGCCTTTAGCTTAGGTTCAAACACTGACAACGAAGCCTGAAATTGGATACTTACCAGAATAATTTCCCATGTTTAGTTTCTCTAAATTCACAGATGATCATTATCAAACTTTCAAAAATATCATAACTATCCTCAATGACTTTAACATTAAAGTTGGGAAAATGACCAAAATTCAATTACCTTTAATTTTACAAATGCAAATTTAAGATGAAGACATAAATGTATCGCTATCAGTAATGACACATGTGGTGAACCATTTCATTCTGCACCAAAAGTACCTGGAAAGGCTTCAGTAACTCCCAATGTTTGGATGGGGAGCTTAGAACAATAGAGATAAATACTAATATCAAAATGAGAGAGAGGAAAATTATGATTTCTTCATTAAGCAAACAATAAAGTTAAAACAAAATATGCAATTTAAACTTCAAAGCACAAAAAGAATTCTTCAAAATATTCTAGACATTTTCATCCCGTAAGTACTCCGTATCAACAATCAACACCACACTTGGAAAATCAGCCACAAGTCAGCTGTTAATGCTGTGTGGATGCAACCACAGATCATTACCTACTTAATTGTGTATATATCTAATAGGCTCATACAGCTCTTTTGGAACAAAGGTTTTATAATGGAGTAGATGATAAATACTGAACTATAGTGCTACCAGGTGCTATAATAATATGAGCAGAATTTATATAGAGAAGTTTAGCCTGTATTAATGCTGTATACTAACGTAGAAAAAAAGATTTAAAATCAGGTTTGTAATAATACAGTTAAAAAAGAAATGCAATGTTTATTACAGGTTGATATTGTGGCATCTTGCTAAAATCCCATAAGTGATACTAAAAACATTAAGCTAAATATAGTTTATTTGGTCAATGAATGCAACTGTCAGTTGACCACAGAAGAAAAGCTATTTACATTGTAAAAATTTAAAGGCATCCAATCTAAAATTTAATGTTGACTCTGAAGAATATCAATTAGATTAATTTATATTTTCTGTCATTTGAAACTAGAGTGTATGAAAGTAAACCTGTATACACAGATACTCTTCTAAATCATTGAACAAAATATGAACAAAAACCAGCAACACTACTCCATCTTCTGGTGACATTTTCCCTTACCTAGATGTATTTCAGCATAAGTGTTTCTAGTGCTGTCACATTTGGAGCATGAGATAGGGTATAAAAGCTGAATAGCTTCTTCCTAAATAGCAAACATGAAACTGTCCAAACATGATAGTTTAGAGAGCAAAAATAAGTATGCCTTAAAAAAAATAAAAGGACAAACTGAACTCATTACATATTAAATTCGCCCTCAGGTAATTAGGCCTCAGGTAATCAGCCCCTAACAAACAGCTTAACATCTACAAAAGGCTGCATGACTTTGTGTGCCTGTTTGAAGCTCTGCTGGAAGCTGAACTGTTGGTCTCAGCTAAGCATCCTCAACACTTCCTTTGAATTTTAGCCAATAGTGCCCTAGGCATGCTTCTAGCACTACTATTAACAAGAAAGCTGTAGTTGAAGCAGCAGTCTTTTTGCCTGACAAGGACACTGTAACAGTCGTTGTGATGTTTCTGATTGTGTACACAGGTAGAGATGTATAGCTTGGATACATAAATTTAATATGAATGTATTTGAGATTATAATTTTTATTAGTTGCATAGTAAATATGTGACTAAGCTTGCCTTTCTGGAACAAATGCTGCTGAGTCAATACCAGACAGTCCCATGATCAGTTTGGCCAAGTCACAGTGGACACTCCAGGGCTAAAGTATCACATTTTTACTCTTCTTCTGCTCCCTGTACCTTAGTCTCAGCTGTTCCCATGTTCAATCTCTTTAGCTAGATTAACAAAAGAAAAGAATGAAGACTCAAATAAAACCAGAAATAAAAGAGGAAACATTAGAACTGATACCACAGAAATACAAAGAATCATAAAAGACTACTGGGAACAATTATATGGCAACAAATTGGATAACTTAGAAGAAATGGATAAATTCCTAGACACATACAAACTACCAAGATAAAAAAAATGAAGAAATGGAAAATCTGAATAGACTAATAATGAGTAAGAAAATTAAATCAAGGCCGGGTGTGGTGGCTCACACCTGTAATCCCAGCACTTTGGGAGGCTGAAGCAGGTGGGATCACAAAGTCAGGAGTTCAAGATCAGCCTGGCCAACATGGTAGAACCCTGTCTCTACTAAATACAAAAATTAGCTGGGCATGGTGGTGCATGCCTGTAATCCCAGCTACTCGGGAGGCTGAGGCAGAAGAATTGCTTGAACCAGGACCTGGGAAGCATAGGTTGCAGTGAACGAGAGCACGCCACTGTACTCCACCCTGAGCTACAAAGGGAGATTCCATCTCAAAAAAAAAAAATAGAAAGAAAGAAAAAGAAAATTAAATAAATAATTTAAAAGTCTCTCATCAAAGGAAAGTCCAGGATCTGATGACTTCACTGCTGAATTCAACTAAAATTTAAAGAAGAACTAATACCAATTCTCAAATTCTTCCAAAAAACTGAAGAGGAGGGAATACTACTAACTCATTTTATGAGACCAACATTACCCTGACACCAAAGTCAGGCAAGGAGGCTACAAGAAAAGAAAATTACAGGCCAATATTCCTGATGCACAAACATGCAAAACTCCTCAACAAAATAATAACAAACTTCAAAAGACCATTCGCCATGATCAAGTGGTACACCACATTAACACAATGGAAAACAAAAATCATATAAACAACTCAATAGATGCAGAGAAAGAATTTAACAAAATTCAACATACTTTCATGATAAAAACCGTTCAACAAATTAGATATAGAAGTAATGTATTTCCTTTTTTTTTTTTTTTTTTAGATGGAGTCTTGCTCTATCACTGAGGCTGGAGTACAGCGGCACAATCTCAGCTCATTACAACCTCCACCTCCCAGGTTCAAGCAATTCTCCTTCCTCAGATTCCCGAGTAGCTGGGATTACAGGCCCACACCACCAAACCTGCTAATTTTTGTATTTTTATTAGAGACAGGGTTTCACCATGTAGGCCAGGCTGGTCTCAGACTCCTGACCTCAACTGATCCACCCACCTCAGCATCCCAAAGTGTTGGGATTACAGGCATGAGCCACTGCGCCTGGCAGAAGGAATGTATTTCAACACAATAAAGGCCATATTTCACAAGCCCACAGTTAACGTTATGCTCAATAGTGAAAAGTTGAAAGCTTTTCTTCTAAGATCAGAAACAAGACAAGCATGCCCACTCTTGCCACTTGTATTCAACATATTACTAGAAGTCCTAGACAGAGCAATGAGACAAGAAAAAGAAATAAAAGGCAGGAAAGAAAGGTAGAAGTTAAATTGTCCCTGTTTGGAAATGACATGATCTTATATGTGGAAAACCCTAAAGACTCAACCAAAAAACTTTTAGAACTAATAAATGAATTCAATAAAGTTGCAGGATACAAATCAACATGCAAAAATCAGTAGCATTTCTATAAACTAACAACAAACTATCTGAAAAAGAAAACAATTCCATTTACAATAGTTACAAAAAATAAAATAAAATGTTTAGGAATAAATTTAACCAAGGAGGTGAGAGTTATATACACTAAAAACTATACATCATAGATGAAAGAAATTGAAGAAGGCACAAATAAATGGAAAGATATCCCATGATCATAAGTCAGAAGAATTAACATTGTTAAAACTGCTGTACTACCCAAAACGACCTACAGATTCAATAAACCCATCAAAATAGCAACAACATTTTTCACAAAAATAGAAAAAAAATCCTAAATTTACATAACACTATAAAAAATTCCATATAGCTAAAGTAATCTGAAGCAAGAAGAACAAAGCAGGAGACATCACACTTCTTAATTTCAAATTATATTACAAAGCTATAGTAATCAAAACAGTATGGTACTGGCAGAAAAACAGATACATAGACCAAAGGAACACAAGAGAAAGACCAAAAATAGACACATACATATACAGTCAACTAATTTTTGACAAAGATGCCAAGAATACACAATGTGGAAAAGAGAGTTTCTTCAGTAAGTGGGGTTGGGAAAACTGAATATCCACATGCCAAAAAATAAATTTATGTTTATCCTACAACATAAACAAAAATTAACTCAAAATGAGTTAAAGCTGGAAACATAAGACCTAAAACCATAAAACTACTATAAGAAAACAAAGAGGAAATGCTGTATGACATTGGTTGTCACAATATATTTTAATATGACACCATAAGCACCAGCAACAAAGGCAAAAAGTCAGGTAGCATGATGCCTCCAGCTTTGTTCTTTTGGCTTAGGATTGTCTTGGCAATGCGGGCTCTTTTTCAGTTCCATATGAACTTTAAAGTAGTTTTTTTCCAGTTCTGTGAAGACAGTCATTGGTAGCTTGATGGGGATGGCATTGAATCTATAAATTACCTTAGGCAGTATGGACATTTTCACATATTGATTATTCCTATCCATGAGCATGGAATGTTCTTCCATTTGTTTGTGTCCTCTTTTATTTCTTTGAGCAGTGGTTTGTAGCTCTCCTTGAAGAGGTCCTTCACATCCCTTCTAAGTTCGATTCCTAGGTATTTTATTCTGTTTGTAGTAATTGTGAATGGAAGTTCACTCATGACTTGGCTCTCTGTTTGTCTGTTATTGGTGTATAGGAATGCTTGTGATTTTTGCACATTGATTTTGTATCCTGAGACTTTGCGGAAGTTGCTTATCAACTTAAGGAGATTTGGGGATGAGATGATGGGGTTTTCTAAATATAAAATCATGTCATCTGTAAACATGGAGAATTTGACTTCCTCTTTTCCTAACTGAATATGCTTTGTTTCTTTCTCTTGCCTGATTGCCTTGGCCACAACTTCCAACACTATGTTGAATAGGAGTGATGAGAGAGGGCAATATTGTCTTGTGCCGGTTTTCAAAGGGAATGAATTCTTCCAGTTTTTGCCCATTCAGTATGATATTGGCTGTGGGCTTGTCATAAATAGCTCTTACTATTTTGAGATATGTTCCATCAATACCTAGATTATTGAGAGTTTCTAGAGTGAAGGGCTTTTGAATTTTGTCAAAGGTCTTTTCTGCATCTATTGAGATAATCATGTGGTTTTCGTCGTTGGTTCTGTTTATATGCTGAATTATGTTTATTGATTTGCATATGTTGAACCAGCCTTGCATCCCAGGGATGAAGACAACTTGATCCTGGTGAATAAGCTTTTTGACGTGCTGCTAGATTCAGCTTGCTAGTATTTTATTGAGGATTTTCACATCGATGTTCATCAGGGATATTGGCCTAAAATTCTCTTTTTTTGTTGTGTCTCTGCCAGGCTTTGGTATCAGGATGATGCTGGCCTCATAACATGAGTTAGGGAGGATTCCCTCTTTTTCTATTGATTGGAATAGTTTCAGAAGGAATGGTACCAGCCTCTCTGAGTACTGTGAATCTGTCTGGTCCTGGACTTTTTTTGGTTGGTATGCTATTAATTATTGCCTCAATTTCAGAGCCTTATTTTGGTCTATTCAGAGATTTAACTTCTTTCTGGTTTCGTCTTGGGAGGGTGTCAGTGTCCAGCAATTTATCCATTTCTTCTAGATTTTCTAGTTTGCCTAGAGATGTTTATAGTATTCTCTGATGGTAGTTTTTATTTCTGTGGGATTGGTGGTGATATCCCCTTTATCATTTTTTATTACATCTCTAAGTAGACATTTTTCTAAGGAAGACATACAAATGGCCAATAGATATATAAAAAGGTGCTCAACATCACTAATCATCAAAGTAATGCAAATCAAAACAAAATAAGATACCACCTCACAGTTGTTTGGATGGCTATTACCAAAAAACAAAAGATAACAAGTGGGCCGGGCGCGGTGGCTCAAGCCTGTAATCCCAGCACTTTGGGAGGCCGAGACGGGCGGATCACGAGTTCAGGAGATCAAGACCATCCTGGCTAACACGGTGAAACCCCGTCTCTACTTAAAAATACAAAAAACTAGTCGGGCGAGGTGGCAGGCGCCTGTAGTCCCAGCTACTCGGGAGGCTGAGGCAGGAGAATGGTGTAAACTCGGGCGGCGGAGCTTGCAGTGAGCTGAGATCCGGCCACTGCACTCCAGCTTGGGCGACAGAGCGAGACTCCGTCTCAAAAAAAAAAAAAAAAAAAAAAAGATAACAAGTGTTGGTGAGTGTGATCATAAATGGGAACACTTGTACAGAAATGGGAACCTTGGTGGGAATGTAAATTGGTATAGCCACTATGCACAGTAGTATGAAGGTTCCTAAAATATATTTAAAAAATAGAACTACTATATGATCCAGCAACCCCACTTCTGAGTATATATCCAAAGGAAATGAAATCAGTATTTTAAGAGATATCTGCACTTTCATGTTCATTGCAGCATTATTCATGATAGTCAAGATATAGAAACAACCTAAGTGCCTAGGATATACTTTAAAGGTTTAGAGGACACAGGATTCTAGAAATTGTCAATAAATCAAAATTCCATTACAGTAGAAAACTACAAAATTATGCACTTTCTGTATTATTTGTGTATCCATGATAAAGTGGTGGAACCATATGATGCTTATAAGTCCTTCCTTTGTCTACAGCATTGTAATATTATTGCATTTTATTCTTTTTTTAAAAAAAAGGCACCACTGAATTATTTTCACTTACTGGCACCTCAATGCCTAATACAGTATATTCATATGTATAGATAAATGTTAAAAGTATCTTTGTTGTTCCTGCAGTTTAATATGAATTTCCTGGATTATTCCGTAGTCCGGATGCAACAAGGTTCCTACAGACTCAAGAAAGTCCATACCCTTTCTGGTACTCCTTTCATCCTGGTAGAAAATTCTATTCTACTTCAGATTCCTAGGGCTCAATCTGAAAGAGCAGAACTCCCACCTGGAGGGCAAGCATAATCAGAAAGAAGTGGACTTCACTGAAAAGTCAATTGTGCTGCAGCCCCATTTCAGTCCTTTGTTGTACATTTCTGTGAACACTCAAAGAAGTTCACTCCTTTCTTCTTGAGTAGGAAAGTGGAAATGTAGAGTGGCTGGAGGCTTGCGTTTTAGAGAAGACTCCACCCACATCTTTTATTAAGGGGACTCTGAGGGACTCCTCTATTCCATATGTCCCTGGAAAGAGGAGAGAGTGTCACTATTCAACCACCTGGCAAGGGTCCAGTAAAGAAAATGCACCTCAAGACACAGGATATAGCAGAAGTATGTTTTTCCTGGAGAGAATGGGGCTCACTTCCACAAAGGCTGCCATCAGAGTCTCTCATTATAGCCATATATAAGCAAGGCCTCCCAATCCATTAACCCCAATGAAATAAACTGAATGCCCTGGCTTTGTTTTAACATTAGAAGAGATTTCTGCAACCAGTCCAATCTCAGGATCATGCAGCTTTTCAAACAGGAAAAGAATGCTTTTCATACCATAGGTCTTCTCTTGGTTTCAGGATACAAACAAGATACCAAGAATCAACAGAGGGCTCACCAAAGAACCAAAGGTTATGAGAACACATCATTTCCTATTGTTGTCCGAACTCTGTCATTAGCAAAGTATGCGGCCTTGTACAAGATATTTAATCTCTTTGCACCTCATTTTTCTCATCTTTAAAATAAAATATGTGGGGCTGGGCACAGTAGTTCACCCCTGTATTCCTAGCACTTTGGGAGGCTGAGATGGGTGAATCGAGTTTGAGACCAGCTTGGGCAACATGGCAAAATCCTGTCTCTACTAAAAATACAAAAAAACCAACCAGGCATGGTGGTGGACGCCTGTAATTCCAGCTACCTGGGAGGCTGAGGCAAGAGAATCAATTGAAGCCAGGAGGCAGAGGTTGCAGTGAGCTGAGATTGTGCCACTGCACTCCAGCCTGGGTGACAAAGCAAGAATGTCTCAAAAATAAAAATAAAATAAAATAAAACAGTTAGGTTAGATGAATTCAAAAGATTCTTTACTTGGTTTAAGGTTCTCTACTATAGCATACCCTCTGTAGCTTGCATCTTAAACCACCAAAGGTCATAATCTTAGTACTGAAAGATTACCTTCTTTTCATGCACAGATCACTTTCAAAGTGCAAAACAGACTAGAGAAGACATTTTCAGAGGTAACTTGTCTATTATTTCTCCTCAATACCAACTTTTATTGACAACCTTAGGTATGTCAATAAAAGACATGTACAAATAAGCACCATATTGATGCAAACACTGAAGTTTATTTTTGTTTTTGTTGTTGTTGTTGTTTTGCCATCTCTGGAATTCCTATCAGCATTGTAAATTTTGAAATAACCCATAACAAAGAATTAACTATTTCAATAAACATTCTCCACTATAAAGTAGCTATAAGCTGCCCACAAGGCAAACTATTGTATAGCAAACAACCATGTAAAACTTAATAAATCTTCTCTGGTGCATGAAAATCAGCTAACGCTTGACTCAACAGCTTTCTACCTAAGTGCCACCAATAAACTGAGCCCCAGAGACAACAGATGGAAACAGAATAGCAAACCTTAGGAATTAAAAGATGTCTCTATAATGTTTTTACTTTGCTAATTTAATAGAAGACACTTAGTTGTCATGACCATTAACTATCCAGTGTGGAAATCAAATTTTGGAAGGAGGACAAATGTATAATATACATCATTTTAATCATTCATTTTAAAATAAAGGCAAGTTTCTTTTTTTTTTTTTTTTTTTTTTTTTGAGACGGAGTCTCGCTCTGTCGCCGAGGCTGGAGTGCAGTGGCGCGATCTCGGCTCACTGCAAGCTCCGCCTCCCGGATTCACGCCATTCTTCTGCCTCAGCCTCCCGAGTAGCTGGGACTACAGGCGCCCACAACCGCGCCCGGCTAATTTTTTGTATTTTTAGTAGAGACAGGGTTTCACCGTGGTCTCGATCTCCTGACCTTGTGATCCGCCCGCCTCGGCCTCCCAAAGTGCTGGGATTACAGGCGTGAGCCACCGCGCCCGGCCGCAAGCTTCTTACATTAAAAAATCCACATGTTTTTTTTCTTTAGACTGTAACTATAGAAAAACAAATCACCCTATAAAGATCTGTAGTTTATGAAGCAGTGAAAATGGTCAAATGGTTATTGCAGTAAGCTAGAAATTAGGAAATGTGAATATTAATTCTAAATTTGTTACTGACTCAGGATGACCTTGCATGATGCATCCAACCTTCTTTTCTCTGTATCAGAAAACTAAAGAATAAATGTAACATCACATTCTTTTTTCCTTTGGGACAAACAACTGTGTACAATTGAATAAAAATGAAATTGTATATGTAGTGGCTAGAATAAAATATGTTTGGGTTGGTTTGAACTTAGCACAGTGTTTAATAATTCAACATTTTTTATACTTGTGCAATAAATTTTTAAATGATGTCTGAAATGCTTTGAAATCTTCAGAAACAGGTTTATAAATGGCATAAATAATCATTTTATTTGATCTGGCAAATAAGATATAGAATACCACCTAAAATATACCTGAATATTTTAATATAGCAGTCCTTGGTTCACTTACCCTTAAAAGAAATAATTCAATCAGAATTCTTTCAAGACAGTTAGATTAATTACAGAAGAAGGAAAAAAAGAATCTCCCCCCAATTGAGCAATTAACATGCTTCATCTTACAAAGGCCACTGAAGTTAATCCATGGCTATAGAACTATTGCTCTAGAAACTTAGCACCTCCCCTTAGTACTCACTGAGTCCAGCTCCCACTTACACCCTTTCTTAGACTGCATCTAAACAATTCCAGATACATATGTTCTTTTTTATTTTATTGATTTATTTATTTTTCGAGATGGAGTTTTGCTCTTGTCACCCAGGCTTGAGTGCAATGGTGTGATCTCGGCTCACTGCAAACTCTGCCTGGGTTCAAGCGATTCTCCTGCCTCAGCCTCCCAAGTAGCTGCGATTACAGTCACCCGCCAACATGCCCAGCTAATTTTTTGTATTTTTAATAGAGACGGGGTTTCTCCATGTTGGTCAGGTTGGTCTTTATTTTTAAAGGTCTTAAAGAAAATATATTTACAACTCCGTTTTAATGTTAGCCCCAGTGGAAAGTTAGTCCCTACCTTATAAGGTCCTTACAGATAAGCAATTCCCAGTGCAATATTATTCTAGCTGATTCATTACATTTTTCTTGCTAAGCAAGTCCTTACATGGTTGAAGGACACTATTGGAATTCATCAACTTTTTCTTCTCTATATGCTATAGTACAACTGCAAGCCTAGCACTATTTAGTTTCATTTTCTAAGCACTTCTTCCATAGGATCCCTACATTGTTGTCTTGTATCCTCAGAGTTCTCAAGTTCCCAGGGTAAGCCTAAGAGTATTTTCTATGTGGTCAGTCATTCTCTATCTAGAATTTTATTTTTTTGTTTTGAAATATTTGATTGACAAAGATTGAATATATTCAAAGTGTGCAACAAGATGATTTGAGAGATATATACACATTGCATAATGATTACCACAATCAAATTAACACATCTATCATCACTCATGCTGTTTATTAGGTCCTGAGAACTTGTTCATCTTATAAGTGAAAATGTGTACCCTTTGATCAATATCTAGTGATTTCCTCCACCCACCAATGCCTGGAAACCACCCCTCTACTCTCTGCCTCTCTGAGTTTGACATTTTTAGATTCCACATATAAGTAAGACCATACAGTATGTATATTTCTGTGTCTGGATTATTTTGCCTAGCAAAATGTCTTCCAGGTTCAACCACGCTATTGCAAAGGCAGGATTTCCTTCCTTTTTAAGGCTAAATAATATTTCATTGCATATATGTATACCACATTTTCGTTATTCATCTGTCAATAGACACTTAGGTTGTTTCCATATCTTGGCTGTTGTGAATAATGCTGCAATGAATGTGGGGGTGCAGCTATCTCTTCAAGATACTGATTCCATTTTCTTTGGATATATACCCAAAAGTAAGATTGACAGGTCTTATGATAGCTCTATTTTATATTTTTTAGCAACCTCTATACTTTTTCTGAAATGACTATACCAATTTACATTCCCAACAATGTGCAAAGGTTTCCTTTTCTCCACATCATCACCAACTCCTGTTATCTCTTGTCTTGTACACCTGTTAGGATGGCTATCATTAAAAAGATAAGAGATAACAAGTAGAATTTTATTTTTCAATAGAAGAATGTTAACCCTCAGTCATTTTTATCAAATAAATTTTATCTAACTTATTTCTATTTTTTTCTTTTATATAAAAGATTTTTTAAATTCAATTTTTATCCCAAGGTATTATGTACCCTTCTGGCTTTGAAATTATCTAAAAGGGGTCACACACCCAATTTAGTAAAAGAAAAAAAAGCAGTTGTTCACTCCTGAGCATCATCACTAACAAAGTATCATGTGCTGAACAATACCTGGAAGCATAAGGGAAGTCTGGGTATATAGAATGTAATTATTAACCTGAATTGGATGTTAGCCAGAACACTGGACCCACTTCCCCCAGCAGATTGTCATAGTACAAGTCCTCAGTACATTAACTGCCCATCAAGAGACACCACCTTAGAAACATATTAGAACCAAATGTTGCAGCTCCCTTCTCAAGAGGTGTCAACATGTTCTTTTTGTTACATAGATCACCAACTGCTAGACTATGTATGTCCAAAAACATTCTATGCCATATGTTCAGAACAGTGCTGGACCCTATGTACAGCACAGAAGTATACAAAATAAAGAACATATCCATATCCCTTATGGAACTTACAACCTATTTAAGAAAATGGACAAAACATTATAATAGCTACCAGTTATACTAAACACATATCAGGTGCAATGTTAAGTCCTTTATACATATTTTATAGGACTTACTTTATACTTGATATATTGTTTCCTCAAAACAAGCTGTTTAAGTTAGGGGTTATTTTTCTGATGCTTTTTAAAAAGAAACTCAGGTGCCCAGTACAAACAGTCTAACCAGGTTTGGGTAACTACAAAGCTCACACTCTAATCACTGTACGACATAGATTCTCAATGAGTATATCATCAATCAGATGCTAAAATGTATGACACAGATAAAAGCTAAGAATGGCAAAGAGTGAAGAGTTAACATATTGACTAGAGGTCACAGGAGGAGGTGATACGAGGGAGGCTAGACTTCAGTTTGACTTTAAAGAATGATTTAAGTACATAAAATCAAAGGGGCTGTATATTCTAAATACCAAGTTATATAAACCTTGTGGACAGGTCAGAAGGCAAGAATAGCATGCCGGGAGGAGAGAGACAAGAATCAGATATGTGATGTGTTTCAACATGCATGTAGGTCTGAAGTGCAATAATTTAATTTTACTTATTTTTGTATCAATGTGTAAATGTGCTTTAGTCTATATAATATTCAACTCAATAATGTCAACTTTATTTTATATCAAAAGACTTCAGAAGCCTCTGGAAATGGATGTGTTTTATAATGTTATTATAAGTTTTAAGGGTAGATAAAGAGAGGAATGAATTACATTCGAGTCCACATTATCAAACCTTATTTTGTTTTACTCCACAAAATGAAAGCTCTAAAGAAAGCTCTTGATTTACAAGCACTCAAATTAATACATAAATCTGGGATCAATGTAATAACTGGAACTTGCTATTACCATTCCTATGTCACACCAACTAGAAGGATGAAAACCAAGCAGTTCAAGAAGATAAACTCCAAGACTGTACCTGCCTTTTGATAGTAAGAACCAAAAGAGTGTCTAGATTCTCCAGTTAATCCTGCTTTGTCATCTGTTTACTTCAGGCTGACTCCTCCCGGTAAATCCACCACCTCACGTATCACAACCTCCTCTCTCACCTTTTCCAATCAAAGCTATTTCAACATTAGTCTTTCTGAAAGTAGGAAAATGTAGAGATGCTTGTACCCAAGGAATAGCTGATGCACCGGCACTCCTCTTTTAAATAAATAAATGCTAAGTTCATACCTAGGAAAGAAAACACAGTAACCTCAGAAAAACAGAGGTGAGAGAACGGAGCAAAGCACTCCAGTAGTCTATCTTGTGCCGAGAAAGAAATCTCTCAAAAATCTCTCAAAAATGTTAAAAATATCATAGAAGGGGACAGAAAATAAAACCTAATGGATGACTCCAATAAAATAATTATAGTCAATTCATTGGAAATCCATAATTCAGAGTTAACACTGGCATTTTCTGTTTCTTTTAAAAAATGGATAGAAGAATAAAATGTGTTAGGAGAAAACCTCAATAATACATAGGGGCAAGGTACAATCTCTCAGCCCGTGGTATCCAGGAAGCGAAAGGCTTATGCTCTTTTGAATTTTAAAAATGTAGCAAAACACATTGATTTTAATTGCCTATAATCTGAGGTCAAACCTTTTGGCATGGTTCTTTGTTCATAGCAACACCACCACCAATAATATTTACTGAGGATTTGCCATGAGTCAGATACTGTTGTGAGCACTGGAGAGGATACAGCATTAAAGGTGACAGACGAGGCCCTGTCCTTATGGAGCTTATGTTCTGTCCCAATGCGGAATGACAAATATGGTTGGACCAGGGAACAAACCATGACTAATTCTCTAACACAAAGAATACTGTCTTATAAAGAGGAAACTTTCTTGCTAAATTGGCAATTTTACAGAGATCTGAATCTTTTCTATTAGAAGAAAAACACTTTCTGGTGTGTGCTTAATCAGGTTTTGGAGCTTCAAAGGAATAGAATGAGAGATAAAAGACAAATCCCACCAAGCTAGAGAAGAGCTGATGTTCTGACCCTTTGACCCTGCCCATCAAGAAGACATAACACTCCAGGTTTGAAGTCAGACTTGATTTAGATTTGAAGCCCAGTTTCATGCCTTATTAGCTCCATGACCTTAGGCATGTTACTTAACTTCCTTAACAGTTTTCTCATCTGTAAAATGGTGCTAATAAAAGCCAGCTCACTGTATTGTTATAAGCATTTAAAGATTTCATTCATAAATGTTTAAATCATACCACGTGGCATATGCATTTCATTTAATAAATAGTATAGATGATTTATATATGCATATATATATACACACACTCCATATGCTCATCTTTTCTTTACGCACATATAATTTACCCACCTATCCTCAATGCCATTCTCCCAGAGTTCTACCCTTCTGCCCTTGAGGTATTTACCTTCTTCCAAATTCACAATTAGCTAGTAAAAGAATCCAATCACTGAAAATGTGTTAATGAGAAAGGATAACAGAAGAGTACAGTGACTACTGCCTGCCAGCTCAAAGACCCCTCCGTGGAAGGTTTCGGAAACAAAACTGTACTAAAAGTTGCATAGGCCAGAGGAGTGACTCTGGTGTGAATGCTAAGCAGCATCCTCTGGGGGTTTGTTGTAGTAGCACTCAGTAACCATCAAGTGCTAATACCGAGACCCTCATTAATTTTTAAAAAAAACAAAATTTAAATGGACATTGTATCCTTTTTCATGTAAATTAATGTATGTGCAAAAGTAATGTATTTGTCCTGGAACATTCTATAAAATAAATATAACCCCTAGGAAAACAGGACCATAGAAAGGTTAAATGTCCATGTAACATCTGTGATAGAGCAATACCTAGAACACAATTCTCTTTTTGGCCCAATAATTCTAGACCATATCATGTTGACTTCATGAGATTTAACTAAGTATAGAAAGTTCCGCGTTGAAAACCTTCATCCAAAAGGATCCAAAGCTTGTGAATTAGGCAATGGCAAGAATGCCAAGCCCTTTGCTACGCTAAGAGGAAAGTCTCTCAAGTGATCGACTCGATGCCTGGCCATGCAAGTCAGACATTTAGTCATTTTTCTAGACGCTATCCATCATGGAGCACATTCCCCAATTTCATGCAACCTCATTTAAACGTCTAACTGCCTATTCTGATCAGAATAAACCTTTGGTGGAAGTAAAAGCTTGACAATGCTGACACCTAGTGGCTGTGAAGAAACTGGAGCAGATCCAGTCTAGGAAGAGTAGCGAGCTACTGTGGTAGTGTCTACAAAACACACAGCATTTAATCATGATGAATATTCGGTTATAAAGTACAAATTCTAAAACAAACTCTATAAAAGTTTATTTCAGCTCTCTATTTATCTTGGGGCCTACAAAAGGAGGCAATAAAAACCGTGCATTTGAAAAGCAAATTTTCCTTCTATCTTCCACACTTAGCAAATTACTCATCTTCAAAGGTCAAACAAAACTAAAGATCGATTCACATTTTGGCATATTTATGACTATTTTCCTTAATATTGCATGTATACCCACAACCTTATCCTAGTCTTAAGGTGATTTTTCTCCCCAGGTCAAATATAAAAGCCAACTGGCCAAGCCATTATAGAGATTTCCTTTATGCCGCTGAAGTGTCCCTAGTCAAAGGGTAGCTGGATTTTCACAAACCAGCAGGAATTTTTTTTAAGCGAGGTATAAGGACACATGTGGAAACCCCTAAAGTATACATCTAAAAGCAAGGACCACATTGAACACTGTGGGAAGCCATATGAACACAGCAGATCAGCACAACACAACCTGTTTCTGCTCTAACCATTAGAAGATAAGTTTCCTCAGACCCACCTGCACCTGTGACAGGCAGGATGGCAGGAAGCCTAAAGTGTTCATCTCCTCCACCAAGGAGAGCTCTGACCCCTACCTGCTGACGTTTGAAGGCTAAATAATCCAAATTTTCCAGCTCCTTCCCAAGCTTCTGGTAGGTTTTCTGGAGGTCGGATTTGTTGGCAACATTTTTGAGAGACTCAAATGTCCTTTGAAACTGAAATTGAAAACAAAAGCAGATCATTAGGATAGCAGCAGATTTTTCTCAAATTCTCAACTCGCTAACACAAAGAGTTGATAATGAGCCTCAGTTTCTCCCATTCATACTACAGTGATAACAAATGCTAGCTAATTATCTTCCAATGAAATAATTAGGGACACACAAAGAGTTATAAACCGTATTCTAAGTATAATCAACATTATTGCATGCATGAGAAGCCTGTTTAGTCTTCATTCTAACAAAAAAGCATACTTCGTTTAAAAAAATAAAAAAGAAAGTTCATCTTTTAAGATACACTTCTGCTTTTAAATTTTTTAAAAAGCACAGTGAATGTATAATTTCAAATCATAATAAGGAAGCATTAAAGAGTGCTCACATTTCAATCATAGAAACAAACAAATTTATGAAAATGTAGTTGCTTACATGATATTTTGCTATAATGGCATGGGATCTGGCTTGCCTCTATAATAATATCTATGCAGAATAGGTTACCCAACAAACTTCAGCAAGGAAGATCTCTCAGAGCTTGTATTTTGAGAAGGAAGGAAAACAACATTTTGATGATCAAAGCATATGTGGCATGTTCAGCAAACATTTATTCATTTCTGCTCTATAACACAGATGAGCTATGAGCAGAAAGAGAGTTCTGATCAGTTCTGCTGAATCAGAATGCTCCCATTCTTTTTAAATCAGGTACTAGATAAATACAAAGGTGAAAAATTGCAACAAACTACAGAATGCTGTCTGCAACTAATAATTAATTAAGCAAAGGAAGCTCACAAGAAATTGGATTCTTGGTTTATTTTAGTAAATTAGAACATACTTTGGAGGGTTAGTGACTGAAAATGTCAAGTAATGTAATTTGCAAGACATTTGCATTTGCTCTCTCTTTATGTCATTTATTTCCCATATTCTCACTCTGTGCCATTAGACAGATTTCTCCAGATAGAGACTTGACCATCTTAAACACACCAGAACTCCACTGTGACTATATGCCATGAGACAGGCTAATAAGATTTTATAGAATATAATTAAGTTTCCAGGGAAATTATTTGACCCTTCCTATATCAAACTCTATGAAATAAATCATATTAAAATGGCATTCTACTGAATTAAATCCCTAATATCAAGAAAGTAACATGTTTATCTCAATCCAAGGTGACAGAGGGAAAAGAAACGGGAAATAACAGTGCTAAGATTCCATGACAGGACATTAAATTAAATTCAACAAATAATCATTTAGAACCTATATGCACAAGGCACTATGAATATAAAAGACATTTCCTGCCCTGAAGGAACTTAGACCATTGGAGAAACTAGACATGAAATTCGGAAATGAGATGGACACTGACACTTACTGAGTGCCTGCTCAGCCCCAGGTACTTTATGCTTTCCAATTGAATCTTCACAAGAACCACAAGAGTTCCTATTTCTCTTCTCATTCTACAATTGAGTAAACTGGGTTTCAGAAAGTTTGATTGAACTGGGTTTCTATTACAACGTTCATGTTCTTTCTACTCTATCCTTAACTCTAACACAGGCAAGGTAGTAAAGAGAATGCAAAAAAAAGAGATAAAGGTAACATTGCTGAAAACTCAGAAAACTCACTGATATTGACTAAGGGACTCAGACCACATAGAAGACGTAAGAGAATTTGAATTGGGCCCCAAAGGACAGGAAGTCTTTTAAGAGTCTCACATGGAAACCAATTCTACCCAACACTTCAAACACAGCCAAAATCAGTTCATTTTCCCCACTTATAACAATAAACAAATTTCTTTCAACGTAATTTTAATGACCTTTATATGAAATATTTATCGTATTGTATAATCATTTCTATGCCTTGCCCATTTCTTGGTTCATTCTCACTATGTTCAAATCAAAATAAAACCTTATTTAAGATTCTAAAATATTTAAGTAATTTTATCTATGATTTAAATAATACAAGCTATTTCACTGACAAATCCATTTAACTCTAAAGCATGTTTTAGCCCCCGCACTTTGTCTTCCCTAAGAAATATTACCTCTACTTCTTAAATATTTCTTCTTCATATTTATCTCTGTGAACATTATACAGCTCCAAATGGGAACTTTAGAGCAAACACACTTGTAAAGAGTGTTCAAAAAACACAAAAAACCAACACTTCCCAGTAATATGCCCATGGCCAAAGAAGTAATGGAGAAAATCCAGTAACAATACATCATCACAAGAATATTTTAACTAAAGGTCGGAGTTTGTATAATATGGAGAGTTCAGCTTGAACTTTCGTTATCAGGAATTACATCCTCCATTTATTGATAATAAAGAGTTCAAAATACTGTAAAACCATGATAATTTCATTCATTTAAGCAGTTTTTTTGCTTACAAAAGCAATTAATTGTCAAGGAGAGGTCATATGAAACCTGTGGTGTAGCTCTGGCTTAGCTCCCTATTGAACACACCCCATCCCCACCTGCACACATTTACACTTAAAGATGCTAAAGAGTGAAAGCAATAATCTTACTTTGCAAATGATGCTGAAGTACGGAAGATAAAAGTTAGGTTGAGGCCTAGATTTTAAAGAGCATTCACTTGACTTGAACATTTTTTTAACAGGCCACAATGGTTAATCATTGAAACAAACCTCCAAGATTTTCTATATTTGTGCAGTACATGATAATTTTTTTATATTGATTATTTCTCCAAATAAATGATCTCCCGGTTAGAGACAAGTTGGGGAAAGGAAGCACAATTAATTCAAGAGATTTTTAATACTCCTGGATTTTACTTATTCAAAGTTTTGAGTGGGAATTTAAAATGAGCCAAAAACCCCAGAATAATTTGTTGAACCTTGAATTTTTCCTGTGTGCTTTTTTTTAACTCATTATAAACCAAACTCAAACTTTAAAAAGCTCAGTGAATTAGACTAAACCCAAAACAAACCTTGGACATACAAGATAAGAATGGGTAGAGAAAAACAATATCCCTAAACCCAACACTTACTGGGAAAGTAAGCACTGTCAACACTCCCAGAGTGTGTTTTCTCATCAAATTATTTCTGCTCAGAAATAATAATAGTAACCCATCAAATAAAACAGCAGAAACTATAATTGTTCATCTCACATTAAAATAGCTGACAAATTGTTTTGCAAGAAAGAGAAGCATAGAAAAGGCAACAGGGAAATGTCTACTTTGTCTCAGCAGTCCCTTTTCCCAGATACATTTTTTTCTCCTTTTTCCTGACAATACATATATAAATAAATCTAAGCCAATGTTCTATACAAATTATGCATCGAATGAGTTCATGTAAATTATGTAGATTCATGGAGTAATTTGAGAAAGACACGAAGAAATAGGCTGAAACAGCAGGAAAAAAAAATGCAGCCAAGGCTCTGGCAAACAAAGTTTTCCTCGCCCTCAATGCCAACGCCCTGGCTTCCTTTCGTAATCAGATCGATTGATTCAAATAACTCTAAAGCTCCAGCAGCCTACTAATTCCCGTAATTTAAAAACATCAAGTAGGATTGCTCCAAAACAAGAGCTAGCTCCACAGTCATCATTTTCTTCTTATTTAGTATTTCATGCATTTATACAAGGTGCTGGATGCTACCCGTAGCATGAAAAGAAATCCCATACTCGCAGCAATATGTGTACAAAAGGGTATCCAAGAAGTGCCTGATGGAAAGCATTATATCACCAAGTGTGATCTTAGTGTCCCTAAATTGTCTGTTTGAAACAATGCGAAAAGTTTCTAGAGACTAAAGCAAAAGGAAACAATAGTCAAAGAAATAATATATTGATCCTCTATAAATATTAATACTTAGAGTAAAAAGAAATTGTTTTAAGCATAAGAAATGGCTAATCTACCTTACTTAAATATGGCAACCACAGAACAATCAAAAATAAAGTATTACAGAGAAAGAAATTACTTAATGTTTCTGAACTTAATCCATTGACTTTCATACATATTTTCCAAATGAACTTACAAGATGATAATACCACTCGTTAAAAGGAAGTTTACAACTGAAGCAGAAAATTAAAGCTCACACACATACCTCAAATGATTTTTTTTTTTTTTTTTTTGGCTGTAAGGAATGATTATAAAAGTTAAGAACATAGGGCAAAACTGGGCTTGAGATCTAAATTAGAAACAGTTCTATGTAGGTGAAGGCACACTGGTCTTGAGGTCTGAGGTTCAAGTCCTTGCTATGTCATTTTAAAACTGCATCACTTTGGACAAGTTATTACTATTTCAATTTTGATTGTGTTATCTATAACACAGGACAAACTGTCTTTGCCTGCCTACTTCATTCAGTTGTTGTGAAATCAGTTGAGGAAAAATAAAAGACATTCATTCAACAAACATTTCTCAATGAGCAACATACCAGACATGTAAGAAACAGAGGAAAACAAAAGAGAAACAACTCTTACCCTAACAGGTTTTGCAATCTAGCTTTATAGGTTACTGCTTTATAAACTTACAAGTTCCATAAAATTGAAAAGACCATTGTCATTAAGCTCATGACACCTTTCAGTAGTGAACAAGGACTGAACAAAAGGGTCATTCAATAATTGTTTCTAGAACAGCATCACTGTGCAAAGCACTGGGCTTGACACTGTGAGAAACATCAAATTTATGGTGAGGCATGGTTGGAAAAATGACGAAATCATTGATGCTTTATGAAAAGTTTGGCCAGGCGCAGTGGCTCATGCCTGTAATCCCAGTACTTTGGAAGGCCAAGGCTGACAGATCACTTGAGGTCAGGAGTTCGAGACCAGCCTGGCCAACATGGTGAAATACCATCTCTATTAAAAATACAAAAATTAGCCAGGTATGGTGGCATGCGCCTGTAATCCCAGTTACTTGGGAGACTGAGGCAAGAGAATTGCTTGAGCCCAGGAGACAGTGGTTGCAGTGAGCCGAGATCGCACCACTGCACTCCAGCCTGGGTGACAGAACAAGACCACATCAAAAAAAAAAAAAGGTTATGGGCAATGCCCCCAAAGAAATCAGCAGTTTACAAATGGATAACCCATTTTGAGAAGGGTCAAGATGATGTTGAAGACAAAACCCACAGCAGCAGACCATCCACATCAATTTGTAAGGAAAAACTTAATCTTGTTTATGCCCTAATTGAAGAGGACAAACAATTAACACCAGAAGCAATAGCCAACATTATAGACATCTGTACTGGTTCAGCTTATACAACTCTGACTGAAAATTTTAAGTTGAGCAAATTTCGCCTGGATGAATGCCTAAATTGTTGCACACAGATCAGTTGCAGATAAGACCAGAGTTTTCACTGAAATATTTTAACAATTTTAATTTCATCAAGCTCTTTAAGTATTCCTTTTGAGAAATGTAACAAAAGACGAACGTGGATTTACCAGTATGATCCTGAAGACTGAGCACAATCAAAGCAATACCTACCAAAAGGTGGAAGTGGCCCTGTCAATGCAAAAGCAAGCCAGTCAAGAGACCAAAGATCATGGCAATCATTTTTTAAGATGCTCAAAGAATTTTGCTTGTTGATTATCTGGAAGACCACGGAATGATAGTATCTGATTATTGTGAGGGTGTTTTGAGAAAGCTAGCCAAAACTTTAGCAGAAAAACACCGGGAAAGCTTCACCAGAGTCCTTCTCTACCACAAAGCTCCTGCTCATTCTGCTCATTCCTCTCATCAAACAAAGGCAATCATTTAAGTTTCAATATAAAATCATGAGGTATCCACCTTACAGTCCTGGTTTGGCTCCTTCTGACTTCTTTTTGTTTCCAAATCTCAAAAAATATTTAAAGGGCATTCATATTTCTTCAGTTAATAATGTAAAAAAGACTGCATTGGCACAGTTAAATTCCAGGACATTCAGTTCTTCAGGGATGAACTAAGTGGCCAGTATCATTATTTACAAAAGTGTCTTCAACTTGATGGAGCTTATGATGAGAAACAAAGTTCATATTTTTTATTTTTTTCTTTTAATTCCATTTTTCTATGAACTTTGTGAAGTCCCCTCATCATTACCCTGCTTAAAATTCTTTAATGGTTTCCCCTTAGCTTTCAGACTATAGTTCAAACTTTGCAACTTAGCACATAGACCTTTCAAATTGGGTCTGTGCCTACCTTTCCAGCTTCAACTCTTGTTCCTCCCACACAGTTTACCCTTCATCTCAGCCATTCAGGACTATTACAAGTCTTTCAGCATACATCCTCCTCTGCAGGTAAAACGCCCTCTGCCCCACAACCTTCTTTCTCTAGTCAACTCTCCAAACTCAGCCACATAGTATTCATTCAACATACCCTCTCTTAATACAATTCCCACCTCCATAACACTTTGTACCAACCTCTACCATAATAACATATTGTTAATTTACTTTTTATCTAGTCTGTAAATTCCAGGAGAGCAGGATCATTATAGTATTTTTAGAAATTTGAATCCCTAGCACATACTAGAGTGATGGTGACTGCCACAAAGTAAGCACACAAAAATAATGATTTGCTGAGGTGATTAATTAATTAATCAAATCAGAGATAACTGGAAAGGTGCTGATTCTTTCTTTAAAAATAAAAATTTTACATGGTTTAAATTTGTATTGTCAAAGGTCATAAAATTTCAATTAAACAGGAGGAATAATCTCAAGAGATCTATTGTACATCATGGTGACTGCAGTTAATACCAATAAATTATATATATGAAAATTGCTAGAGTAAATTTAAGTGTTCTCACTACCAAAAAATTGATAAGTATAAAAGGTAATGCATATATGTTAAATAGCTTGAGCTAGTCATTCCAGAATGTATACATATATTAAAACATCATGTTATATACTATAAATGTATATAATTTTTACTTGTCAAAATAGGGGGATATAGAATGGATAGTTAATGGATATAAAAATAAAGTTAGATGGAAAAAAAATCTGGTGTTTGGTAGCACAATATAAAAACCATAGTTAACAATAATTTATCACATATTTCAAAGTAACTAAAAGAGTGGAATCAGAATGTTCCTAACACAAAGAAATGATAAATGCTTGAGATGATGGATATTCCAATTACCCTGATTTTATCATTACACATTATATGCTTTTATCAAAATATCACATGTACCCCATAAATAAGTACAACTATTATGTATCCATATTAATTAAAAATAAAATTTAAAAAATATATATGTTTGAAAAAAATTTTCTTCTTCCCTAAAATTTCCAATAGGAAATTCATGACAAATCAAAAGCAAGTGTGACATATTTGTCTCTATTTCTTATTTCTCCTCTTATATCTTGATGTGGTTTGGCTGTGTTCCCACACAAATCTCATCTTGAATTATGACTCCCACAATTCCCACATGTCATGGGAGGAACCCAGTGGGAGGTGATTGAATTATGGGGGCGGGTCTTTCCTGCACTGTTCTCCTGATAGCAAATGAGTGTCACGAGATCTGATGGTTTTAAAAACGGGAGTTTCCCTACATAAGCTCACTCATTGACTGCCATCATTCACATCAGATGCGACTTGCTCCTCCTTGCCTTCCACCAGGATTGTGCAGCCTCCCCAGCAAGGTGGAACTGTAAATCCATTAAACCTCTTTCTCTTGTAAATTTCCCAGTCTCAGGTATGTCTTTATCAGCAGCATGAAAACAGACTAATACAGTAAATTGGTACCAGTAGAGTGGGGTACTGCTGTAGATACCTGAAAATATGGAAGCAACTTGGGAACTGGGTAACAGGCAGGGGTTGGAACATTTTGGAGGGCTCAGAAGAAGACATGAAAATGTGGGAAGGTTTGGAACTTCCTAGAGACTTGTTGAATGACTTTGCCCAAAATGCTGATATGCATATGGGCAATAAAGCCCAGGCTGAGGTGGTCTCAGCAGGAAATGAGGAACTTGTTGGGAACTGGAGCAAAGGTGACTCTTGTTATGTTTTAGCAAAGAGACTGGTGGCATTTTGCCCCTGCCCTAGAGATTTGTGGAACTTTGAACTTGAGAGCAATGATTTACAGTATCTGGTTTAAGAAACTTCTAAGCAGCAAAGCATTCAAGAGGTGACTTGGGTACTGTTAAAGGTATTCAGTTTTATAAGGGAAGCAGAGCATAAAGTTTGGAAAATTTGCAACCTGACAATGTGATAGAAAAGAAAATCACATTTTCTGAGGAAAAATTCAAGCCAGCTGCAGAAATTTGCATAAGTAATGAGGAGCCAAATGTTAATCCCCAAGACAATGGGGAAAATGTCTCCAGGGCATGTCAGAGGCCTTCACAGCAGCCCCTCCCATCACAGGCCAGGAAGCCTAAGAGGAAAAAGCAGTTTCCTGGGCCAAGCCCAAGGTCCCCGTGCTGTGTGAAGCCTAGGGACTTGAGTCCTTTGTCCCAGGGTTCCAGCCATGGCTGAAAGGGGCCAATGTTAAGCTCAGGCCGTGGCTTCAGAAGGCAACTTCTGAAGCCTTGCCAGCTTCCATGTGGTGCTGAGCCTGTAAGTGCACAGAAGTCAAAAATTGAGGTTTGGGAACCTCTGTCTAGATTTCAGAGGATTTATGGAAATGCTTGGATGTCCAGGTAGAAGTTTGCTGCAGGGGCAGGGCTCTCATGGAGAACCTCTGTTAGGAGGTATGGAAGGAAAATGTGGGGTTGGAGGCCCAACGCAGAGTACCTACTGGGGCACCACCTAGTGGAGCTGTGAGAAGAGGGCCACTGTCCTCCAGACCCACCCCAGAATGATAGCTCCACTGACAGCTTGCACAGTGCGCCTGGAAAAGCCACAGACACTCAATGGCAACCCATGAACGCAGCCAGGAGGAAGGCTGTACCCTGCAAAGCCACAGGGGGAGAGCTGCCCAAGACCATGGGAACCCACCTCTTGCACCAGCGTGATCTGGATGTGAGACATGGAGTCAAAGGAGATCATTTTGGAGCTTTAAGATTTGACTGCCCTGATGGATTGTGGACTTGCATGGGGCCTGTAGCGCCTTTGTTTTGACCAATTTATCCCATTTGTAACAGTTGTATTTACCCAATGCCTGTACCCTCATTGTAAGGGAGGAGACCACCCCTCATATCGTCTTATGCCCAATTTCTGCCTTCAAAGAAAGAAGAAGTAAAAACTAAAAGGAAATGAAATCCACAGGGAGACAGCCCAGTGCCACACCCTGGGCCTGGTAGTTAAAGATCGACCCCTGACCTAATCGGTTATGTTATCTATAGATTACAGACATTATATAGAAATGCACTGTGAAAATCCCTATCCTGTTTTGTTCTGATCTAATTACCAGTGCATGCAGCCCCCAGTCATGTACCCCCTGCTTGCTCAATCATGACCCCCTCACACGCACCCCCTTAGAGTTGTGAGCCCTTAAAAGGGACAGGAATTGCTCAATTGGGGAGCTCAGCTCTTGAGACAGGAGTCTTGCCGATGCCCCCGGCCAAATAAACCCCTTCTTTAACTCAGTGTCTGAGGAGTTTTGTCTGTGGCTCGTCCTGCTACAATCGTATCTAGGAAGTAACTAACTTGCTGTTGATTTTACAGGCTCATATGCAGAAGGGACTTGCCTTGTCTTAGACGAGACGTTGAACTGCGGACTTCTGAGTTAATGCTGAAATGAATTAAGACTTTGGGGGAATGTTAAGAAGGCATGATTAGTTTTGAAATGTGAGGACATGAGATTTGGGAGGGGCTGGGGGCAGAATGATATAGTTTGGTTGTGTCCCCACCCAAATCTCATCTTGAATTATAATTCCCACAGTTCTCACATGTCATGGGAGGAACTGGGTGGGAGGTAATAGAATTAAGGGACCAGGTCTTTCCTGCACTGTTCTTGTGATAGTGAATGAATCTCATGAGATCTGATGGTTTTAAAAACAGGAGTTTCCCTGAACGAGCTCTCTCTTTGCCTGCCGCCATACACGTAAGATGTGACTTGCTCCTCCTTGCCTTCTGCCATGATTGTGAGGCCTCCCCAGCCA
Source organism: Macaca nemestrina (assembly GCF_043159975.1). Classification (NCBI taxonomy): domain Eukaryota; kingdom Metazoa; phylum Chordata; class Mammalia; order Primates; family Cercopithecidae; genus Macaca; species Macaca nemestrina. Next base: position 63,718,972 of record NC_092133.1, read on the forward strand.
TATGGAACTGTAAGTCCATTAAACCTCTTTCTTTAGTAAATTGCCCAGTATCAAGTATGTCTTTATCAGCAGCGTGAAAACAGACTAATACACATCTTAAATACCAGTCTCGACTTGCTCTTTTTCTTTATATCTTAATATGCTTTTACGTATTTTGCCTAAGATCTTTCACAAAATATACATAGCTCCTAACAGCTCTTAATTATACAGTAATTTTCCCTTTATCAGCTGCTGATATGTTCAATAATAAAAGGCTTTAGAAACTCTTTTTGTTGGTACATATCTGCCTTTTAAATAGAGGGTGGCCTCAAAAAGTCTCAGCTGCCAATATGGTAGTGTGATTTTTCTGTCAAAATAAATATTCATCACAGTCAGAATTATTGTTTGTCCACAAATGCTTTATAAAATTATGTGACAAATGTTAAATATACATTTGACAAAAGTTGTTAAATTCTGGAGCCATTTCTTGTAAGATGTTGGTCTATTACCTAATCCAAAGGGATCAACATTCCCAAAACAAATAAAACCTGACTATGGTATGATAAATGGAAAAAGAAAAGTTAGTTCAACTCAATAGTCAAATTTCCCTTCATTTTTAGGAATAAGTACATCATTTCACTCCAAGGGCCAAAAAGTGGGAGCAAGATACCACAGTGGAGAAAGATGGAACAGGAAAAGAAGGTGAAAGAGAACTCATACCAGTTCTTGCCAAGTAATTCATGTCAAATATCATTCAGTCTTCACAAGACCCTTTCAAGGTATTCAGAATAAGTTATATTCTCCCCATAACTCAGAAGAAGAAACCAAAGCTCACAGATTTTTAACTTTCCCAAAATTACCTGGCTAATCAACAACACAGGTGGGATCCAAGCAAGGTCTCCATGCTGCCAAAAGCCATGTTTTCTCCCCATAATGTCGTGACCCAGTAAGCAGAAGCCATCCAAACCTATTTTCTTCCAAATAAAATTGACCCTTAGAAATCCAGATGCCAGGCGGGGCACGGTGGCTCACACTTGTAATCCCAGCACTTTGGGAAGCCAAGGTGGGCAGATCACCCGAGGTCAGGAGTTTGAGACCAGCCTGGCCAACATGGCAAAACCCTGGTTTTACTAAAAATACAAAAATTAGCCTGGCATGGTGGTGCATGCCTGTAGTCCCAGCTACTTGGGAGGCTGAGGCAGGAGAATTGCTTGAACCTGGGAGGCGGAAGTTGCAGTGAGCTGAGACTGCACCATTGCCCTCCAGCTGTGCAAAAAGAACAAATCTCTGTCTCAAAAAAAAAAAAAAAAAATACAGATGCCACTAAAACAAGATGTGGAATCCTAAGAAGAACAAATAGTACAGAAAAGCTTGAAACACTTGAACAGTATCAAAGAGAGAAACATTTTAACTTAAATTCCTATAAAAAATTTATAAACAATGGTAACAATAGAGCCAAAATACCTTTCCAAGTTTCTACAATTGATGAAATACTGAAATATCAGCATTTTTTTTCCCTGTGTCCCCTATTACCTTTCATTTGGACCTGTTTTCCCCAAAAGAACACACACATTTCCTTAAGGAACTAGACACATTTAAAAGTGCCATGTCAGGAATCCTTGATTATTTAATTTGGCAGTACTTGTCCGTTTCCGGGTTGCTCAGTGACCCATGTTTACACTAGTTGGTAGTCTCAGACTATGTCCTTGGAAATGTTCTATTGTAATTGCTTCTCCTGTGGCAGTCTCAGTGGAGAGAGTATAATTTAATAGAAATAAGAAAGCTTTACAAAATCGGGAAATTTATATAGATACATGCTATTAAAAGAGAGTAACATCTCATTTATCTGACATCTAAAAGGAAATATACTTCAAAAGGGTTGAAAAAAATCTGGTATGTAGGAAAAGTCATAAGAAGGAAAATAAGTTTGAGACCAGTCTGGCCAACATGGCAAAACCCTGTCTTTACAAAAAGTACAGAAATTAGCTTGGCATGGTGGTGTACACCTGTAACCCCAGTTATTCGGGATTATACTCGAAATATACTTCAACAGGGTTGAAAAAAATCTGTTATGTAGGAAAACTCATAAGAAGGAAAATAAGAGTAAGACCACTTAAAAAAAATTGTGAGCTCAGAGGAATTCTTTAATGCTAGGAAATAAAGAACAAAAACAGAAAATGTAGCAGGAACTTGTGTAAGTGTCAGGAGGGCAAAAAAAAAAAAAAAAAAATCCAGAAGCCTGCATGAAATAGTAAAGATGGAGGAGAAGAAAGGCAGGCCTTGGTCCATTACATGCAAAATAAGGGCAAGAAATAAAAAGGCAGTCCTCTGTTTTGGGAGGAAAAAAAGTGTGTGCCCAGGAGAAATTCACATCTTTAAAGTGGACACCCTCCTCCCACCAAAAATCTATAATAGATTATTATATAGTAGGATTGGGGAGTGTGGTGGCTGACTACAGAATTCTTCTTAGGAAGGGCACTACCTATACTGAAGAAAATACCTTAATGAGTAATTTAAGGTGGGTAGTGATATCCTAAGGACACAAATAAGCAGGGGCCAAGTCGAGTGCTAGAGAGATAACTATTCTTGACTGCATTCCCATAAACAGAATTTAGAAGTCTGAGGGAAAGTAGCTAGAGAGAAAAAATGTGGAAGGGCAATGAGATGGAGTTGCTAAATAAGATTTTGAAGATTTCTAACATACAAATTGAAGCCACTTAGAATATATTGTTGCAATATAGAAATCCCTCCCTTCCATCTTCTTGTAAGTTTCTGTAAGGTTTACTATACTCACATATTCTGGCCTACTCTGGTAGGGTTAGAGAGAGAGAGAGAGAGAGAGAGAGAGAGAGAGAGAGAGAGTGTGTGTGTGTGTGTGTGTGTGTGTGTGTGTGTGTCTATTTGTGAAAGGGGAAAAGGCCAACTCCAGATTCTGGGTGAACATAATGTAGAATAGAGATAGAAAGACAATCTATAAATGAAAGTAATTCAGTGGAAGCAAAAGCTTGGAGCCAGAGTTGAACCTGAAAATATGAGCTCCCAAGGAATTTGCAGAAATTTGGGGGAGAACATTATACTTGATAGGACACAGAATAAGGGTTTAAACTATTTAAACTAATTATACTGAGATCTTAAGTGCAAGAAGATCCCAGCAAACAAGTGGTTCTGCATCATAAGTGGATTATGAGTAATTTAAAAAATGAAGGTCAGAACAAAAGAGAAAAGAAATAAAAGCAGGCAAGCAATGGTCACTTAGAGCTCTTATTGGGTCATTAAAAAGCAAGTCATGCCAAATTAATTTCATTTCCTTTATAACTGAGATTACTAGACTGATAAATCTACAATGCCACAAACAATATATCTTGATTTCAAGAAGGTCTTTCAAGAAGTGCTTGAGGAGGTCCACATAAAAGCTTTACAAACTGTGATCTCCTTCCTCATGTTATTTGCCATTTACTTTCTGTGTCTAATCACATCAACTTGGAATCCTAGGACACAGCAGAGCAAACTTGTATTCCTGCTTTGCCAAACTCTTGCAATCATGTATCCTTCATTCCACTTATTCATCCTGATTATGGGAAGGAGGAAGCTAAAACAGACCTCTCTTTTGGTTTAGTGGCAGGTGACGTGCTGAGTGAAAGGACAGAAACTCTCAACTCCATAGATTCACAAGGGGAGCATCGTGTGTCTTCTAGCAGAAAATAAACTAATGGTGTCTGAAACATTGTATATTTCTATTGGTTTTTCCATAGCGTATGTGCTTGAGTAATTTCAAAAGATACCTAGAACACTCTTTTATATATATATGTGTGTGTGTATATATATATATGGGTGTATATGTGTATACGTGTATGAATAACAACATTGACTATAAATTATGAAGCTGAGTATATTTCACATATATAATGTATGCATATTTTATGATAGTTCATTGTATGATATTTCATGTGAAGCATTTATTATCTCTATTTATAATTAAGAACTTACAGCTTTTATGAGGAAATCATTGCTGTTTTCCATTGTAATTTGTACCCCATATATGTAGTACTTAACTATCATTGTTTGAACCTCTAAAGTTTTGAATTGTAAAGACGTTCAGATCTAAATCAATGATGAGAATGTATCTCTGGGTAGGTTTTGTTTCATTATGAATTCTTATTTTATATTTAGTATAAAGCAAATAGAATTTTTGTTAGATAATGTTGTACACAATAAAATTTGAGTGACCAAAAAAAAGGAAGAAATAAAGAAGCATGGTTTATACAGCAGCCCAATGAAGCAAGCTTGAAGCTCATTTCAACAACTTTTCTCAAAGGGTGTTCATATTTGATTGATATTATCTAAAAGAAAGATATAATACTGTTTTCCATGTCATTAAACAATTTTTCGTGAATAAATTTTAAAATGATATAAGGTTAGGAAAGGAAGACAAAATCGAGAGTCAAAGGATCCTGATGAACTATAACAAAAAGCTAGAATTAATAAGATAAAGTTCAATGAATATAAATGTAACTTCTACCTTTACATATTTTTTAAAAAACTAGTATCAGAGGAGGAAGACCTGGATTAGGAGTAGTCTGAGCTCAGAGAGTTGGAGGTTTTAACTGTTTTCAAAATCAATATGAACCAACAACATGACAAGGGTATTGTGATAGGTAAGATCATGTTAGACATTAAATCAGGGATGCAATTGTACATTTATATCACAGAATGTTCACATCAAAGAGTTTGTTTTGATTTCAAGACACTGATTTCAACATTTTATGGAAGTTACCTACAATCCAGAGTGCATAGAAAAGGATTTACAGAGATGATTAGGGGGACTTCTATTTCTTGCAATGGCAAATTAGAAATTCAGTCTGATCCTCTGCTGAAGGAAACAAATAAGGTTTGATGATAAAACAACTCATCTTAAAACATCAAAGAGCTAATAAGGCAGTGAGAAATTACCTGAAATGGGTTTCAGAAGAGCCAATGTTCAGTATCCAATCAAAAATAGCCATTCACATTCTAAGACAAGACACCATGAGCAAAAGCAAGGAAAATGATAGCAGAAGCAGGCACCCTGGGAGTCCAAACACCAGAGTTCTCAAACCTTCCGGATCAGACAGTTCTGCTCACCATGTCGAGTAGATCAAAATAAAGATTGAAAATTTCAGCAGGAAACCAGAAGCATACAAAGAAATATAAGTCAATTTGAAAAATACATAGAAATTCTATGGTATTTAGAGTGGTCTGGAACTACCATATAAGGAACATTCAAAAGTCAAAAAATTTTCAGCCTAGAAAAGGGGAGACATAGGTAAGTCCCAAGAGTAATCATCAGTTATTTGAAAAGAGCTTTTTCTATTGCCTTGATTCTGTGTTGCTCCAGAAAGCAAAACTAGACCCACTATTTGAAATAGCAGGGAGGCAGTTTTAAGCTCAGTTTGAGAAATATGTCTCCAACAATTAGAATTGTCCAAAATCAGCTTCACTGTCTGAGAAAATTGAGATTGTTATCCTTGTTAGTGATCATCTACTGTTAGGCAGTTGCATATATTGCATATTATCAGAGAGTCTTTCTACTTCACGTAAAATATCAAACTGTAAGGGCACTGAAGTTTCTCCACTATGATTCTTTTGATTCCAAGTAGAAGCTAATATTGTCATAAACATTATTAGAAAAATTCCAAACTGACATTTCCCAAAGTATGGTTTCAGAAAGTCCCAGGATAAATATACTATGGAAGAGTTCTGGGGTCAAAAACATTTGGGAAATTCTGAGTTAAGCCGAGTTAAACAGGCTTCTTCATGGCAATATTTCTCAACAACTTTAATGTGCTAATGTGCATCAAAACATTCATGGGAATTTATATGTGCAGCAATGATAACTTACAAAAAGAAACAACTTTTTTCCTTTTCCATATTTTCAAGACATGTTCTACAGAATACTTTTGGGGAAATGTTGGGCTAAATAATTCTAATCTTGATGATCTCAAAAACAATTTAGTGGTTTTCATTCTACATGAAGTCTTGAAAGAATTGAGTTGATAATATGATTCATATGTAAACTTTTCATGAGGATGAAACCATGAAAAACTATCATAATTTACCACAAAAGATGTTCCCTTCTCTTTGATAAGATGCCACTTCCTTTTTCATAACATATCACTCTTTTACTACACATACTTATATGTGACATATAATCTAGTTGAAATTGAGGCTCTAAGTGTGAGAGAGGATGGTTAGAATTTAAAACACCTTCTGGCATATCTAACTTACTTCAACAACTGGTTGTAGGTCCATGAATTTGCCAAAACTTTTAAAAGCTGTTTGTAGTTAAAGCTGTTCTAACTATTAGGGTAGTAAGCTCCAAAAGTTTTAATTCTTTCCTGTTGCCTTGAGCAAGTTACTTAAATTCAATGTGCCTCAGTTTTCTCATGTGTTAAATAGAAATCATGATCATAGGGCTGTCATAAGAATTGAATTAAAAGAGATAATCCAGCACAGTGTTTGGTACATTATAAAAACCCAATAAATATTAACTCTAATTTTTACTGCAAGAGGTACTTTGCTTTTGTTTGATCTACAATGCCATCCTCCTTCATTTGCATGGCATAATGTAGGTGAATTACCGACCTCTGTGCCTAACTCCTAGTGGACACTCAACTAAAATGGTAGTGAAGGTGGTTTTATCCTTTATATACAGTTACTTCCTAATTGGTTATGAAGGTGGCAGTTTTCACATTACAAAAGTCCTGCATTCTGCCCTATCTCAACAAATCTAGAGTCTAAAACAGGAATTATTGGGTCATTGGAACTAGGTATTACCATGTCACTGGAACTAGGAATTACCTGCCACTTAATCTTTTGTACCCATTTCTTTTTTACAGCATTTGTTAGTGTCTGTATTCAAATATGAGACAAATGAATCTCAGAAATGTTCAGTAATTTGTCTATGGTTATTAAACAAACCAAGAAGCAAGTAACAGAAACCTTTGCTCAATTATGTCACCTACAAATCCACTAGTAAACAGCTGCTGGTGATGAAAACAATTCCCTTTCCTAAAAAGCTACTTAAACTAAAAAAAAAAAAAAAAGGATCGAATTGCTCTTTTTACTGTAATAAAACTATCAGTTCAGTAATTTGTCTATGGTTACTCAACAAACCAAGAACCAAGTAACAGAAACCTTTGCTCAATTATATCACCTACAAATCTTCTAGTAAATAGCTGCTAATGATAAGAACAATTCCCTTTCCTAAAAAGCTACTTAAACTAAAAAAAAAAAAAAAAGGATTGAATTGCTGTTTTTATGGTAATAAAACTATCAAAAGAAAAAAATGGAAGTACAAAGAGAGGGTCACTCTAGTGTTAAAATAAGCAATAGTGAATACAAGAAAGATATGGCCAGGTGTATTGGCTCACACCTGTAATCTCAGCACTTTGGGAGGCCAAGGTGAGAGGATCATGAGGTCAGGAGTTCGAGACCAGCCTGGCCAACATAGTGAAACCCCATCTCTACTAAAAGTAAATAATACAAAAAATTAGCCAGGCATGGTGGTGTGTGCCTGTAATCCCAGCTATTTGGGAGGCTAAGGCCAGAGAATTGCATGAACCCGGGAGGCAGAGATTGCAGTGAGCCGAGATGACCATTGCACTCCAGCCTGGGTGAAAATGTGAGACTCCATCTCAAAAAACAAAAAGAAAAAAAGAAAAAGACAAAGACAAAAAGAAAGATGCAAAGAAAGGTTTAGTTTAGCAGTTAGAGAAAATTATTTTGACAAGAAGGTTAATCAAATAAGACCATTGTTTGCTTAATACAGTAGCGATAGTAAAATCACAGACACTTTATGAAAATGCAGATGTATTTATAGACAGAGTATAAGGGTCCTTTTCAAGCAGAAAATACAACAGATATAAAAAGAGTTCTTTGCAACCTTTTCATCTGAACACTACTAATGATTTGGTCAAACTAAGAAAACAGACTTTAATAAAATTCTCTTTCTACTAAAAATGTGCTAAGTGGGTTTGTCTGAAAAAATAAAGCATTCAGGATATCTTGCTAACTTTGTATCATACTAGTTAATATGCATTATTTACTTGTATTAAATACATGTCTACATTTTCCTAATGGATTACTACAGACATCACAGACTACCTGTAAACATGCACTCTTTATCCTGAATCAAGAGGACGTGGCAAAGTAGAATTCATTTACAAACCAGGATAAATTTCCAAATGTCTTAAGCTTTTTCTATTTTTCAAGTCATTTATACTCATATGTTTATTATATATTATCTCTATAATTACGTTATTTATTTATAGAGAGCATAGTTATTTAAATGATGTTATTTATTTATAGAGAGCATAGTTATTTAAGTGATCAAAAGTCTATAACTTTTCCTAGCCATTTCCTTATAAGCAAGCCATCTTCTGTTTAATTTCCCATTGGCTTTAGAACTAACTCTGGCTTCCTTATTTTGAGGTATACATTAGTCTTCACAACCCAGTCTAGTCTGCTTCTGAAGGGGTGATGTTAAGAAATGAGAGTGAAGCCAAGATGCACTAGGATCAACGCCAGGTTCAGAGAATGAAATTAGAAGTGAAGACAATGCCAAGGTAAACTAAGCCATCTTTTACTTACAGCTGACACATGTTGCAAGAGGCACATGACATCAATCATGTCCGCAAGGATAAGGAGTCTCGTCACTGCAGCCAGCAAGGCACGGGCAGCTTGAACCACAGCCTCCCTTTTTGGGAGAAAACAGGGGTCATCTGTAAATCTCTCAGCTGATACTTTCAGAGCTTCACCTGAAAAATACAACCCCAAATAAGTTATACTTTAAGTTTCAACTATGCCTATTTCAGAATTTATCAGCTAACCTAATTCCAAGTAAATTCCAAGACTAAGCATAATATGAAAATATTGTCAGTTGACAATTGTCAACACATGGTTTCTCAATAAACAATGCAGTTTCAAATTAACATTTGTTTTTGACAAATATTCTGGAATTAAGAAGCATGATATCATTTTCCTGCAAGAAAACTGTGCTCAATTGACTAGGAACATCTAGTAAAATTGCTGTCCACTTCTGCTTTTGCTGAATCTTGTTTCTGGTAAAAGGTTTTATTACTAAAGCTTCAATCATAAACAATCCTGCTTATAAAAACAAGGTAAATCTTTATTGAGTTGGAAAGTAACTCAATGGATGTTAGAAAAGAGGTAGTCTTTAAGATAATAAGACTGCAGCTCTCTGATAAAAGTTTAACATAGGCAAATTTATTCTAAACTGTCAATATAATGAATAAACTATATCCTAGATTTAGTCACAGAAATAGTACTTCATAGTGCATAATTGTTAAAGAATATTGTGTTCACTATTTTTAATGCCTTTTCATTTAAAATATATCTTGTTATTAAATATGTATTCATTCATTGTTTTACGTTCCCAGTTCAGAAGGGTATAAAATGAAAATATTTAATAAAAATCTCTCTTTACTCCCATCCAATAGCATAACTGATAATTACCACATCCACTATTTTTTAAGTTTTTAAATCTAAACTTGTTTTTATTATAAAAGTATTATAATACATGTCCATTACTTTTGAATAATTCACCACACCAAAGAACATCAAGTAAAAATTTTAAAAGTCTCCAAACTAATCCCCCAAAGCACCAACTATTCAGCTCTTGCATATCTGTCCAGAAATTTTTACATGAATGTATGATTTATGTGTATAAGTATATATAGATACATGTTTTATATACATAAATGTATACATGTTTTATATATGTATGTTTTCTGAATATATTCATATACATTCATATATACAAATATATGTTTTATAAACACAGAGATTTTATAAGAAAACATAGTTATTGTATGTGTTATAAGAAGAGAAGATAAAAATATAGAGCCTTTAACAAGTAGTATCCTACTAGAGATATTTTCTATAATTTCTTCTTGCTTATCAATTTATTTTCCTTTCATACTGGGAAACAGATGACCAGCAGGCAATATAGCACAAGAATTAACAGTGTGTACTCTGGAGCCAGACTGCTTCAATGTCTCTGTCCTAGTATCTTAATCAAGTCACTTAACATCATTACTCTTCATTTTCTTCTTTTTAAAATTCATTAATAATAATAACTACTATTTTATGAGTATTAAATAAGAGTACATAAGGCATATTTCATTGATACACTGTAACTTATTTTACCAGGCCCCTAATGAACACATAAGTCATTTCCAACTTTTTCCTATTTCATATAATACTATACAGAATGCCCAGGACATGTATCTTTACACGCATGAACAAGTTTAGCCGTAGGATAAATTCCTAAAAGTAGAATTCCTGAGTCAACAGGCAAATGAATTTTAAGTTTTGTTACATATTGCCACAAAATTCTCCAAAATACAGTCATCCCATCAAAAATATACAAAAGGGTCTGTCTTATCCATTTATGGATTACATCCGTAAATATTTTAGTTTTCATTGACTCATGAACCTTAGCATAAAGAAAACTGAATCAATTATTTTACTAAATAAAATATAAAGAATACTGTTTCTTATAATTGACAAAACTTGTGAGGAGGGTCTGAGACTGTCTCAACATGTTAGTATGTCTCATTTAGATCTCTTTAGCAATACCAAGTGAGGAACTATGACTCTAGATACTTCTGAGATCAAATTCTTATATGCCCCATCTAGTTCTGGGACCCTGGACACTAAATGCCTTCAATGTCTTTATCTAGAGAAAGGGGTAAAAATATGATTTATCTCACAGTGTTTCTTGGATGCTTAGATGAGATAGTTCATATAATATATTTAGCACAGTATTTAAACATGGAAAGCACTCAACAAAGATTAACTGTTACTTTGGGGAAAATTTCTAATAGAGATGGTAAATTTTTAAGACCAATAGGTGGGGGATTTTCATGTGCTTCTCGGCAAGTCAGAATTGCTGCTATAAGACTGTGAAAAGTTAAACTGACCTCCAAAATTTAGAAAGCAGATGAATGCCCGCAAAAAAAGATTAATTTTTTATTGTTGTGATTCTGACTTGGAAAGTTATAATAGCCTCTTTAGAATACTGTCTTTGACTTCACATACTAAAACTAAATATATATCAAAAAATTACATATTTTTTACTCTAAAAATATTGGAATGTTGAACAACTGGCTGAAGAGCCATATTCAGAAAGAGATCATTTAAACAATTATTATATTCTTGTCTTTGTTAAGGGAATATGAAAAGCCAGTCAGGTAGCTCTGTTGGAAGGAGAAATGTCGCCCCCAAAATACATTAATAAAGATGCTATAACTTAAATTCTTATTGCTGGACTTGTCCCTAATTTCCCCAATATTCGTAACCCTTTTCAGCTGGTTTCAGCCCACACTCTGGTCTTAAATTAAACATCACTTCCTATGGGAAGCTTGGACCCCCCATTACTAAGATAGGTCTTACAGTAAGATTCTATGCTATCTACCATAACCTTCATAATTTATTATAACAAATTGTATCAAAACCTGTCTTTTCTTCTGGATCATAAAACTAGTGAGTGCAAGAGTTGCATTGGTCCTGGTCACCACAGCATTCCCAGGATCTAGAATAGTGCTTACTCTGTTGCATATATTCAATACATTGACTATATATTGCCAAATTAATATGTGAATGAACATTATTTAACTTTTCTTTGATAAACATTTGTTGTTTCCTCTATAAAACAGCTGTATCCTAGGTATCCAGGAGATAGATATCAGTATGAAACAGTTTTTTTGCAGCCCAAGAAGTTCAGAGTCAAGTGAAAGTCATCAAACACTGATACAGGTTTCTGGTACAGGCCTGTACAAAGTACTAAGAGACACAGAGGAGGACCTACCTCTGCCTGAGGTGTCAGAAGACATACAAAGGAATGTTCTAGGTAAAAGAAACATGTTCCAACTATTGATAAGGTATTGATAACGACAACTGGTTTATAGAATTTAGCCAGTTCACCATCATTTTGATTTCTGACAGGAGAAAATGGTTATTTTCCTAATTAAATAGAAAAAAAGCTACAAGTTTCCTTTCCATCTACAATATTAGCATCTATGTTTTATAAAGTCTACATGTGGAAAGTCTACTCTTTTGAAATATCATTCCCAATCTTGCTTATAATGCTTTTACTTTGAAGTTTGCTGAATAGGAAATTTCACATTTAAAATGCATACAAATAAAAATAACTACATTTTTTCTTCAAGAAATCCCACTCTATACATAAAAATAATTCACTAAAGGTCTTGAAAATGCCACAAGAACTAGGTTCAGAAAACTTCTTTCTACTGAGTCCATTTAGTGCCTTTCCTGAAAAAGGGATTTTTTTAATTGTTAAAAAAATCACTTATGAAATGCCTGCTAAAATAAGGTACTAGAGTCTATAGTCTACAAATATCTATAGAGGTAACTTTTACACACCGATATATGTGTAAGAGATGAAAATTTCTGAATATACAAAAATCTGGCCTACAAACTATATGATCAAATAAATAAACTCCAGAAGTACAAAAAAATTGTTGGCCAAATACACATATTACAAAATATTCTTTATTTTATAAGGCTTCCTATATGGTTCTTTTACAAGTTACTTTGCTGCATTTAAAAGTATAATTCTACTTTCTAAAAGTGATTATATTGATTATAAACTTAAAAGTCAAAGAAAACCTGGTATAAGAAAAATATCCAGATGAAAAAGAGAATAACCAAAATGAAAAGGGGCAGGTACTAAAGATAAAATATTTCCCCAGCTTTTACTTGACATTATGTTTATTATTCTATTAAGATTTCTAATATATGGATCTGGCCAAGTGATACAAATACATCATGGTAAAAGGTTTATATCATACACATATAACATGCATTAGTACATATTCATTGATTCAATATATAATAGGGTTCACAGACTGAGACTAAACACTCAGGGTTTAGTTTTATTTGTTTTTAATTGGGAAAGTGCCATTTTGAATCTGAAAACTCTGAAGAGGTAGAAGCTTGAATTTAACTTTTTAGCGGACAATTATTTTACTTGGCAGGAAAGAGAGGGGGATGATCTCAATTCCACCCTAAACTTACACAGATGTTAAAAAAAAAAAAAATGGTAAAGACTCTCCTTTAAAATATCCAAGACAGTTTGACTACAAGGACCAAAAATGTTTTGTATGATTAAAATAAAACCTTATTATGGCAGGTGGAAGGGAAGCAAACCTAGCCACTGCTATGTGGACCCAAGGTTGGGTGCTACAGCAGGGTTATAGACGAGGAACGTGGCTGCATATGGTTGCTATTGTAAACTATTGGCAATGTTTTATTTCCATTTTATTATCGTTGAACTCAGTAAGTCTTATTTAAAGTTCTAATTTGCTTTCAACCAAGGCAGAGTAACAGAGACCAGATTCCTTTCCTACCTGAAACCAAAAAACATACCAAATAAATGCAAAAACGGTTGTAAGGCACTGGATGTTAGGCAATGAAGGTCAGTAATCCCTGAGAAATGGACACCCCCTCCAAAAAACAAGGATTACCCTTTTGATAGCCCCAGCTTACCACCATAAGAGATTTTCCAGGCCATGATACAGGAAGGGGAAACCAAGGCAGAGCCTGGCAAATTCTCTGAGCTGAGCAGACAAAGCTGAGTGTCCTCGGAGATTCAAGGCAGTAAAAGTATAAAACAGAATAGAGAATGATAAAGGAAAGAGATACACAGAGAAAGAACACTGATAATCTGCACGTGCTCCCTCTTGGTATTCAGCTGAATACTGATCAACCCATATACTGGAGGAAACCACCCAAGGCTAGGGAAAGAATCACCCAAAAGGATTTGAGGTGACATTACTTGCCACTCACACAGGACTGGGAATAATGCTTGTCCAACCACCAGACTTGAAAACTTCATAACTTATGGGACATTGAGTAGAACACAAAGAAGAGTCTTGCCTCAATAGTGGGGAAGAATTAGCCTTAGACTGAACATTGCCCTGGAGCCCTCTAATGAAGCAATTCAGAGAAAGCAGAATTCCCAACTTCAAGACCAGCAGCATTCATGCATCAAAGAAGAGAGATAGCCAGGTAAAGGCAACAGCAGACCAGCGTAATGATTTAATGAAAATGGAAGTGTGTCTGGAATTGATGGGTTCTTGGTCTTACTGACTTCAAGAATGAAGCCACAGACCATCGCAGTGAATGTTACAGTTCTTAAAGGCAGTGCGTCTGGAGTTGTTCGTTCCTCCTGGTGGGTTCATGGTCTTGCTGGCTGCAGGAGTGAAGCTACAGACCTTCGTGGTGAGTGTTACAGCTCATGGAGGTGGCATGGACCCAAAGAGTGAGCACCAGCAAGATTTATTGTAAAGAGTTAAAGAACAAAGCTTCCACACTGTGGAAGGGGACCTGAGCAAGTTAGCATTGTTGGCTCAGGCAGCCTGCTTTTATTCCCTTATCTGACCCCACCCACATCCTGCTGACTGGTCCATTTTACAGAGAGCTGATTGGTCCGTTTTGACAGTGCTGATTGGTGCATTTACAATCCCTGAGCTAGACATAGAGTGCTGATTGGTGCGTTTACAATCCTTTAGCTTGACACAGAGTGCTAGACAGAAAAGTTCTCCAAGTCCCCACTAGATGAGCTAGATACAGAGTACTGATTGGTGTATTTACAATCCTTGAACTAGACACAGAGTGCTGATTGGTGTGTTTACAAACCTTCAGCTAGACAGAGTGCTGATTGGTGTATGTATAATCCCTTAGCTAGACATAAAGGTTCTCCAGGTCCCCACTAGACTCAGGAGCCCAGCTGGCTTCACCTAGTGGAGCTGCCGGCCAGTCCCGCCACTGTGTCGCTGTGTGCCTGCACTCCGCAGCCCCTGGGCAGTGGATGGGACTGGGCACCATGGCCAGGGGGCGGGGCTCGTAGGGGAGGCTCCAGCTAGGCAGGAGCCCACTGCAGGTGTGGGGTAGGCTCCAGCTGTGCAGGAGCCCACTGCAGGTGTGGGGGAGGCTCGGGAATGGTGGGCTGCAGGGAGGCAGCTGAGGCCCGGGGAGAATTCGAGTGCAGCGCCAGCCGGCCGGCACTGCTGGGAGACCTGGCGGGCACCCTCGGCAGCTGCTGACCCAGGTGCTAAGCCCCTCACTGCCTGGGGCGGTGGGGCTGCTCTGAGTGTGGGACCCACCAAGGCCACGCCTACCTGGAACTCGCACTGGCCGGCAAGCCCCGCGCACAGCACTGGTTCCCGCTGCACCTCTCCCTCCATACCTGGCCACAAGCAGAGGGAGCCAGTTCCGGCCTCAGCCAGCCCAGAGAGGGGCTCCCACAGTGCAGCAGCGGGCTGAAGGGCTCCTCAAACACAGCTAGAGTGGGTGACTAGGTCGAGGAGGCGCTGAGAGCAAGTGAGGGCCACCAGCACGTTGTCACTTCTCAGAAGGACATGAGCAGCCAGTCAGTGAGCCCTGCACCATTGGGAACTCTCAAAATGAGCTGGGAAATACTTTGATTGGGTTGATTGTATAAAATTATAGTAAATGTTTTATAAAACATAAAATTTGATGGGGCTAGTTTCTATAAAAATAATAGAAACATCTCCCAACATCATAGACAGGATATAGTAGAAGCTGTATTAAAAGACCTCCTCTTCACCACCTCTCTTGATTAATATACTCTTTTTATTCCTCTCAGCAACATATTAATGATATCTCCTTTCTGGTATGTAAAATACACTGAAGACCTTCTGCTTCCAATAACTGAAGTTGATCAAGAAGTTGAAAAGGTTTGCTCCCCAATCTTTTCATGTGAGTTGTAATTATAATTATATAGTTTTATTAATTATATAAATCTATCAAATATAAGTGTAAAAATATATATTAATTTTTTAAAAACTAATTTTTAATGCTTTGGAGACATTCAGTAAAGACGAGTTCCTAAAAATGTTAAGTTGGATGTGGAAGCAAAAAATGGTAAAAGTTGGAGCAGGGCAAGGCAAGGAAAAGGATTATAAAAGATCAAGAAAGATTCTGCAGTTAGGTAGCTTCCCAAGTGTCATTAAGCTTTCTTCCATGAAGACACCAAAACTGGAAATCTTAGTCAATATAGTTTGGTTGTGGTTTCGGTCAAAATGACTATGTAAGATGCAATCAACAAACCATGCTAAAAAGAGATTGGATAACATTCGTGTTACACCCTTTAATATAAAATTAAATATTTAAGTTGTGTATTTTTGTGTGTATAACTAATGAACTAATGAACTTTTTACTTCTAATAATGAGAACAAATATATCTTGAAGCAAAAATTATCTGCTATATTTTAAAACACTGGAAATAACTTTCAGTCACATTTAGTCAAACTTTAATTATATGTAAAAGTACACAACTCCTAATTTAAAACTTTATTAATATTTTTATGAGCAAAATATTTTGTACAATGTGTCTATAAACTATGCACCTAAATAAATTTCAATATTAAAGAAGATTTTAAAATAGAGCTAAACATCTCTTCAGAATTTCAAAGAAAAATGAAATTTTTTAATTTTCAAAAAACTGACCAAGTAATTTCATATCATATTTAAATTTGACAATTTTTTTTTCTATGCAGACTCTCACTTTGTCAGCTAGGCTGGAGTACAGGGGTAATCTTAGCTCACTGCAGTCTCAAGCTCCTGGGCTCAAGCAATCCTCCTGCCTCAGCCTTCCAAGGAGCTGAGACTACAGGTATGCATTACCAAACCCAATTAATTTTTTATATCTCTTATAGAGATAGGGTCTCGTTATGTTGCCCAAGCCGGTCTAGAACTCCTGGCCTCAAGTGATCCTCCCTCCTCGGTCTCTCAAAATGCTGGGATTACAGCCATGAGCCACCTCACTGAGCTAAATTTGACAATAATCTTAAGATAATAAAATACACAAAATATATTCCTACAACATTATCATCATCTCCTGGTGTTACAAGTTTCATATACCTAAAGTGGTTTACAGTAAAACAAACTGACAAAGGAACAAAGCAATCCATATTGTAAACCAATCAATAAAAAGAGAAAATAGTATGAATTTATAACTTAAATATTTAAACTTTGAGCTGGAATAGCTACCTATAATTATTCTCTATTGAATTTCTTTCCCAACAACCTATTGACTGATATGCCATCCACCAATAAACACTTTTACATTATTCTTGATGTCAATTTAATTCTTTTGAGGTGAAATAATAGGCCTTATAACTAAGATTTCTGACTAAATTTATCATTTTTTTCTAATATTTCCTTTTATGGCTAAATATAGTAAGCTTAGCCATGAATACACTTACATTACACTATGCTGAATTAGCAAAAATTGATATATTTGCTTTTTTGACATCTGCTAAAAGAATATCATTCTAGTGCTTTGGAGTTGAAAGCTTTTTTTTAATAAATGATACCTAACCCTTACAAACAGGTCATTCATTCATTTATCAACACTGAGCACTAAAATATGCAAAGCACTATGGGGTATACAACAGTGATTATAACATGGTCTCTACCAGGCACCCTCAAATAGGAAAATGAACCACTTCCATGAGAAGATTCTTCTGTTTGGTTTTAAATGTCAGCATCTTCAGATACACCTACCTTAAAGTATATTGACATAATTCCATAGCACATCCCCCCCCAAAATACAAATACAATAATTCTTCATATGCACAATTCCTAGATTTCAATATTTTATGTATGATTTAAAAGTTCTCTGAGGAGAAAATGAAAAATGAGAGTGATCCTACATCAAAGGATCAATCATTTCAAAATAAAATTACCAATTATCAATTATCACTTATAATCAGCCTCAACAAAGTTCTACTCATCAAGAGGTTAAGTAATAAAGTAGAATTCAGGCTTCACCTTACTACAAATTCAAGTCCCACAGCTGTGATCAGAGCAATAAATATTTAACAAATTTATTCTTTCAAATACCCCATTCAGAGTACTACAGCTGTTAATCAATAAGGTCAAATTTGGCCCTATTGATATGCTCCTTATGTAGAAATGACAGAAGTTATTTTAGGGCCCCATTATAAAGTCTTAGTTCACAAGCTCACACAAAACTTGCAAGGAAGTCAATGTGACTAACTGTACGTACTGAAAGTACAAAGTCAAACCCCAAGGAGCATAAAAATGTAGGAAGATAAACATCTAGGATTCTGAACCATTACAAAAGAAAATACATTCCATTCACAAGAGCATCCAAAGAATAAAATATTTAGGAATAAATTTAACAAAGAAGTGTAAGACTTGTATGCTGAAAACCACAAAACATTGCTGACAAATTAAAGATGACCTAAATAAATGATCATATCTCATGCTCATGGATTAGAAGACTTAATATTAAGATAGCAATACTCCCCATATTGATCCACAGATTCACAATAATCCCTGACTGATATGGCTTAGATGTTTATCCCCTCCAAATCTCAGGTTGAAATGTCATCCCCAGTGTTGAAGGTGGGCCCCAGCGGGAGGTGGGTCATGAGGGTGCATCCCTTATGAATGTCTTGGTGCTGTCCTCATGATAACAAGTGAGTTCTTGCTCAGTTCCCATGAGATCTGGTTGTTTAAAAGAGTCTGGGACCTCCCACTCCTCTTGCTCCCACTCTCATCATGTGACATGCTAGCTCCCCCTTTGACTTCCACTATGATTGGAAGCTTCCTGACACCCTCACCAGAAGCAGTTGCTGATGCTATGCTTCATGTAAAACCTGCAGAACCATGAGTCAATTAAATCTCTTTTCTTTATAAATTACCCAGTCTCAGGTGTTCCTTTATAGCAATGCAAAAATGCATTAACACACTTTTAACAAAATCCTTGCTGGCTCTTTTGAAGAAATTGACCAGCTGATCCTAAAATTCATACAGAAATGCAGGGGACCCAGAATAGCCGAAACAATCTTGAAAAAGAGGGGCAAAGTTATAGAAATCACACTTCCCAATTTCAAAACTTACAAGGAAGCTATAATAATCAGTAGAATTGATATCTCAGAAATAAACCCTTGCACTTATGGTGAGTTGGTCTTCAACAAAGGGGTCAAGAAACTTCAGTGGGAAAGTAACAGTCTTTTCAACAATGGTGCTGGGACTATTAGATATCCACACACACACACACACACACACACACACACACACACACACAAAACTAAATGTGGACATCTATCTCATACCACACCCACAAGTTAATTCAAGGTAGATCATAGACCTACATGCAAGAACTAAAACTATAAAACTTAGAAAGAAAACAGGAATAAACTTTATAATCTTGAGTTAGGCAACAATGTCTTATACATGACACCAAAAGTACAAGCAATTAAAAAAACTGATGAACTGGACAATCAAAACTTAAACCTTTGGACTCCAAAAAACAAGCAAAACAAAATTAAGAAGGTAAAAAGACAACCCACAGAATGGAAGAAAATGTCTGTAAATCCTATATCCAATAAGGGTCTTGTATCCAGAATCTATCAAAAAAAAAAAATTACTACTTAATAATGAAAAAACAACCCAGTTTTTAAAATAGGCAGAGAGTCTAAATAGACATTTCTCCAAAGAAAAAATACAAATGGTCAATAAGCACATAAAATGATATGCTATCATAAATATAATCTAAATTATTAAAGCATAATTAAAGATGTACAGAGGTTTTAGTAAGGACCTTTGAATAAGTTTTTTTTTTATTTATTTAAAAATAGGCACATTTCTTCTGTAGTCAAAAACACAAGGCTAAAAACATTCCTATAGAGGAGACCAAAAAAATAAATAAATAAATGTGTACGTATGTGTACTGGAAATTGTCACCTTAATAACTGTAAAAACTAGTGAGTAATTATTATAATGAAGCAGTAGAAAAGTAACATTTACATACATTGCAGCTAACTTCTCTCCTTGGGGGGAATATCAAGATCATTAAAAGGGTGCGGGTAGAGGGTGCCGATCTTGTTTACCATGCTGCAGCAAAACCATGAGCAGAATGGAAATCCCTAGAGAGACCCCATAGAGCTCATTATGTAGCTAAAAGCAAACTCTGAGCTATAAATATTGGTTGTCTTTTGCACAAAAATTAACAGTAGCTTTAATTGTCCTTTCTTTTTACTTTTCCCACCAATGATACATTCAGTCTGAGAAACTTAAGATTCTTAACAAGTAAGAGGTCAAATATTTTTTAAACTCCTTGGATTCTTAGTTCCTTTACTTCAGACAGAGTCAGCAAACTATGGAAACAAGCCAAATTCAGCCTGCCCTGTTTATGTGCAGCCTACAAGCTAAGAATGTTTTTTAATATTTTTAAAGGTTGGGGAAAAAATCAAAAGAATAATATTTTATGATGTGAAAAATTATATAAAATGTAAATTTCAGTATACATAAATAAAACTTTATTGGAACACAACCATGCCTTTTTGTTTATTGCTTACGTATTTCTATAGCTATTTTCATTCTTCAACAGACAGAGTTAAATACTTGCAACAATGTATGCCCCACAAAGCCTGAAATATTTACTCCCTGGCCTTTTACAGAGAATGTTTGCTGACCCCTCATCTGAGATAAATGAACTAATAAAATTCACAATCTGTTTTTTTAAAAAGCACTTCATTTTTAAAAAGTTCATACAACTAACAAGGGTCTCCATTTTGATGTACATAAATGTGGCCCTAAAAATTCTTTTTCAAAAACTCTTTAGTTGGCTATCATATCTTAAGCTGAATACATGAACCTTGCCTGAAAATCCTAGACAACATAAAGTTGAGTTTATCCCTTAAAATAATAAAATTTGACCCAGCAGTCTTTCAGCTTCAGTATTCATATATATAATAATTTTAGCATCTCAGGAATTTCCCATATGCCTCAGTTAAATAGTTCCCTGAAGAATACTCAGCCAGCTCTAAATAATGCTCCCAGTGTAATACCAAAAGGAGGTATGAATTTTCTCCTCACCCCAAAGCATCATAGTGAAACACTATACTGCAGGAGTCAACAGCCAGCTCATCTACCTTGTTCACTACCTTTCAATGAAATCCTGAGCAAGTCACATAACTTTTTGGTATCAATATCCTTATTATGCAAACACGAAGATTACAGAAACACAATAAAGAAAATAGGTGAAAGCCTTTAGTTCTCAGAGAAACATACCGAATAAACACAGAGTTCTTACAAGGCAAAAGTATCCTCACTGCTATGTTTATATTTTGTATATTTTAGTGTGAAGATTTATCATGTCAAAATCAAGGCTACTCCCATGAAAGTTCCAGAAGAATTTCCCATGAAGATTCAGCAAACTTTCCTGTCTCAGTCCATCATAAATCTCAGCTTGCTATTTATAGGGAAGGGAGGCTGGGAAGTGCTGGGTAAAGGAAGTGCCGGTATTTCATAAATGGTGCTGGGGAAACTGGCTAGCCATATGTAGAAAACTGAAACTGAATCCCTTCCTTACACCTTATACAAAAATTAATTCAAGATGGATTAAAGAGTTAAATGTTAGACCTAAAACCATAAAAACCCTAGAAGAAAACTTAGGCAATACCATTCAGAACATAGGCATGGGCAAGGACTTCACGTCTAAAACACCAAAAGCAATGGCAACAAAAGCCAAAATTAACAAATGGGATCTCATGAAACTAAAGAGCTTCTGCACAGCAAAAGAAACTACTGTCAGAGTGAACAGGCAACCTACAGAATGGGAGAAAATGTTTGTAATCTACTCATCTGACAAAGAGCTAATATCCACAATCTACAAAGAACTCAAACAAATTTATAAGAAAAAAACAACCCCATCAAAACATGGGCAAAGGATGTGAACAGACACTTCTCAAAAGAAGACATTTATGCAGCCAACAGACACAACAGACACTGAAAAAAAGCTCATCATCACTGGCCATCAGAGAAATGCAAATCAAAACCACAATGAGATCCCATCTCACAACAGTTAGAATGGTGATCATTAAAAAGTCAGGAAACAACAGGTGCTGGAGAGGATGTGGAGAAATAGGAACACATTTACACTGTTGGTGGGACTGAAAACTAGTTCAACCATTGTGGAAGACAGTATGGCAATTCCTCAAGGATCTAGAACTAGAAATATCATTTGACCCAGTGATCCCATTACCCGGTATATACCCATAGGATTATAAATCATGCTGCTATAAAGACACATGCACACATATGTTTACTGTGGCACTATTCCCAATAGCAAAGACTGGAAACCAACCCAAATGTCCATTAATGGTAGACTGGATTAAGAAAATGTGGCACATGTACCCCATGGAATACTATGCAGCTATAAAAAAGGATGGGTTGATGTCCTTTGTAGGGACATGGATGCAGCTGGAAACCATCATTCTCAGCAAACTGTATCAAGGACAAAAAAACCAAACACTGCATGTTCTCACTCATAGGTGGGAATTGAACAATGAGAACACTTGGACACAGGGTGGAGAACATGACACACCAGGGCCTGTTGTGGGGTGGGGGGAGCAGGGACGGAAAGCATTAGGAGATATACCTAATGTAAATTATGAGTTAATGGATGCAGCACACCAACATGGCACATGTATACATATGTAACAAACCTGCACGTTGTGCACATGTACCCTAGAACTTAAAGTATAAAGAAAAAAACAGTTTTGCTCTAAAGAACATGCTCTTCAGTAAAGTTCAACAACTCCTTTCTCTCCTTAATAGACCCTCAGACACTTAGACACACTAGCTCCTAAAAATCGTTTGTAACTATACCCCTTAAATCTGTATTTCATAATAATGTATTATGTACAAAATTTAATTCATTTTACCTAGGTTTATACATACTAACTTGTACTTTGAAGTCAAATCATTCTTTCTTAATGCTTCTTTTTTTAGAAATGAGTTCATAAGCTGTGATCCTGGAAAAACATCTTGAGGCTCTAACGAAATCTAAATATTTTAAAGTCCTCCTAAATAATTACTAATTAACTGAGAGAGTCTTTAACCCAAAGTGTCTCCTATTAGTATGAGAGAAATAATAGTAATCTGGACATTAAGAAACCTGCATTTTACTTATTAGCAGCATTTGAGGAATGGCATTTAAAAATATGGGAAATAAGATTATTCTCTGGAAATTAAACTGCAGTCATCACCTACACAATGGATGGAAGAGAGATATACCAAAAAAAAGAAAAAGAATTTTCTTCTCACATCCAAGAATAGGATAGTAATGAATTATATTTTGAGGGTCAAATGATCAGTCATCTTAAAGTAACAGAATGGATCCCAGGCTTCAGTCAATGGCTAACCTTGACTGTAAATTAATTAAAAGTTTTAGTATATCTAAAAAAAGGAATTATCAGTCAAAAAGGGGTTGTGTCAATCATGAAAAAAAGAAAATCACAAAAGTTGGTGATATTCATTCAAACAGTTTCCAACAGAGAAAGAGCTTTATATAATAAACCAGTCATAGCAGAACCACATTGGTAAGATTATCTCTACAGAAAGGATAGATGAATCTGATGATTTTTAACTTTTACCATTAAGCATTCAATTTATCCAGCTTCCTTTGTTCTATCTCTATGCTCACTAAGCAATCTTCTGGTTATTATTTATGTTGCCTATATTGGTCCATCTACAGTGAGAGAACATATTGGTTGTGTGGGTGTACTTTGTTCTGCATAACTTTTTCATTATAAATTTAAAATAGGTCCTGATTTTACATCTCAGCTTCATGATCTTAGTTAATGTGAGTATACTCCTGAGAGACAAATCTGGTCTTGGCATATGTATCTGAAAGGGATCTTAGTTTCATAACAGAATCTATTCTAACTAATTTAAAGGTAAAGGAATTTGTTCAGGGTTATTGGGTTGTTTCTGCGAGGCCCAGAAAAGCCAGGTTTGAATGATATTAAGGCAGGAACATCAACCAAGAAAAACTTCCAATACCACCATAGTTCTATTTTAGGTAGAAACCCCACTACTGCCACCACTCATCACTCAATACCTATGATACTATGAACTGGGCCTGAGAAACTCTGTCAGGGCTGCCCTAAAAGAACAAATGCTTCTGCCACTAGATTGCAACAAGACCCTATCTCTTTAAACACGGCCACTCTCATACTGCTTACCTCATCCTTCCAAGTCTCACAGGTATGCATCTTTTTTGCAGAACCTAAGCCATATTCCCAGATGCAAGAAGAGTCTTGGAAATGTATTTTTTATCTTTCCAACCTCTGTAAACATCGCCACTCTCATGATGCTTACCTCATCCTTCCAAGTCTCACAGGTATGCATCTTTTTTGCAGAACCTGAGCCATATTCCCATTTGCAAGAAGAGCCTTGGAAATGTATTTTTTATCTTTCCAACCTCTGTAGTATGGTCCCTACCAAATATACTCACACTAGAAAGGAGCGGGAATAGGTCAAGTGAGTCTTATCTTATTAAAACTATTAAACTGTTTAAAACACTTTTAAAACTGTGTCATGTTTGACACCTCTTCCACCCACCCCACTTTCTCTCAATTCTACCATGCTTAAAATTAGCCTGTTAATATCAGTTCTATTCTTCACTGAGATTGCTATAAAGATTGTGCCATTGATATATGTCAAAGTGTTCTGAAAAAGCATGAAACTATATGAATGCAAGAGAACACTCTTATAATTACTAATTATTGAAAGCTTACCATGTAACACTTATGGAACTAAAAACTTTAGATTTTATACAACAATTATAGTAGAGAAGGTAAGGAAAAATATTAACAACTACACAATATCACCTCCTCTCATTATATTTTATATGTGTCCATTTAAAGCAGTTAAATAAATTCCCAGATACTTTAGATAATTCATCTATTTACTTAGGTCAAATGACTCTCAAAGTCAAGGCTTAAAATTAAGCCTAAAATGTAAAAGTAAACAACTGTTTACCTTTTACAAAAACCTGCTCAAGAAATGGCCTTCAGAAGCTTCATGCTTTTAAATAACTAAGCCCAACTTGCTAAACTCTATTTAGAATAATACTTGGCTGCTTAAGAACTTAAGGTTGCTCCCTGATTCCTCACATATCAATGCAATCTTTTCTGTCTAAGGGTGGGTTCAACTTTGACTCAGCAAGTCCTAAAATTGTTTACTTTCACTTGTCATTCTCTGTTTCAGGTTAACTACTTACCATAATCCTTTTAACTCTACTAACCTATCTTTGCTCAGACCATTCCCTTGACTAGGAGGTCCACTGGGTCTATCAGTCCTTTCAAAATGGTACCCCGAGCTCTCTTAATCAAGTATTTCTCCAGACCTCACAGAGAGAGAAATAGAGAAACTACAGCAAAGGAATAAAACCATAACAAGATTGTAAGGAGAGTCAATAGTAGTTGAGAGCCTTCTGAAGAAGGAAAGCTAATGGAAGGCTGTTGACAGATGAAAACAAGAAGAGAAAGCTACAGTCTAGAATATGATATGAGGAGTCTGCGAAGGATGTCAGAGTCATTCTGCCCACTAGAATCCAAAGAATCTCTTGGAGTTGGCAAGTATGATACAAGGCAGAAATGAGCAGTGGGTCTGAAAACTGAGGTGATCACTTGACTTCCTATAGGTGAAATGCTGTGCTCCCTGTCACTTCTCTATTACTGTTTGCCAACAGCTCAACATTTAACCCCAAGTCATAAAATGAGGGCTTTTTTCATAACATAAATTCCTCCATATTCTGACAGAGTTTCAAAGCTGTTTTATGGCAAGAAAGAGGGAAAATGCCAGAAAGAGAAAGACATGAGATAAATAAAATGGTGTGCCTAATCCAGAGATGTCTCAAAATGATAGCCAAGTTTATACACAATTGAAAGGAAGACACGATTTCAGAAGAAATATCTCTATGGGAAGAAAAAAAAGACTCTATGGGAAGAAAAAAAAAGGACTTCACAAAATAGCTATTATGATTAAAAGAGAGACCAAATTTAGACTATGATAGAGATTCAGAACCTCCAGAGAAAACAAAATATATATATAGGAAACGCATAACCCAAACATGAACTAGATCAGTGTAGCACAATTTTAAGCAATAGAAAAGAAAACTATTTGACCTTCATCATAAATCATTCCCCTTTGATTGGCCAGGGGTTGTGACATTGGGTCCTTGGAGAAGAAGATATGCTTTCAGTATCCTACATCACCCTGTACTAAATAAAATGCATAGAGTCACAATAACATTAATGGTGCACTGTGATTTTCAACTTTCACTATTAACTAACGAACAAATGCAGATGACTTCATTATGGTTGCATATAACAATTAAAATGTTAACAACCTTGGTCAGGCGCAGTGGCTCACACCTGTAATCCCCACTTTGGGAGGCCGAGGCAGGCGGATCACCTGCGGTCAGGAGTTCGAGACCAGCCTGGCCAACATGGTGAAACCCCATCTCTACTAAAAATACAAGAATTAGCCGGGCGTGGTGGCACGCCTGTAGTCCTAGCTTTTCGGAAGGCTGAGGCACAAGAATCACTTGAATCCAGGAGGCAGAGATCGCACCACTGCACTCCAGCCTGTGCAACAGTGTAAGACTCCATCTCAAAAAAAAAAAAAAAAAAGTTAACAACCTTGTCAATGTAAGAATAAAATTTGAAGTGACAGAAAACAGAAGGGAAAGGTGGAATGCAGACGTAAAGGGGAAGGAAGTGGAATGGGTGCTGTTAGTCTTACTATACACAAAGAGTGGTCAGGACACTAATTAAAAGTGATAGAATACAAAACAGAGGGATAATAATAAAACAAAAAATAATTCAAATTATCAAACATTGGAAGGAAGAAAGGGTAAGGACACAGAGGTAGGGGAACAAAACTTTCATAT